>NC_057864.1:154826971-155131852 GCF_019393635.1 Dromiciops gliroides | reverse complement strand
ATTCTCTTCCTCCTTCCCTCTCTACCACCCCTTAAGAACTCAAGTAATATATGTTATACATGTGCATGTCCAATTGATTTTTAATCTCTCTTTTAATTGTCCATTATTGAATGTAAGTTTTATTGCATTATGATCTGAAAAGGATATGTTTACTATTCCTGCTTTTCTGCATCTGGCTGCAAAGTGTTTTTTTTTTTTGTTGTTTGTTTGTTTGTTTTTGTTTTGTGAGGCAATTGGGGTTAAGTGACTTGCCCAGGGTCACACAGCTAGTATTAAGTGTCTGAGGCTGGATTTGAACTCAGGTCCTCCTGACTCCAGGGCCAATGCTCTATCCACTGCGCCACCTAGCTGCCCCCAGCTGCAAATTTTTATGCTCTAAAATTTTTGTGTAGGTCCCATGTACTGCTGAGAAATCTACTATTTCTTTATTTTATTGATATCAATATTTAGAAATGTAAATTTTCCTCTTATTACTACTTTTGCTCTGTCCCTTAGGATTTGATATTCTGTCTCACAATTGTCATTCTCTTTAATGCTATTGCTTTCAGAGCTAATTCTGGGTGTCTCTAAGTTTTTGGTGGCTCCACGGTTTTATCATCAAAGGAGGGGTGTGGTTCCTGCTTTCCTGGCCTGTGCTCTGGTCTTTAACCAAGAAGAGCCCTTGTTCCCCTAAAGGCACAAGTGCCAAAAATCCTCTTAGACCTGGAACTTTGACTAGATTCCTTGCTCCTCTGTGACTGTATGCACTAGTTCTCCTCTTCACTGTGACCTGGAACTCAGTATGGACAAGTCAACAGGGTCCTGCACCCCAGTGCCATCAAAAGGTCCCCATTATCTCTTTCTGAGCAGTTGTCTGTTTTCTTCCTATCTGTCATTTGAGAGCTCCTGAAGATGTTGCTTCCACTATTGCAGCTGCCTCTAAGGTTTGCAGATAAGGTTGCTGCAATGCTCTTTCTGTCCTGTCTTTTGGTCCAACCACCTCACAGCCCCAGTATCACAGACATCTCCTGATGACCTTGTAAGTTGTCTTGGGCTGGAAAACCATCTTCAACATTTTGCAGGCTCTGCCATTCCAGAACTCAATTTGAGTTCTGCCATCATTTTAAAAGTGTTTGGAGAGGAATGTTGGGAGAATTTAATAGAGTTACTACCTGTTCTCTTCCATCTTGTCTTTGCTACCTTATGCACAATTATTCTGGAAAGATGGTGGAGTAATTCAGAAAATTAAGAGGAAAGGGAAGAAATCAAGAATCAACCAATTTTTTCCTGGAAAAAAAAATCCAAAAGGAAAAGTCTTAAACATGTCATTGTCAAAATTAAGAGCTCCTATGGCAAAGGGGGTAAAAATATTCTGCACATATCCAGAAAGAAACAGCATACATGCATGCATGCATGCATGTATGCATGTATGTATGTATTATAGGCTTACAACTAAATAGAACTTACCCTGGAAGACTGAGTTTTTTGCCTATCAAGAGAAAAATAGACCTTAAATAGAAGACTTTCAGACTTTTCTAATATAAATACCATAGTTAAGCAGAAACCTTGAAATTAAAATTTTAAGAGTCAAGAGAAACCTATGAAGGAGGCAAATTTGAGCAGATGGAAGTAGTTGTATGATGATTTAGTACTATTCTAATAGAGGGAGAAGATGTCCCTTCATAACCTTAATGTGTTCAAGATTATTGAGAGTTAAGCAAGAAAAAAGGGGGGTGGGAGGTCTTGGAGATGGGTTGGTTCTGTTCTAAAGTTCTGAAGAGGGGAGAAATAAGGGATGGTAAAAGGAATATACTAGTGTAAAAAGAGAAAGGGGGAAGAATTTGCTCTTTCTAATTATATGGGTATGTGAGAATACTATACAAATATGGAATAAGAGATAAGTGAGTGGGTATCAGATGAAACTCACTCTTATCTTGAAACAAAAGAGGATTGAACACACATACAAATAGGTTAGTCTAGAAATGCATTAAACTCAGCAAAGTAAAAGGTGAGTCATTAAGAGGTAAGATTGTACTTGGGAGGCAATAGCTGTATGAAAAACAAATTTACTGGTGATGAGGGGAGAATATAAAAGGGGAGGAAGAGAAGAATTAAAATAAAAAGGCAGTGCTTAAAATGGCTCCCTAGACAATTTGGAAAAACTTGAACATTCATATTGAAATACTATGGTCCCTTAAGAAATTACAAAAGAGATGAGAATCTTTTCAGAAAATCCTGGTTACTATGAAATTATGTAGACTAAAGTTAACAAACCAGACAACTTGTACAAGGACAACAACATTATAAAGAAAACTACTTTGGAAGACATAAGAACTCTGATCAATGATATGACCAAGAACATCTCCATAAACTTATGATAAAGCATGTTACTAAGCTCTTGACAAAGAAATTCTGGACACAAGGTGCAGAAGGAGGCTTATTCTTTTTGGCACTACAATTGTGTGCCTGCTTTTAAAAGCCAAGAGTTTTCTCTCTATTTCTTTTTCTTAGTTTTTGGGGGGAGAGGGAAATTGTGGTGCCCCCCCAAAAAAAGATGGCCATTGAAACAATTTTTGCACAGATAACAACAGAAGGAAATACAAACAAGCCAAAGTGCCGGATTTATTATATACGTTGCTATAAATCAAGTGTTATGAAACAAAGATCTGGGGTTTTACAAAGAATCTTCCTTTTGTTTTTTTTCTGTATGTATAGAAAATATTTTGATAATTAATTTTAGAGTGAAAATAGAATTAAAAATAAATATGGATTCAGATTAATTTTGAGAAGAGGCTTTGCTAATAATTCCTGTACCACTTTTTGAGTCAACAATTATAAACCTTAACCAGTCCTAACCCCTCTTCCTCCCAGTTTTGCTGAGAAGTTAGGTTTATAAACATCTCCCCTGGCATAACTATTCTGTCATTCATTATAGTAATGGTGTATAGTCTTTATTTAATTCAGCTTGCATTTTTGTTATTTTGGACTCCTTTTGGACATCCAAAAACTTTCTATATCATATTTCTTTGAGGTTCTCTTTCTCCTGATTCTTAAACCTCTATATTTTTTTAAGTGAGGCAATTGGGGTTAAGTGACTTGCCCAGGGTCACACAGCTAGATAGTGTTAAGTGTCTGAGGCCGGATTTGAACTCAGGTACTCCTGACTCCAGGGCCGGTGCTCTATCCACTACGCCACCTAGCTGCCCCACTTAAACCTCTATATTAAAGATTTTAATTGATGTTGAATTTTTATTTTGTTCTGTGCTACTTTGACTTCTCACAATATCTTAACCTTTTGAATGTTGCATTCAATTGCTTTTTAATAAAATCTAGAATTTTGTACATACTTTTACTTTCAAGATTCCATTTGTGTGTGTTTCTTTTTTCCAGTCAATAAGCACTTAAATCTTTACTACATATCAGGCATCTTGATAAATGTTGGGGCTACAAAGAAAGGCAAAAAGAGTACCTACCCCCAAGGAGCTCACATTTTCTAATGATAAAGACAAAATAAAATAACTAATTATATACAAGATATATGTAGAGCAGCTGGAAAGTAATCTGAGGGAAGGGACTAACAGTTATGGAGACAAAAAGAGGACACCTATAAAAGGTGAGATATGAGCTGAGTCTTGAAGGAAGCCTGCAAAACTAAGAGACAGAAGCAAGAAGAGAGAGAATTCCAGGCATGAGAGGGTAGCCTATGCAAAGGCTTGGAGATAGGGTATAGCATTTTGCGAATGAGACAATATAAGTAAGCCAGTGAAGCTGGATAACAGAGTGTGTGGAAGACAGCAAAATATAAGATGACTTGGAAGGTAGGAAGGGTCCAAGTTATTAAGAGCTTTAAATGCCAATATTTGATCCTGGTGGTAATAAAGAGCCACCAGAATTTATTGAATAGGGAGTGACATGGACAAATAAAATCATGTTGGAAGCTAAATGGAGGAAGAATCAGGGAGCATACTGAGATATGGAGATAATTTAGAAGGCTACTGTAGTAGTCTAGGAGATAAGTGATAAGTGCCTGACCTAGGATGATGACTGTTTGAGTGAGAAGAGGAAATATATACTAGACTGTTGTAAAGGCAAAATAATAAGATTGTGTAAGATATTGGGTATGTGGAGTAAGAGGTAATTGGTACCAAGGATAACACTAAAGTTGAGAACTTGGGTAACTAGGAAGATGGTATATCCTTGATAGCAATAAAAAATGTTGACAGAGTGAAGGATTTAGGGAAACAATAAACATTTTTGAGTTGGACATGTTGAATCTGAGATTCCTAAGGAACTTGCAGTTCAAGATATCCAAAAGGCAGTTGGTGATGTGAGATTGAAGCTGAGGAGAAAGAGACTAGGGTTGGATATATAAATCAAGGCATTATCTTCATAGAGATGATAACCAAAGGTGAAATCCAATGAGATCACCCACTGAGATAATATAGACTGAAGAGAGCAAAGGTCCCAAGCAGATTCTTAAAAGACATCAGTCAGATACATAGGATGAGAGCCAGGAGAAAGCAGTATCATGAGAACTTAGTGGAGAGGTGATCAATAGTGTAACATGTTGCAAAGTGATAAAAAAATGATAAAGATGGAGAAAAGCTAATTGGACTTAGTGACTGATTAATAGCACATTAGTAAACTTGAAAAGAATATCTTCAGTTGATGGATGAGGTCAGCAACCATATTACAGAGGATTGATAAGAGAACAAGAAAAATGGAAGTGGAGTCACATCATATAGATAGATTTCTTAAGTTTATTGAGGAAAAGAGGAAAGATGTTGGATACTGGATTGCTAGGAGGGATGGTATGATCAAGTGAGATTGTTTTTAAGGTTGGATGAGACACGATTGTGTTTGTAAACACTGTGAAGGAACATGTGGATAGGGAGAGATTGGATAAGTGGAGTAGAGAAAGGGAGGAAAGGGGAGGGGAGGGAAGGGAAGAAATGGTTTATAGTAGAGACAATCTGCTGGAAAAGATAGGAGGGGATGGGATCAAGAGTTCATGTAAAGGGGCAGCTAGGTGACACAATGGATGGGACACTGGCCCTGGATTCAGGAGGACTTGAGTTCAAATCCGGCCTCAGAAACTTGACACTTACTATCTGTGTGACCCTGGGCAAGTCACTTAACCCCAATTGCCTCACCAAAAAAACCCAAAAAACAAACGAAAAAAGAGTTCATGTAAAAGAATTGGTCTTGGCAAAGAAAGAGGCTACCTCATTATCAGAGAGTCTAATGAAGAAGATAATGAGGGGAAGGTATCTGAGTTATATGAAATGAGAGGAGAATTCTGTAAATGGTCTTAATTTTGTCATGAATTATGAGGGGCCATCCTTAGCTAAGAGGATAGAAGCAGGAGTTTTGTGGGATGCTTAAGTAGAAATAAGAAAGTTTGATGATATGACCCCTTATGTTTTGTTATCTCTTACAGATCGAATTCGACTAAAGAGATGGAGGATCAATTTTTTAAAATTTTGATAGATGCATTAGATGACCTAGATGATTCTGAGTTTAAAAAATGTAAAGCTTTCCTAAAGCATAAAAATATAATAAAAAAGAGTCAAGAAAAATGTGATCGAATTGATTGTTCTAACTATATGATAGAAACCTATGGTGGTCTCTCTGCTGTGAAAATCATGATTGGACACTTAAATGAAATAAACTTTAAAGAAGTTGCTCAGAACCTTCAAAAACAGAAAGTCAAAGGTAATTGGGGACTAGGCCCTTGATCCATTTCATATTGTACTTCTCTTCAGACTGAGAGGCAGCATAGTTCCATGGAAACAATATCAGACTGCAAGTCAGGAAATCTGCTTCTGAGTCCCATTTCTATTACTTACTGTGACCTTAATCAAGTCATTTCCCCCTCATCTACAAGATGTGAGATTGGTGTTTGATGATGCTTCGAGGTCTCTTTTAGCTTCAGCATTCTGTGATTCTTTCCTTCATTTTTGAAGTCTCAGCAGCTACCAAATCCTCACTAGAAAAGGGTCATGTTCTCACACATGGCCACAAGATGGCAGTAACTACACACAGCAGCCCAGGAGATGGGAGGATCTGAGAGTGGCACACTCTTCCCAGAACCCAAGAAAATCCAATAGTCCAGCGTGCCAGATCTTAAAAATTAGTCTTTTTTTCCTCAAATGAACAAATACTAATGTATGTAAGAAATGACTTGCTTAAAGTCACACTGAAAATAAGTAGCAGTGGTGGATTCAAAACGAAGTCTTTTGACTCATTCCACAACACTGTGCTGGCAAAGAAAGAACTGGTAATCTTAGGTGGGAGTCACCTTAGAAATTTAAGACAAGGCTTATGCAGTTTTTACTCTGCATAAGACAGCCCCCGGCTCTCTTTTTTCTTACAGTTTTCAGCTTCAATTAAGCCCTCAAATAGTCCTGGGGGCTGTATCAAATTCAGAAATACTCCACATTAAGTCTCTTCTCATCCCATGATGTTGTTGATGAAGATGATGATAATGATAGTAATATGATTATGTAATTGTAACATATGATTTTTACATTATATTGTACATTTTATTATATTACATAATCATCATATGCAATTATAGTTAATGCAATATTATGTGATGTATCATAAAATATAATCGAATATAATGTATGGTTACATAATATATATTATCATAGCTACCATTTATATGATACTTTAAAGTTGTAAAGTGCTTTACATATGTGATCTCATCTAATCCTCACAACAACTCTCAAGGTAGGTGTTATTATTATCCCTATTTTATATATGAGGAAAATGAGGCTGAGAGAAGTTAAGTGACTTATGAAGGGTTGGACACATAGGAAGTATAGGGAGCAGGATTTGAACTCATCTTCCTGACTCCAAATCTAACACATTGTGCTATGTAGCCGCCCCTTCTAAGAGTGTTATCTCTGATCTATGAATTTGGGGAAATTATCTGTACCAGAAACTACATAGGTAACTGAGTAAATTTACATAAATAAGAGCCACTTCACAATTGATAAATAGTTAAAGAATGTGAATAGGCAGTTTTCAGATGAAATAATCTAAGCCATTTATATTCATATGAAAAAATGTTCTAACTCATTATTGCTTAGAGAAATACAAATTGAAATAATTCTAAACTGCCACCCCACACCTATCAGATTGGCTGATATGACAGAAAAGAAAAATGACAAATATTGGAGGGGATTGCGAAAATCGAGACACTAATACACTGTTGGTGAAGTGGTATACTTATTCAATGATTCTGGTAAGCAATTTGGAAGTATACCCAAAGAGCTATAAAAACCATGTACACCCTTTGCCAAAGTACTACCACTAGTAGGACTGTATAACTAAGATTTTTGTAAAAGGAAAAACACCTATATGTACAAAAATAATTGTAGTAGCTCTTTTAGTGATGGCAAAGAATTGGAAATTGAGGGGATGCCCATCAATTGAGGAATGGCTGATGGAATACTCATACTATAAGAAATGACAAGGAAACTGTCAGAAAAACCTGGACTTCCATGAACTTATGTATAGTGAAGCGAAAAGAACCAAGAAAACATTGTATATAGTAACAGCAATACTCTATGATGATCCTCTATGAATGACTCAGCTATTCTTAGCAATACAATGATCCAAGATGATTCTGAAAGAATGATGAAAAATGCTATCCATCTCCAAAGAAAGAACTGATGGAGTCTGAATGTTGATAGAGGAATGCTTTTTCTTTACTATATTTTTCTTTTTTTGAGTGTTTTCTTTCACAACATGAGTAAAATGGAAATATGTTTTGCATAACTAGACATATATAACCTATAAAAAATTGCTTGCCTTCTTAAAAAGGGAAGAGGGAAGGAAGGATGGAACAGAATTTGGAACTCAGAAATTAAAAAAAAAAACAAATGTCAAAATTTGTTTTTACATGTTATTGGGGAAAAACACATCTAGTGAAACCATCTCCTTGAAACACAGCAAAAGGATCTGAGGGGATAGACTTCAAAGGACGAGAACTGTAACTCCTATTTTGAATACATCTAATACAAGTCAGTGAATGGGGGAATTAGCTAAGTCAAACTAGGCAAAGTCCCTCCTACATGATCTCCTTGACTGACTGTATTTGGCAGTGAGGTGGTACAGTGGAGAGATCACTGGGCCTGGAATCAGGAAGACAGAAGCTCAAATCCAGCTTCTGACCTTTGCTAGCCCTGTGCCCTTGGGCAAGTCACTTAATCCCCTTTACCTCAGTTTTCTTAATTGTAAAGTGGGGAGAATAACCCTCAGGGTTTTCTGAGAATCACAGGAGAATATCTGTTAAGTATTTAGCATAGTGCCTATCTATATAATTGCTAGCTATTATTGTTATGAATTTCAGTTCAGTTATTTTCCTGAATGGGAGCCAGCTATATTAAAACTTGGAGCCCACGAAGGGAAAGGTAGTCAAAAACATGGGCAGGAATTTTCTGAAGGCCAGACCACAAATATACCACATCAATTGTACACTAACATGGCATATTATGTAGGTGAGTCTATATTTGAAAGTTAGTGTACATGGAGTAGCTAAATAGCATAGTAGATGGAGTACCTTCCATGAGATCAGAAAGACCTGAGTTCAAATCCACCTGATACTTATTAGCTGTCTGACCATGAATAAATCACTCAACATCCCTCAGCCTGTTTTATTATATGTAAAATGGAGGTAATGGCATCAATTTCACAGAATGACTGTAAGGATCAAATGAGAAATACTTTGGAATCTTAAAGCAATGTTAGCTATTTATGCATAATATATGCATGTATTATCTATAATATATATTTATGACAGAATAATGTAATATTAAAAGCACTGAACTAGGGCATCAGAACATCTTGAACTCAGCCTTGCTACTTACTATATGACCTTGAACAAATCAGCTTCTTTTAGCCTCAGTATCCTCCTCTGTGAAAAGGGGATAATAATATCTTTCTTGCCTGATAGAGTTGGCATAAGAATCAACTGAGATAATGCCTATACAACACAGTGAACATAAAGCACCACACAAGAAAATTACTTTTGAGAGAAAGGGATGTTCAAAATTCATCACCTGTCCAAGCACTCATTTCAATTAACCTGTCATTTTCCTTGTTCTCAAACCAGTTATGAAGGAATACCATAAGAAAAAAGAGAAGAAACCAGTGACAAGAAAGAATCAGGCCAAAATAAGAAGACTATCTTCTAATGGCAACAACACTGTCAAACCTCAGCTGACCAATAAGGATAACCTGAAACCCACCAATGAGTCAAAGAAGAATGATGTTGCTAAGGTAGGTAGGATGCCAGACCATAACGAAGTCTTCAGTCAATAGACAATGCAGTCATCTCTGCTGTGATTCCCCTCTTGCTGTCCACACTAGGGTCTTTTCTTCATTAACCCCTCAATATATAAATGAAAGGACATAGGAGGATTGGGAGACGGGGATGTTGAGGAGATGGGGAGGAGAGATGGTGGGGACCAATTATATCATTCATCAATTCCAAAGCTCCTTCTCTTCCCTAACGACAACAATTCCTAGACCATAACCCCCTGAAGTCAAAGAGATGAACCATATGATCTCTTTAACTGATAGTCTGTGGGAAAACATTTTCTAGCATCCTGGAGTCCTCCCTTTTCTTACTTCCTTTAGTCAGACTCCATGGCTTCTACGATATCCTCCAAGTATAAGTCCATGATCTTATAGTAATCATTCCCCCAACTACACCAACTTTTTTTTTTCATAGAAAAGAAAAGCAACAACTGAAGAGAGTCCAGAGAACAAGAAGAGGAAGACAACCCAGGAATTCCCCCAGGTATAATGAATCCTTTTTCCCTTATTGAGAATCCATTTCAGAGTCTACTAGGAGAATAGAACAGTCCACACAGGCAGGGATTACACTACTCTCCAATTCTCATCATGTTCCCCTCATCTCAAATACTATTCTTCTTTAACCATCCAAGGCTTGATCTTCCTATTTTCCCTATGCATCTGCCTCCTTTTCATAACATTCTATTGAAATTGAAGAGATAATTTCATCCATTGCCCTGACTAAAAGATTTTAAATAAAACAGACAAGTTTTCCTCGACATGTTTATGTTTTTGAAAACCTCTTCAATGCATCTACAACATGTGAACCAGTCCTTCAACTTACCTATTTTATGAATATAATACAGTTAGGACAACCCTAAAGATAGTGTGAAGCCCAAGGAAAGCTTAGGAATCAGTGTACCACAACACACATATACACAGACATGCATGAATACATATAAACATAATATGTATATATGTGTTTATGCACATATATGTCTGAAAAATAAATCCACATATGAACACATGTAGATAGACAGACACACACAAAAAAATTGTATATGTGTGTATGTATATATGAGGCAGCAAAGTGGTACAGTGGCTAGAATGCCAGGCCTGGGGTCAAGATCTGAATTAAAATCTGACCTCAGACATTTACAAGTGAAGGTGTAGTTGGAAAGAGTATGATCATTGCCCTCCTGATTAATTCTCCCTACTCAGCTACAAGAGTAAGGGCTTCAGAAGACAAATGCAAAATTGGGAAGTGAACAACTGGTTAAAGTGATGATATTTGATTTTTAAAAAATGTTTGGATTTCTGGACCAGGGCTTAAAATATAACACAATGCCTTGCCCACAGTGGAGACTTAAGAAGTATCTGTTGAATTTAATTGAATTGAGGAGGAAAAGGGAAAATTTTATAGAGAATGTCAAAAATAGATAACTGTCTCCCACAAAAACAGGAACAAAATGAAGCACAAGTATAAAGATAACTACCCATTTATTCTTCTTAGCAAGATGGTCATGCAATGCAATGCATGGGAAAGTCTCAAAAGGGATTCAACCAAGACTTAAGGAAGGAGAATATTTAAGCAGTTGAAAGGGGCTTGGGAATTGTGCAGTCCCTAGACAATTGAGTTTTATGTCATGATTGAAAAGTCAGTCAGTTCTGGATTGATTAACTCCCTGCTTCCTGGTTTATAACAGGATACCCTTAATTCCATTTGCACAATGCAAATCAGCCTAATAGCTCACTCCTTGAGCCCAAGAAATGAGATAGAACATGTGAAGCAAGACCTCCTTGGGAATCTTTGCAGATAAGATATCTCTTGGAAGGTTCATGAAACCCCAAATGGCTCAAGAATGTTGGGAAGGCAAGACAGAAAGTCTCTAGCAGAAAAGGATGTCTCTGAAAAGACCATAAATTCCCAAATATCTTAGGAGAAAACTACTTAATTTGTGCTTTTCATTGTCATCAGGAATTTCTATTTGCCTATCAGCCAAGTTCAATCTCTGTTACCATCAGGGCCCTTTGATTTGTTAGGCCAGATTTTCATACAGTTCCTCTGGAAAATAAGGGAAGAATCCATAAATTTTGTACAAGAACAATATAAATGTATAGGGAACTCATTGACCAACAGAGATTTAGATAGATAGATAGATAGACAGACAGACAGACAGACAGACAGACAGACAGACAGACAGACAGATAGATAGATAGATAGATAGATAGATAGATAGATAGATAGATTGATAGATTGATAGATAGATAGATGTGTGCGTGAATGGCAAAAGCGAGTAATTGAAGCAAGAAACAAAAGCATGGCCCAGTCCTATGAAAATAGAGTCTGGAGTGCTAAAGCTTAGAATGAATTTAAATTTAGGAAGAATTTTAAGGACAAGAAAAAGAGTGCCTTTGGGGGGGGCGGGGGCGTTGGTCTAAATTACTTAAATCTGTGATCCTGTGCCTATGGATACACAAAATTTGTTTAAAGTCCCCTAATGACAGATAATTCACTGGGACAGCTGTTTCACATAGGGATAGCTTTTATTATTAGGAAGTTTTAGCCTTCATCTCTCTCTTCTCCATAAGAATAGCATGAGAAAAATTTTTTTTAAAAAAGTGGGGCAGGGGGCAGCTAGGTGGCACAGTGGATAGAGCACCGGCCCTGGAGTCAGGAGTACCTGAGTTCAAATCCGGCCTCAGACACTTAACACTTACTAGCTGTGTGACCCTGGGCAAGTCACTTAACCCCAATTGCCTCACTAAAAAAAAAAAGGGGGGGGCAGCTAGGTGGTGCAATGGATAAAGCACTGACCCTGGATTCAGGAGGACCTGAGTTCAAATCCGGCCTCAGACACTTAACACGTACTAGCTGTGTGACCCTGGGCAAGTCACTTAACCCCCATTGCCCCGCACAAAAAAAAAAGAAATACAAATTCTGCCCTCAGTGAACTTGTAATCTATTAGGGAAAGACAACACACAAAAGGAAGCTAGAAGTGGGGGGCAAAAGTGGGGAAGGAAAGCCAAAGGAGTCTAGTCTCCAGACTTTCATGTCCCTTGAAGTTCAAAACAAGCTGAGCTGCAGCAGGAAAGTAGAGAGTAATAATGCTGGAGACTCCAGGTCCAGCCCTCTGTAAAGGAAAGCTTTAGGAGTTTACTGCTTCACCCTCCAGACCTCCATAAAGGACTTGTTCTTATGAAATTGTTACCACTAGATTGGTTCTTGAAAACATTCATCTTTCAAAGAATTACTCGCCCACATAATCCAATCAAAATTTAAGTAAAAGTTTTTATTATTTGGCACACAGAGGTATGGCCAGGAAAAGAAGCCTAGACTTCAACTCCCAGGGTTTGTGGCATGTTCCTTAATCAGACAGCCATAGAGATATGGCTGGGAGGAGAAGTCTAACTGGTTAATCAACTAATATGTTTCTCCAAGGAAAAAGTAATCTCTAACTGACCCCAGCAAGCTGATCAACCATATTTCTCCATGGTCATGGTGTCCCCTTCAGGGCCAGAGCATCCCTGACTGGATCCAGGCCTACCAGGCTGCTACTATAAAATGATCAATGGGTGAAAGAATCAGGTCAGCAAACTATCTAAAGGACAAGAAATCGATTTCAGGTCTAGGTCAAAACAGATTGTTGGTTAGCACTAGAAGAAAAGGCAGACCAAAGGCAAAGTTCAGGAGAAGAGTTAAGTGTCTTTTACACTAAAAAGTGAGACTAAAGAGTGAGCCAGTGATATTCCTACATTCCCATTCTATTTGATGGTCTGCTTCTGTAGGGGATGCAAATTTACCTCTATTCTTCTGAAAGGGAAACAGTTGTCTTTGGGCCTGTGTTACACAGGCATGTGAAATGACTATACCTATGGGAGCCTTTTCTCAGTACAAAAGGACAGAGCTACTGTCATCCTTCTATCTGGCCTGCTGCTTCCGGGCAAGACTGCTCAAATCTCTGAATCATGAGAAGAGGGAAAAGGATCCAATCCTAATCTTCTGGGACAATGGTCTCCATGCACAATGCCCTGGGAATAGCTCTGATTACAGAAATGATAGGAAAGGCAGATTTATATATATATTGTATTTTCTTCATAGGTATGTCTGTTCTTCGTCATCTTCTTGTAAGCTTTTCAAAGGCAGTTCTTGATGAGGTCCTCTTGTAGATAGGTTAATCCTATGCCCCTCCAGGTGTTCAGTGATCAGCCACACAATAGATATTATTTTGTTCATGGTACACATTGTGAACATCTATTAATGTACTACACCCATCCTTCACATGATATATTGAACATATGACCCTTTACAAATCTCAAAGAGCTGCATGAATAATAATGGACTTTTATGTAGTAATTTAAAGTTCAAGTTATATACTTACATTGTCTCCCAAAACTTCATAACTCCATAGGGGAGATTCTAAAGCTATGATTACTCTATTTTAGAGATAAGGAAACTGAGGCTCAGAAAGGCTGTTACTTACCCATGACCATATAGCTAGGAAAGGGTGGGATCTGAACTGTAAACTGAGGCAAATGCTCTCTTGATGGAATTCAGATCTCTCTTTCCCCAAAGGGGAAGACATTGGAGAACACTAAGGCCAGTTCTGGAGATTTAAATACCCTTCTTCCTAAAAGGGAAGGAAACCAGAGAAAAACAATGCCTATAAAATTAACGAAAGGTTCTTATTAAACAGAGAAGAAAAGAAAAATTTAACATTCTGTATGGGTATTTATCCAGCCTCTGCTGAATAGGACACCAGATAATAGTGTGGGTTTATATACATTTTAAACAAAGGCAGTTAAGGAATTTTGGAATGAAAGATGGGATTAGAAAGGATCCCATTCCCAAGGGGAGGATAAGTAAAGTATTCCAGGAATCAAGGATATGGCCTTTTATATACAAATCAGAAGACATCCTTCTTTGGTGAGAAGCAGTTTAAAGTTCAAGGCTTAATTAGGAAATGTCTTGATAAGGAGATCTCTCAAAACCAGTATAACTCTGAGAGTCCCAAAACCAAAGTTAGGGGAGATCTGAAGACAATAAGACCATAAATGGGATATGTTCAAAGTCTCATAACTTGCAGTCAGGTAAGACTTTGAGCATAGCAATGTGTTAAGGGCTAAAATTCTAGCTAGTCTGTCTAAAATATCTAATGAGTGGTCGCCAATAAATTATAAGCTTTAGCAAGAGTTAGGCTTTTAAGCATTTATTAAGGAAAATAAGAATTTGGTAAAGAGAGAGAGAAAGGCCTAGATTTCTATCTATTAAAGGGAGAGCACATTTTTAGCTCCCTTCTCCACCAGAGTCCAGAGGAAAAGAGCCCCGAGACTGAGCGCCAGTCTCTTCCTTCCTCCTCCCACTAGCCTGCGTCACTTCCTGACTCCTGGTCTTACCCTCAAAGACCTTTGCTTCATGGGCAGAACTCTTCTACAGTAAGTCTCCAGCAGGTAGCGTCATTCCAATCGTTACAAATGTCTTCTAAAGGTCCAAAAACCACCACCACCAAATAGTTCAGGATCTGCTTCAAAGATGGTATGAGTTTAATTGACTTCAGAGTTACAAATTTTCCAACTAGGTTTACTCTGGTCACTACAAAGGATTGTTGGTGCATTAGCCAACGCAGCCAGTCCTCATATAGTTGTTCTGATTACCTGGATAATTGGAGGATTCAAGTAAATGAAGGTATCCATTTTCATAGAACATCAGTCCTTCTGATACCAAATACACTACTCCATTCACTATATTATACAACCTTTCAATATCAGTTCAGTGAGGTGTAGAGATTCTAATGGACTATGTCAATGGAGAATAGACTCTAGCAGGTTCTTTCTAACAGGAAAACTTGGAGTAAGGGCCCAGCAAAAGAATTCTGTTTTCCAAGGAACAGCCTATTCATCTCAGAAAGGTTGATTGCCAAGTGACAACTTTTTTCCTCCAAAATACTTTTCCAAGATCATCTTCTGAGACACAGAAATTGTGATCTGTGTTAGCAAAGGGAATACTTACATGAAGGAAATAACAGATCTTTAAAGTGTTGAATTAAGTCCATCCTATTTGAAAGGGCATGTCATTTGTAATGAGACAGGATGGAGAAAAGCAGACAGCCTCAGCCCCTCATGTCAATCCTATCATTGCCTGATGGCTTATCTCCGTTTCTTCCAAGGGGCATGATTATTCACATAGGGGAAAGTCTCATTGATGGAAAGTATCTGGGATGAGGATGAGTGAAGGAAAACTTTTTTTTCCTGTTCTCCATACTCATAAGAGGATGAAAGAGAATAATAAACTATGTAACATTTTCAAATGGTTGGGGCAGCTACTTGGCAATGATGGCATCTCTATCACACTCGAGTCTTATTTAATGTACTATCAGCCTCGGCTTTTAAGATAAATAATTCTGGTCCCCTAATCTCTCCTTTTTTGCATTAATCTCATTCTATTTATTTCATGCTCTATGGATGTTGGTTTCTTGGTATTTAACAAAGTGACTAAGACCCCTCCCTCTAGCCTTACCTTATAGCTCATGTCTCTACTCTGATGTTTTTCACCTTGATCAGACAACAGAACAAGAAGCTAAAAGAGAAAATGGGCCTCAGATAATGCCTATGGTAGTGAAGGTGCTCAACGTGAACCAGATATTTGAGTATGAGACCAAAGAAGGAACGAAAGAGATGTTTCATGCTACTGTGGCAAATGAGCATGAATTTATCCGGGTGAAGGTTCTCAACATCGGCGTCAAGGAACACTTCAAGAAAAATAAGATTATTGAGGTAGTAAAAGGTTATTGGAACAGAGGTTTCCTGGAAATAAATAGATGCTCCAGGGTTCAAGATATGAGTACCAACAAAGAGATCACAGTCCCCAGAAACATCATCAGAAGAGCAGCTAAAAATACAAAGATCCAAGAGCTTAAGAAACAAAAACTGGGAAGCTATGTGAATGGTATCTATGAGATCGAGATGGTAAGCTCACACTGCTTTATAGATAGGGGGAGGGTGGGATTTGTTCTTCTAAAAACTTTATATCAAAATACATGTCTATGAAACAAGTCATTGTCAACTAAGTAAATTTTGGGTAGGGTCACGGTGCCCCCAACATAGGTAGACATAGAGTATACCAACACACACAGCCCATATTCTATGTATACCTATGGCCCCAGTACCGGGAAACATTGAAGGACAGAATAGTAATCTTCTTAAGATGGTTTAAGATCCAAAACCTAGATCAATCAATCAATGAATCAACAAGTATTTATTGAATGCCTACTACTTAATAGGTACTGGGCTGGGTGCTAGGATGCAAATGTAACAAATGAAACAATCCCTTTTCACCAAGAGCTGACCCTGAGGGAGACAAGCATGTATGTATATGGAATACATATAAAGATAATAAACACTCCCCTCAAAATTACAAAGTAGATAAAATGCAAGGTAGTTTGGGAGGGAAGACACTGTCAGTTAAGGGAATCAGTAAAGGCTTCATATATAAGGTAGTTCTTGAATTGTGTCATAAGGCAGAAATGAGGAAGAAATTCATTCTTGTCATGGGGAACAGTCAGTGGAAAGGCAGGGGAGTGGAGAGGGATCATTATATGTGGCTAGATTGTATAGAAGGATGAGCAAGATAAACATTCAGCAGCTCTTGTCCCCCAAGAAATTTCTGTACAAAGTATTACAAAAGAAATACATTGGGAAACCTCATCGTGTGATCTAAGGAGAAGCTTTCCCACCCACTGTGATCTAGCTGAAAAAGGAGTAAATACAGTCAACTTTCATTCACTAAGCTCACACTTTTTTGATGATTATTACATCTGTGGGCCCAGCCCCATCTATATCAAATGACTTTTTTATTTCATTTTGAATAGTGGTCTCTAAGGCGATATCTCTTTGTGTGTACTAGCTGTAAAAGCTAGGACAGGAATGAGATAAAAGGCTATTTCCCAGAATCAGACTAGATACAGCACTTAGCTGGGCAAGTCATCAATGGTACTAGGATTATTTAGAGTTATGACCTCCTTGTACTTAGTTAGTAGAAGACCTTTTTTGTTGGTTAAAAACCAGATCAGTTTTGAACTTAAAAGGACCTTAAAATAATCCAATCCAGGCCTTACACCTTACAGATAGCAAATACAGAAATGGAGACATAAAAACTATGCAACATTCTCAAAATCACATGGCTAATTATTGGGTTGGTCTTCACACCCAAGGGTCCATCCATTATACACTGCTATAATCTCCAACAGCTTCCAACTGTCACACAATCTTTAAAGTTAGAGGGAATTTCAAAGGGTTTCTAGTCAGATACTCACTGTGTGACCGTAGGCAAGTCATTTAACCCCAATTGCCTTAAACATCCAAGGCCATCTCCAGTTGTCCTGATGTATATCTTGCCACTCCACCCAGATGGCTCTGGAGGAGAGAGTGAGGTTGGTGACCTTACACATCTCTCCCTCACTTAAATCCAATTCACTGCAAGTCATAACATCACCTCCTGATGTCATGCTTCTCTTCAGAAATGAAGGACAAAGAAAAACAAAATTTGTTATCATAACAACTTGCTGCCAGTTTTACATCCCCTTATTTCTGAGGATGTATCTCCTCCTTATGATCCAGTTTGGGATTTTCTTAACTTGGAATCGATGAACTTGACTTAAAAAAATACTTTCAATAGGTTATAGGTATATTTCAATGGGTCTCCTTTGTAATCCTATGTCTTTAGTTTTGTGCATTTAAAAACACTGTTCTGAGAAAGGGGTGACATAGGCTTTACCAGAAAGACAAAGTCTATGACACAAAATCTAGATCATGATCAAAAGTTTTTTGTATTTCCCATTATGGTTATCTGTGTATATGTTGCAACCTCCTACTAGACTGTAACCTCCTTCTGTCATTTAGCAGAGTTAGCCACAACTAGAATTACAAATAATAATATTAATTAACAGTTATATATACATTTCTTTAGGGTAATGGTGTCAAACTCAAATAGAAACAGGGGTCACTAAGCCACACATAAGGATCCCTGCAGCCACATAATAACTTAGAAAACCACATATTAAAATTATCTGTTCTGTTGTATTTTTATTTTTTATTTTGTTAAATATTTTCCAATGACATTTAATCTGGTTCAGGCTGTAGTGAGAGTGTTCTAGGTATTGCATGTATGACACCCCTGCTTTAAAAAACTACAAAAAGGGGCAGCTAGGTGGTGCAGTGGATAGAGCACTGGGCCTGGATTCAGAAGGACCTGAGTTCAAATCCATCCTCAGACACTTAACACTTACTAGCTATGTGACCCTGGGCAAATCACTTAACCCCAATTGCCTCACCAAAAAAAAATTAATATGTCCAAAACTGAACTCATTATCTCCCTTCTCACTTTTCTGTTTTTTTTCTTATCACTTTTCAAAGCACCAGCAGCTTTATTCTCTATATGCAATCTATTGTCAAATCCTGTCAATTCTACCTTTACTACATTTTTCATATATCCCCCCCTCCTCTGCCACAGCCACTGGCCTGGTCCATAACCTCATCACCACATACCAGGAGTATTAAAATTGCCTGCTGGTAGGTTTCCCTGTCTCAATCTTCTTTGAAGTCTAGTCTATTCTCTACTCAGCTGTCAAATTGGGTTTCCTAAAGCACAGGCCTGACCATGTCACTCCCCCTCCCTTCTATTCAATAAATCCCAGTCACTTCCTATCCACTTCAGGATCAAATATAAAACCTTCTATTTGGCATTCAGAGCATTTATAACCTGGCCCCCTTTTTATACCTTATACCCCACATCCCTTACCCGCATACTCTGGGATTTGGTGACACTATTATCTCTTGAACACAACACCAACTACCCTGGTTTCCTTCAAGGTCCAACTAAAATCCCTGCTTCTTCAAGAAGCCTTTCCTAATCCCTATTAATGCTAGTGCCTTCCCTCTGTTGATTATCTCCAATTTATCTTGTCTACCTCTTGTTTCTACATAAATGTTTGCACGTTATCTCCCCTATGAGACTGTGAGTGACTTTAAAGAAGGAACTGTTATTTGCCTTACATTGTATCCCCAGTGCTTAGCACAATGCCTGGCACATAGTAAGCCTTTAATTAATTTTAGTTCACTAACATACATTTTTTCATATGATGCTCATAACAGCTCCATAAGGTAAATACCAGTGGGACTTTTATACTCATTTTACAGATGAAGAAACTGAGGCTTAGAAAAGTTAAGTGATTTGTACAAGACATTAAATATTTGTAATTGAATAGAATAGTATGAAGTGATTACTTGTTAGAAGAAAAGATCAGCATAGGTTACTGAGTCAGATACTTTGAATCAGACCTAGAATGACATTCTTCCTGACTCAGGATAGAACCTATTTTGTTTGCAATATCATGTACTGGGGACCTGTTGCCTCAGTGACAAAGAAAACTTGGAAAAATGTCAGGGAACTGGAAGAAATCCTGAGAAGGCTGACTTCTTAGGTAGTCAGGCAAAAAACAACCTGGATAGGAAAGGCAGTGAGGGGCGAGAGGAAGTGAGGGAACATACTTGGCTATTTAAGCAGAAGAAATTGGAACTGAGCATCTCTAAGATGTATTTTAGGCTTGTCAAAACTGAATTCTGTAACTACTTTCTATACCTAAAATTAGCAATCTGTATGTAGTTTCTACCCAGTCAAGTAAATAGACTTTGTTTCCCCTCCCATCTTTACCCACCCCAGTGCCATGACAATAACACAAAGATGTTATTAAGCAGGAGGGAATACTGATTTTTTTTTACAGAAAACTGAGACGGTGAAATGTACATTCTTTGACATGAAAGACAACACAGGAAAAATCAAAGTGGTGGCATTTGACAAATGGGCCAAAATAAATTGTGAGAAAGGAGACAAACTCCGGCTCACCTACTTTGAGCTATCTCTTTGGAATGAACTGCAACTGAAATCTGTAACTCACAGTTGCATCAAGGTAGGAGCTCTGTGGGAGGACATCCACTTTCCAACAGGGCAAGAAATATATTTGCTTTGGAAAAAAACTAAACTGTTGTTATTAGGTAATCTATCCAGCAGGTGGTGTGCTGTTCCAAGCAATGCTTCACCACTAGCTGCTAGGAATGTCCCACATCCTGCTATAGTAAGACATTTACAGTTTGTGAAATCCTGTCCACACTTTCAAGATGATGTAATCTCTCTCTCTCTCTCTCTCTCTCTCTCTCTCTCTCTCTCTCTCTCTCTCTCTCTCTCTCTCTCTCTCTCTCTCTCACACACACACACACACACACACACACACACACACACACACACCCCTCTTCCTGTATGTTCTTCCCTATATTTAACAGGGACACTAAGCTTTGAAGCCAGAGGAATTAAATATGAACACTAATGAGACACATAGACACCCTGGATACTCAAGGAAATAACATAAGATCTGAAGTGAGAAAACCTGGGTTCAGATCCCAGCTCTGCTGCTTAATAATTCTTGTGACCTTGAGGCAAATCATTTGATTTCTCTGGGTCTTGGTTTTCTCATTTTATAGAATAGTTGAGAGGCATCATATTACAATGGAAACAGCACTGAAGTAGAGAAAACCTGGATTCAAATCCTGCTTCCAATACTTGTGAATTATGTAACTTTAAGATAATCACTCCAATAGGATGTTTCCCTGGGAAACCTGCTTCAGCTTCTGTCCATGCCATTTATTTCTGGTCTCTTCTATGTTAGCCACCACCAACCCTCTGACTTCTGGATTCTCCAGTGTTCAGGAAGACATTCCAAAACCAGATCCACCTTAAGCTACCTGTTCTTGATTTCTGACCAGAGTCCCCAGGGCATTTCTTCTCTTGCTACTGTCTATTGTGAGGTCACCTTCCTAGGTTTCTCACAGGACATGACATTACCTGACACAAAGTTGGACATTGAGGGAGGGCATTAAACAGTATGATCACCCACCTCCCTCAACAGAATCCTTTTCATTATTGATACTCACTCATATTCTCCCCTATTTCAATAATTTTGAATCCCTGGCTATCATTGTACAAACCTCTTTCACTATTCCCAACTGCCCATTCCCTGACTCCCATATACCCCAACCTAGCCCCACTATGTCCTACTCCAGAGCTATCCCTCCCACTGTTCTCTCTAGAACACATGTTATATAATTTAGAAACTAGTTACCATCTTAAACTTTTCTTTCTCTCTACATTTCCTGAGACCTACTTCCCTCATGTAGATGCTGTATCCCTATCTACCTTTTTCAATATTGCTTTCACTTTCACTCATTTCCCCTGACTCAGGCATCATGAGAAAGGAATTATAAATCTCCTTGCTTCCCAATACCACTTCCATACTCTTTTCCTACTAGCAGCACTTGGTAACTCCTCCATCTCTCCAATCCAAATTTATCACCAGATCATGATTCTAGTAACTGTTATCTGCCAACCCTCCCCAAATTTTCTTTCTTAATGAAAGCTAGCTATCTAGGTCATGGATAATCTCCCTACATCATCTGCCCTCATATTAGGGGATAGATAGATAGATAGATAGATAGATAGATAGATAGATAGATAGATAGATAGATAGATAGATGGCTCAAGAACCCTAACTTTCCAATTTCTCAATATACTCAATTTCCATGACTTCTCTCCACTGCACCTCAATTATACACAGTGATAGTCATACTCTTGGATTAGCTGTTTTCTACTTCCATATTCATGAACTCCAAAATTCCTTTATTTGATCATAATCTTTTCATTTCATCTCTCCCTCCGCTTTATGACTCCTAATCCTGTTCTTCTCCACCCTTCAGTTCTTTCCCAAGCCATCTTCCCTTCATTGTCTATATACTACTCCCTTTCCTATTTTGACCCCTTAAAGAATAAGTCCAACTCTATACTATCTTCAACATGTAAGTCCATTGTCCTTTGTCTTATTAGTGGTAATGTCTTACCAAAACTAATTGGATTATCCCCACCCTCTGCCACTCTTGATCCTATTCATGTGTTGCTGAAAATCTTGAAAGCACACAAATTACTCATATTACAAATTTATTTTAGATAATCTCAAGTGGGTCCTCACTACAGCAAGGCAATTCTTTTTAAGCCTTCCCAATTATTTCACTAGGCCAAAACTTTTCCTCTTTTCTCAAGTCTCTAATGGCATTCCCCTCTACCCCACCCTCTCAGCTGAGAAACTTGCCTTCACCAAACAAATTGAGACCCTCTTCACCCCTCCTCATCTCATATCACTCAAACACCCTCTCACAACTAACTCCTTTTTCATCCCTGTCTCACATGCAGTAAGTCTTCTCCTTGCCAAAGGCAAACACCTCTACTTGCACAAGTGACTCTATTCCATCCTGTCTTCTAGAGATTACCCCTCCATCATTCGCACTCTGTCCCTAATCTTAAATCTGTATCTACCTAGCCAGTTCCCTGTGCCTGTAAGCAAATCTTTAAAAAAAAACCTTCACTTAATTCTACTAATTATTATCCTATATCTCTTTTCTTCTTCATAGCTAAACTCTTTGAGGAAGCCATCTCTATTTCCTGCCTCCACTTCTTTTCCTCTCACTCGACAATAAACATTTTGCAATCTGGCTCTCTAGTTTATAACTAAAAATAAACAAAAACTTTCTATAATCCTACTGCAGAAATCTACAATATAATTTCCTTTTAAAAAGTATGATACTCTGAACAGGAAAGAAACATAAGCTTTCTCAATAAAAGCTACAATTGAAATTGCTCTCTCTAGTTAAAAATGGCCTCTTGATTGCCAAATGGAATGACCATGTCTCTATGCAGAGAATTTCTAGAACTAGATATTTAGCCCTAGCCTCTCTCCTGAGCTCAAGTTTTAATTTACCAATTATCTCTTTGGTAACTCAAAATGGATATTCCTTAGTTATCTTAAACAACATATCCCTAAAACATTCCCCTATTTTCCCAATTACTTTTGAGGGCACCACCATCCTCCCTGGCAGCAGGCATGCAACATCAGTGTCATACTTGATTCCTCATTTACACTCACCCTACATATCCAGTTCGTTGCTGAGTCTTGTTTCTATCTAACTTTACAGAGCATATGTCCCCTCTCCATTCACACAGCTGACTTCCTGGTGTTGGCCCTCATCACCTTTCATCTGTATCATTTCAATAGCCTCCCCCTAATAATTTCAATAACCTCCCTACTTTAAGTTTCTTCTTGTTCTAATCTGTCTGTCTCACCAATGGGAAAGCAATTTTACTAAAATGTAAGTTTGTCAATGCTCCCCACCCCCAATCAATAAACCTTAGTGGCTCCATTTACCTCCAAGATCTAACAGAATTCTCTGTTTGGTTTTTAATTCCTTTTCAACCTGAGCCCATCCTACTTTTCCAGTCTTCTTACATTTTCACCTACAATCCAGCAACATAGACCTTCTTGCTGTTTTTCACATGGGACATTCTGTCTCTTGATTCTGTTTCCTTACACTGGCTATTCCCCATCCCTGAAATATTCTTCCTATTTAGCCTCTTGGCTACCTTGGCTTCTTTTAAGACTCCTCTCAAATCCCACTTTCTACTGTAATCTTTTCCCATTCTCCTCACCCTTTCCCCTCCCCCATACACATATACACACTGCTAGGATATACCTCTGAGATTACCTTCCATTTATACTATATGTGCTAGATGCACATTTTTTACATGTCACCTCCCCTGTTAGAATATGCTTTTGCCTTTCTTCATTAGCATAGTGCTTAGCATCTAATAAGCACTGACTAACAGACCAAATTTGCTTGGGCCTCAATTTCATCATCTCCTAAAGTGGGAGAGTTAAACAAGATGGCATCCCAGGTTTCTTCTAGCTCTGTATCTTTGATCCATGACATTTAAGATCCTTTTCAGGTGTAAATCTATGATCCTAGGATGGCTAGACCACTCCAATGCTTATGACAGGATGAGTTGCTGCTTCTTTTCATCCTACCTTTAGTGATTCAATTAAGAACTCTTCCCTCAAAATCTCAGCATTAGCTGTACCAACAAGCTCTATTCTCCCTTGTCCCCTTTAGAGGGACCTCTCTCCATGTGTAAAAATTCTAAATATCAGAGTACATTATGCCAGGCCTCCAATCAGGGAAGAGTGACAAAAGGGAGAGTAAGATATTCAAGCCAATAAAGAAAAGGGCATGATAAAGAAAGCACAAGAGAAAGGAAGGCCTTAGTACCACCTGTATCTTAGACTATGGATTTATATTTGAAAGAGACCTTGGAGGTCAACTAGTCCAACTCCATCATTTTCCAAATAAGGAAATGGAGCTCCAGAGAGGTTAGGGGTCTTGTCAAAGGCCTCTCAGGTACAAAGGAGCAGAGCCAAATTAGAAATGCAATCTTCTTATTTTAAATCTGGCACTCTTTTGGACACTCACCAGATGGATTTCTTTTTCTCCTTACAGGTCATCAAGGCTAAGAAGAATTAGAAAGACAACATCAAGAGAGACCAACTTGACAGCCTTGATACTGCCCCCTTCCTGACAATGAGACCTTTCAGATGGTATCAGGTGCCACTGCTGCAAACAGAAGAGCTCAAAAAATATTGTTAATGACAATCTGAGTGTAAAGCATGGGGCAAGGCCCCCAGTTTGATTCTGCCTCCAGCGCTTAATTATTTGTATGACCTTGTATGAGTTACATTGCTTTCAGTGTCAGAATTTTTTAATTACATTTTTTTAATTGACAAACATTTATCTTCCCATCTCCTCCCTCCCCTCCCACTTCCCCCCACATTGAGAAGAAAAAGAAAAGAAAAAGAAAACGCTTGTCACAAATATGCAGTCAGGCACAACAAATTTACCCTTTGACCATGTCGAAAAATGATTTTCTCATTCTGTGACTTCAGTCTATCACTTCTCTGTCTGTCAGGAGGCAGGCAGCATCCTTCATTCATGAGTATTATGGAATTGTGGTTGGTCTTCTTTGCATTGATCAGAGATATTAAATATTTCAGTTAAATCTCAATGTTGTTTATATTGTATAGCTAGTTCTCTTAGTTCTTCTACTTCATTCTGCATCAGTTCATACAAATCTTCCCTGGTTTCTTATAAACTATTCCTTTTGTCATTTATTATAGCACAAGCAAGCTAAATTCCAAATGGATATATGATAGATATAAAAGGTCATATCATGAATGAATTAAAGGACAAAGGAAGAATTTACCTTTCAAATTTACAAACAGGGGAAGTATTTGTGACCAAACTAGGGATAAAGAGGACCACGGAAGGTAAAATGGACAATTTTATCACAGAAAATTTTCAAGTTTTCAAATATCATTTTTCTTATCTGACATGGCTGTGGGGAAGGAGTCTTGCATAGGCCAAACACCTGCAGTTTTGTAAACTAACCCTCACACTGCATGATGTCCTGTCCTCTCATCAACTTGGTCAGCCTCTTCTCTAAGTAATAATAATAATAATAGCAATAACAATAGATGTTTATATAGTGCTTTGAGTCTAGCAAAGAACTTTACAGATATTATCTCACTTAAGCCTCATAACTACCCAGTGAGGGAGGCACTATTACAGTATTGCTGTCTATATTTTATAGATGAGGAACCAGAGATACATAGTGCTTGGTTGTTGTGAGGAAACCACTTTAAGTTGTAATACCAAATGGGAATGTTAACTATAGTGACTCTTACCCCACTTCCAACAGCTCCTCATCCTCTATCATCATTCTCCAGTTTTTCTGTTACAGATTCTATCCAGTAGTCTAGGAGAGTATTTTCAGGCAATCTCACTCACTAAAAGGCACAAGAATAGGACAATCCATTTGAGAAAGCTGCATCAAGCATAGGACTTAGAGTCATTGATTTAGGACAAAAAAGGACCTCAGAAGCAATTTAATCACTAAAGATAAGGACCTGGCCAAAATCATGGAGTAGCAGGCATTTCATCCTCAGACTAAGTCAAAGATGAATTTGCTATTTATCAAATGCCAGGCACTGTGCTAAGAGCTTTATAAATATTTCATTTGGTCCTCATACCAAACCTGGGAAGTAGGTGCCATTATTATCCCCATTTTATAGTGAAGGAAACTAAGGCAGGCAGAAATGAAGTGACTTGCCCAGAGTCACACAGCTGGTATGTGTCTGAAGCTGGACTTGAACTCATGGACTCCTGACTCCAGGTACAATGACCTATCTATGGTACCACCTATCTACCTCATTGTCAGTGAAGACAGACAGTGGCAAGATAGGGTGGTGTTAGACTTCCTATTGTCACTTCAGTCTGGAAGAGTCAGATCCCTGGAGCCCTGCTCTATACCCCAGTATGTGCTTTGCATCCCAGCCGCTCCTGGCAATGTAGAAATCAATGTCTTGAACCTTGGTGGTTAGGTTTGGGGAATGAATGGAGAAGGGAGTTTGGAATTAGGGGCAGGGTTTCAGATGAAACAGAGATTCTCACTTGAAGTGATAAAGAACTAACGCAGTTTGGTTAGTGGATTCTTTCTACAGTATGAAAAACCTTGAAGGAGATCTAACAACCATAAATTCTATGTACATAACACTTTAAGGCTTATAGGGTGCCTTCCTTGTGACAGTCCTATGAATTAAATGACTGATTCCAAGTCCAGTATTTCTTCCCGGCAGGTTCCAGAGTAAGATCACTTATAGGAGCCTAACCCTAATATCTTCCCAATGTAATGGGAAGGCTGGCACTGATTTTTCTGTAACATAAGTAAGTGACACCTGATTTTTATCACAGGGAAATTAATCACAGAAGCAAAAGCAAAACTACAAACATTTAGAGTACCTTATGGACTTATTGGGGACACTCAGCAGAGGTGTTCACACCCCACTTTGAAAATCGCTTTAAGCTCTACAGAGAGAATAATCCCTTTGGAACACTAGTCCAAGGTGTCTGGACTTTATTAGATCCCTTTGGTCCTTGCCTTCCCTCACTCAAGCTCAGAGGAATTCCATCATCCCAGATTCATGAGTTCACAGAAACTTAGAATGAGAAGGAAGCAAAGATATCAACTAACCCTATCAGTACCTTAATGGAAATCTCTGTGACATCCCAAGCAAGTAATTCACCACTTTCCATTTGAAGATGTCAAGGGAAGAGTTGTTGTGGACAGCAATTTGAGGAAACATTTCCCTGTTTATATCAAGATGAAATCTGCATTTCTGCAACTTCCACCCATTACTCCTCCTTCATCCAGGGCCAAGAAGAATAAGTCTGGTCCCTCCTTCCCAGCATATCCCTTCAAGTTTTTGAAGACAGCTGTCATGGCCCCTTTAAGTCAACCATCTGCAGTTTGATAAAACAGTCTTCATATTGCATGGTTTCCAGTCCCCTTTCTGATATGGTCACCCTCTTCTTTAAATTCTCCAACTTATCAGCATCATGAAACTGTTCTGCCCAGAACTGAACACAAGATGAAGTGTTTGGTCAGATCAGGACAAAGTATGACAGGACTACCACCTTCTTTGTTCTGGGCACTGTGCCCCTCTTAATGCAGCTTAAAAGCACATTTGATTTTTGGCTGCCATCCTCCTTGCCCTGAGTTCCAAGGCCTTTTCCCATCTGTCCTGCCTACCATAAGCACAATACTTATATAAATAACCATTATAAACACTGTTGCATGAGAAATGCTTTAGAGAAGTACAAAATAAAGGGTCATACAAGGTCTAAGGTGGGATGGAGAGGAAGGTAGATAGAGATCATTACTGACCAGGGGGATCAAGGCAGTGGCATTTGAATTTAGTCTTATTTGGATAGATGGATGGTTAAGAATTCCATCCACACCCCTAGGTTTTTTTGTCCATTCTGCCAAGACCTTCCTTACATACTCCTTGTTCAGAAAGCCATCCAAACCCACACAGGGAAATAGGAAGAGAGTGGAATATAATCTCTTACAACTCAGAAATCACTGTTGGGCTTTCTTTTTTCCCTGCAACATTAATAGATAGATTACATAGATAGTGCTTTAACGTTCTCAAATTTCTTTCCCCACAACCCATTGAGTCAAGAAATGCAGATATTATACTCATTTTATAGATAAGGAAACTGAGGGTTTGAGAGTTTAAATGGCTTCCCCCTAATACACAATGTTACCTGATAAATGTGTTAGAGCTGTGTTTGATTCAAATGAAATAATATTTATAAAATGTTTAGCACAGTGCCTAGCACAGAATAGTCAATATACAAATGCTTATTTCCCTCTTCCCTATCCCCTTGAGTAAGATGATACTGAGTCGAGATTTGAACCCGGGTCTCCTTATTCTAAGAGACTCTTTCTGTCATGCAATGCTATATTGCACTATCATGTGGGGAAATAGAAAATAAGATTGGAAAAACAAGAAGTAACAATAAAGCTTGAAATGTAAATTAGTCTGTGTGGATATTTACATGTGGGATCTATATTAGTTTATTTTGTCATCTAAATGAGAATAAAAACTACCCTGTGTCTATCTTTTTATACATTGTCACTAGAACTTAGCAAATATTAAATAGTTAAGAATTACTCACTGAAATTTAGTCAGATATGGAGGCAGGAGATAAGATATGTGGAGGGAATCATAACAACAGCCCATATTCCCAAAGTACTTAAGAGTTTGTAAAACACCTTCTTCACAGCAGCCCTTTCAATAAGATACCATAAGTATCTCCACTTGACAGATGAGGAAACTGAGGTTAGTCAGTCTGACAGTCAATAAACATTTATTTCATGCCTACTATATGTCAGGCACTATGCTGATAGCTGGGGATACAAATTCCAAAAAGAAAGATAGGGGGCAGCTAGGTGGTACAGTGTATAAAGCACCAGTCCTGGATTAAGGAGGACCTGAGTTCAAATCCAGCCTCAGACATATGACACTTACTAGCTGTGTGACCCTGGGCAAGTCACTTAACTCTCATTGCCCTGCAGAAAGAAACAAAGAAACAAAGAAGGAAAGAAAGAAAAGAAAAGAAAAGAAAAGAAAAGAAAAGAAAAGAAAAGAAAAGAAA
Organism: Dromiciops gliroides; assembly: GCF_019393635.1. Classification (NCBI taxonomy): domain Eukaryota; kingdom Metazoa; phylum Chordata; class Mammalia; order Microbiotheria; family Microbiotheriidae; genus Dromiciops; species Dromiciops gliroides. Next base: position 155,102,580 of record NC_057864.1, on the reverse strand, counting down.
AGAAAAGAAAAGAAAAGAAAAGAAAAGAAAAGAAGAGAAGAGAAGAGAAGAGAAAAGAAAAGAAAAGAAAAGAAAAGAAAAGAAAAGAAAAGAAAAGAAAAGAAAAGAAAAGAAAAGAAAAGAAAAGAAAAGAAAAGAAAAGAAAAGAAAAGATAGCCCCTTCCTTTAAGGAGCTTACAATCTAACAAAAATGAAAAACTTTGAAGGAGGGAAAGGTCCACAGACCCCAGTAAATGATGAAGTCCAAAGGGGTGCATCCAGGTAAGGGAATGAAAAGATAGCTGGCCTTAGATGGAGGTTTTTGGGGGAAGGTTCTAGCCTTCAATTAGAGGGACCTTAGAGGTAGAGGATACTGATGAGGTATAAGGGAAGTAACCTGCCTAAGAGCAAAGTGTCAGGGCTAAAATGTATTCTTTTGGTTACCTGTCTTTCTTTTTATTTCCACTTACTGCCTCCCTAAAGAAAACAATTCAGTTATATAATACTTTTAGGTTTACAAACACTTTCTTCATAACAATCCTATGACATATATAATAAAAGTATAATTATCTCTAGAGATGAGGAAATTGAGGCTCAGAGAACCTAAATGACTAGTCCATAATCACATAGCTAGTAGTAAGTATCAGAGCCAGGGTTCATACCCAAGTCTCCTAACTCCCAATTTAACATCCTTGCCGCTATACCACACTGTGATAAGTATGATCATGGAACAGAATCAAACATGGAAAGGGCAATTAAAGTCAGAATAGAAGTATAGTGTTGTGTCTTGAAGGGGTGGTATACAGTCCCAGGACTAACAATGAAGGGAGGAGTCCTGTTTTGTTGCTGCTCAGTTGTTTCAGTCATATCTGAGTCTTCATGATGCCATTTGTAGTTTTCTTGGTGAAGATTTTGCTATTTCCTTCTCCAGCACATTTTACAAATGAGGAAACCAAGGCAAACAGGGTTAAGTGACTTGCCCAGGGTCACATAGCTAGTAAGTGTCTGAAGCCAGATATGAACTCAGGAAGATGAGTCTTCCTGACTCCAGGCCTGGCCTTCTATCCACTGTGACACCTAGTTGATTGAAAAGGGATGTAAAGAAGCCTTAAAATGTCACTTTGGGTTGGGAGATGGTCCAGGTTAAGACTAAAAGGGAGAGAATGAGTATGATTGAATGGAGGTTGCTGGTGAGAGGAAAAAGGAAATATAAACCAAAAATAATTCAGTCTGCCATGAAATGGGGTAATGCAGGGGTTCTTAATCTGTGTTCTACCAACTTGCTTTTTAAATTTTTATTTATATTTTCATAACCATAGTTCAGACATTTTCCTTTGTTATCCTTTGCATTTTATTTTGTGAATTTAAAAACATTATTCTGAGAAGTCCATAGACTTCACCCAAATGCCAATGTGATCCATCATACATACACACACACACACACACACACACACACACATACACACACACCATTAAATATTCCTGGACTAAAGTGAAGACGGTAGAACTGTTATTTTGGGCAAATCCCTTCCCCTTAGTGTACCTCAGTGTCCTTATCTCTAGAATGAGGATGTTGGACTTTGAATGATCTAGACAATAAATCCCTTTTGAATGTGGCATTCTGAGAGTCTATAAGGAAACTGAGCAGAAATGACATTCAAGAATGGGGAAAGCTGTTTCTGAATGAATGGCTGAATGTAGTAAGACATAACCATTGGGAACAGTTATGGGGGCGGGTAGGAACAGGTTTGAGCTAGGATAGGGCTAAGAAGTAGAATGGTTGTAGAAATAGGACTATTTGGTTGGCAAATGTAGGGGTACAGCTTGCATAGGGGCTACATCATGATCTAGATTCTATGTCATAGACTTGTTCGGCTATCTGGAAAAGCCTATGTCACCCCTTTCTCAGAACGGTGTTTTTAAATGCACAAAATTAAAGACACAGGATTACAAAGGAAACCTATTGAAATATAATTATCAAAAGGGTTTTTTTTAAATCAAGTTCATCAATACCAAATTAAGAAAATCCCAAAATAGATTGTGAAAAGGTGATTAGTCCTCATAAATAAGGGGCTGTAAAACTGGCAATAAGTTGCCATGATAACAAATATCATTGTTCCTTGTCCTTCATCCTTGAAAAGGAGTGTGACATTAGGAGGTGATGTCATGACTTGCAGTGAATTGGATTTAAACGAGAGAGGGCTGTGCAAAGTCACCAACCTCACTCTCCCCTCCAGAGCCATCTCAGTCCAGTGGCAATATGTACATCAGGATGACTGGAGATGGCCCTGGATGTTTTGAGGCAATCAGGGGTAAGTGACTTGCCCAGGGTCACATAGTTATAAAGTGTCAAGTGTCTGAGGCCAGATTTGAACTCAGGTCCTCCTGACTCCTGGGCCAATGCTCTATCCACCATGCCACATAGCTGCCCCACATAAGGAATGATAAGATGAAGGCAGGCTGAGAAGGGTATTATTTTTATATGAGTGTGTCTGTTTGTTATAGGAAGTGGGCTGAACTCTGAGCTAAGGAAGATGAGATCACACCCACTTTCACTCAAGAGAAATCCATATACTGTAGTCAGTACAATGGAAACTGTTGCCTTTTCTGCAATGAGTCTCTCTAGTCCATTTGGATTAACCATAGCAAATGTGTAATCCCAGGTCTATTTACCCCCTCAGCTGCCAAGTATGTATCTAGGCCACCTCTCTGCACCATCCGTGGGTGTGTACTCAGGGAATGTAAACTCATCTCAATATTAGCCTAAGCAAAACATAATTAAGGAGAGAAATCTCTGAGGGGAGGGGAAGAAATCATACAACACATTCTCAAAACAAATAAAACTGATTTGGGATTATCTCCTATTTGTCTTATTCCTGACACTGTTCTCTTTCATGGGTTGTAGATTGCAGGGGGAAAAATCACCTGGACCGTTGTAACTAAACTTCACATCTCGGGGCAGCTAGGTGACGCAGTAGATAGAGCACCGGCCCTGGACTCAGGAGGATCTGAGTTCAAATCTGGCCTCAGACACTTAATACTTACTAGCTGTGTGACCCTGGGCAAGTCACTCAACCCCCATTCTCTAAAAAAAAAAGAAAAGAAATAAACTTCACATCTCCTTCATCATTTCACACAGTGATCTGAACACTATAGATACTCAATATATATTATGTATGCATTCATGTATCGATTAATTAGTTAATGTTAGTGATTTCACAGGGAGTGCCTACCTTGGGCTTGGGGCTGAGCTAGGGCCATAGCTGAGTGTACTTCTAGAAGAGTGATGGGCAAGAAAGCCACAGCAACAAAAGCTTGGCCTCCTGCTCCACTCACCTCCCAAGGCTTTGGGCTTTTGTCTAATTCAATCCTTCCAGGACTCCTCTCTGCCATTCCTAAACCAGAATGTCTACTTGTCTAAGAGGCCTGCATCTCTTTCTTTGTCAAGAGGTGGCTGCTCAGTGATCCTTGCCTCAGAATCTGAGAAAACAACCTTGTTCACAGCCCTGAGCCAAAGGGAGAACAGAGTAGCCATCTGTCCTTGTTCTTCATTTGCTATTCATGGTTCTAGAGATCACAAGCATAGTAAGTAAGAACACTTGGTCCACTCTGGGAGCAGTCTTAAAAATTTGACTTTTCCCACAGAAGTCCATTGTCCTTCAGGCACTTTCAGAAGGACATGTGACCATCATCATCATGTCTCCAGATACTGCATCTTCACTCCCAAATAAGTCCCACAGATGTTATACAGCCTTTAAGTAAAAAAAAAAAAAAGTTGTGACCTCAGCAATAGCTCAGACCATAGTGGGACAAATGGACTACCAAATCTCTACCATGGACGGCTCTCTAAGGGAGAAGTTGAAATAATGGGTACCCCCACTGTTGTTGAGAGTCAATAATTCTAATTAGCCTCCTGTGGTATGAGAGGACAGATCATAGTTGACATGCTACCTCCTCTACTTCTATAATATTTCAAGAGTTGGGTGTTTCTATATATAAGGCTTGGAAATTTGGGTTGGGATGAAGGGATATAGGCAGATAGATGGTACCTTCATTAACTCCATTCTCTATGAGTTAGAGCCACAGATGGAACTAGAGAGAGGCAAGACAAGCAGCTGCTTAGGACATACAACATTCCAGGATCTAAGGTGTCCTTTTAAATAATAGTTTTTATGAAAGTGTATTTGATTTAATTTAACAATCATTTATTAAGGGGCTACAATGTATAAAGCACTGTGATAAGGGTTAGGAAGACAAAACCAAAAATGAGATGATGTCTGCCTTTTTTGTTTGTTTGTTTGTATGTTTTTTTGTGAGGCAGTTGGGGTTAAGTGACTTGCCCAGGGTCACACAGCTAGTGCGTATCGAGTGTCTGAGCTCAGATTTGAACTCAAGTCCTCCTGAGTCCAAGGTCAGTGCTTTATCCACTGCGCCACCTGGCTGCCCCGATGCCTGCCTTTAAAGAACTTATATAATACTGAACTTGGGATGAGCAGAGAGGAGGAATGGAATACAATATGAATACATCTAAGTCCAAAGTATATACGGGTCAGTACAAAATAATTTCACTAGACAGCATTAGAAACTGAGGTGATCAGCAAAGGTCTCAGGGCACTCTCTGTTTTGAAGGAAACCAGTAATTCCAAGAAGTAAAGATGAAAGCAGGATACATTCCCCGTGTGTAGTACACCCTGTGCAAAGGCTCAAAACGCAAGGTCATTTGAATATGGAGAGAGGAGTTCAGAGAATGTTTGGGAGAGGAAATGAGGGGCAATTTTTTCCACCAGAAAATTCCACTCTCAGTGGCCCACAGGAATTTATTTTGTTGTAAATATTGATTGGGCAAGTCATTTTCCCTCTCTGAGCCTTTGTCTTCCTATCTCAGGAAGGAAGGAAGAAAGGAAGGAATGAAAGGAGGGAGGGAGGAAGGAAGAAAGGAAGGGAGGGAGGAAGGAAGAAAGGAAGGGAGGGAGGAAGGGAGGAAGAGAAGAAAGGAAAGAAAGGTATCAAAATAAATATTTATTAATCACCTACAATATGCCAGATCTTGTGTACTTTATAAATGTTATCTCATTTAAGATAAAAGGAGAGGATTGGGTAATCTCTGAGGTCCTGTCAAGTTCTAAATTCTGTGTGTTTTAGTAAGAGTGCACAGCCTGGGGGCTGCTTGGTTGTGCAGTGGATAAAGTACTAGCCCTGGATTCAGGAGGACCTGAGTTCAAATATGGCCTCAGACCCTTGACACTTACTAGCTGTGACCCTGGGCAAGTCACTTAACCCTCATTACCCTGAGAAAAAAAAAGAGTGCACAGCCTCCAGTGGATAGTAATGCACAGGGGCAACAAAGTTGCCTGGGACCCAGTGTACTCCCAGTCACCCATGACGTACATAGTGGGTACTTTTAAAAGATATCAGGACTTTTTTCCTTCCACAAAGGGGAAAATATTCAACTGGGTCCAAAAAGCAAAATGAAGTGAGAACGATTTAGATAGTCCTCAAGAACTTTCTGACTGGAAATGTTAAATGATTTTGGAATCAATGACTGGTATGGAAGGATGATAGGGCATCTCAATTCCTGGGGATTTTTTCCAACGAAAGTAAACCAATCATGCTAGTGAATATAGACATCCTCCCTTCTCTCCTACACTTCTTTCTACCCATGGCCAAAATATAAAAGAAACCTAACTGTGGACCAAGAAGAAATTTAGTCAAAATGGAAACATATGTCTCATAGCCTTGCTTCAGGCTCCTGGAATGTCTTCCCTCAAACCCCTAGGACAACTCTAGAGTAAGATAATATTTGATGGGTCAACCAGGGAATTCTTTTGGCAAAGCTCACAAAAAAAAAAAAAACTCTGCCTTCCTGGAGTGGATTACAGCTAGGCAGACGTCTAGAATGGAAACAGCTAACAGCTAGAAGAAAAAGCCTTTGGTAAGCCTTGAGGTGATAGGTAAATAAATGTGAGTCATTATTAGTAGTAGTAGGCAGAATAACTCAACATAGAACTGAACCAGGAACCAGTTCTCAAGGATCTGGGAATCACTTATCTAGGCCCTCTATTCGTCCTGCTCCCCACTTTTTGATGATTCTATTACTCCTTAGCACTTAGCCCACATGGACTGCCACAGGAGACTAGGGCAGATTAAATCTATCATTTCGCCATTAGAAGTTCTAGGAAAAAGTAATGTAGGGTGATGATGAAAATCACTGGATAAAATGAAGCTTCAGAATTATCTCTGGATTTCAATTATCTTTGGCCTGGGATCCCAGATAACTGGGGAAATGATTGAAGCATATTAATCAGATGCAACATCTGAACAAATTCCTGCATAAATTTTGCCCCTGATCTACCCCTCAGACCTAAGGAGGTTGTTTCAGTACTGGAGCAGGTGTAAGCTTACCCAGAATCTAATTGGAAGATCCCCACATCTCTCTGACCTTTAGCAGTGGGGGCAGAGGACCAGACAGTCTTCTTGTTTTCATTCAGTTGCTTTCATGAAGGAGCTGGAACAGAACATGATGCTCAGGTTCATGGGGAAGAATAAAATTCACAGACATAGTTGATAAATAGAAACTCACCAAAGCCCTTCCCCCTTTCTTGCCCCTCCCCCTTTCTTGCCCCTCCCCCTTTCTTGCCCCTCCCCCTCCGGAAAAAAAAAATACCCAGATCATTTTTCCTTGAAGCAGTGTCCTTAAGAAAGTTGAATCAATGATATGACAGAATAGCTGTCAGGGTCTAGGAATGTTGCTGGTACAACTCAAGGAACCTTAAAAGGCTTATAGATAGTGGAATTGGACTGGTCAACATTTGTTAAACTAAAGGAGAGAAGAAAAACAGAGAAACTTCAAGAGAGAACATGGTGGAGTTCCCACAGAGTTCTCCAAGCTACTCTGGGACAGTTCCTGAGAAAGGGGTCCTATTATTTCAAAAGTCTCAAGAACCCCTTTTCAGTCCTGATTTCTAGAATGGCTGCAAATTCCCTGAAGATGAGGACCCTGCAATGAACTTTCAGGGGTCTCCCAATCTCTGGTCCCAAAGAGACCCCACTCAATGATTTTCTTTAGTCAATATCCACACCCACAAAAACCCCACAAGTTTCTCAGGGGTACAGGTCCATGGCACTGGTGTGAACACCTTGTCTGCCACAGTGTACCCTATCCAGACCACTCTGTGGGAGACAGGATGACTCTCCCCGAGCTGCCAAGGGAGAACTTGGGTCTTCTCATATTACCTGAGTTCAACCAAGGTGGAGGTCAGTTCCTGATGGGATCGACTCCTTTACAACCTAATTGGTCGGAAGTGGTGATATGCAAGGCAGTGCTTCAGGGAGAGGGCCAAATCATCCCAAAATAGAAACCCAAGAAATTTCCTGATTTTACCACACTCCCAACATGCCTGAGTGCAGTTGCTCACTGAGAAAGGTGAAGAAGAAATCGAAAGAAAAGGAGAATTGACTGTAAGATGGGTGGAATGGTGAGATCACGGGTCTTTAAAAAAATGTGGAATCTGGACAAACCACATATAAGATTACCTGTTTGTGCCCTATATTGTAAATAAGAAAGATCATAACTTGTGCGTGAGGAAAGATACATAAACATTGGCCCAAGACCTCTAGTTACTGAGAAGCAAGCTCAGCTAATCTACTCACCCTAATTTGCAGCTAGCGATTGACTATTTTGCCCTGGTTTATTCTAACACCAAAAGCAGTGATTCCTATTCACCGTGTTCTTTCAAGGAAGTGGAATTTCTGGCAGAATGCTCTAAGCCCCAAGGATCGCAACAGAACAGTTTAACAAAAGGGGTAAGAAAATAATCTTCTAAACTGCTCTCTCCCCATTTTCAACACCCCCTAAAATTGGACACAAAAGTAAGCCTGGGAGCACTGGACATTTCTCCATCGGCCTCTAAGACAATCTACGTTTTTATTTTATTTTATTTTATTTTATTTTATTTTATTTTATTTTTGCACTTTCAGAGGTAGGAGGAGGGAGCAGCAATGGCTACAGAGTACCTAGAAACTGCCTGGTGGTCTGGTATCATGGGGATTTGTAAAGCTCACTTTGTGGAGGTCGTCCCAGCTGGATCTCAGCCCTGAGACAAAGGATTCAAAGGCAGTGCCATGCAGACCAAGCAGCCTATAAATGAGCCCCGAAACAATGCATGTTGGTGGGGGGAAATGGCTGGAGAGCAGAGAAAGGATGGAGAAGGAGGGGAGAACAAAGGGAGAAGGGGGCTTTTTCTCTCTTCCCAAACCCTCTAGGGAGAGATAAATATAATTATCATCCTGGCGTGACAGCACATAAAATAAAAGAGATACCAGTAGGCGACCATCTCTGCCGGGACTCGAACCCGGAACCTCTGGATTAGAAGTCCAGCGCGCTCGTCCATTGCGCCACAGAGACCTCACCACACATACAGCATCAGCACCAGAACTGAAAAAGCACATACCTTCTGCATCACCGAGCCATCTCAGCATCCTGCGCTCTGAGCAAGGGACAGGGACAGCTGGAAAATCCGGAGCAGGGATCCACAAGCCGGCTCCATCAAAGCCTCTCAACACAGCAGGTCCCTGGGTCTGTAAGGGGATGGGAAGGATCTGAGGGTGATCTTTTTCCTTTGACCCAGCATCCCTAATGGAAAAAGGAGCTGGAGCCTCCTTTTTCCTCTCCATCCCCAAGGAAGGATACAGAGAGGGTCCCTCCATTATCATGCTAATTAATCATGATGACTCCAGCCCTAACAGTGAAAGCGGGAAAACAGAAGCCATGTCTATCTCCATCCTCCCTCTGTATCGCTCTAACCCAGTCTAGCTCTGTTCAGAGAAAGGCTGAGCAAAGCTTGGGAGCTTGGAAGAACTGATCCCAGAGACAAAGGGGCTGCCTCAGTACAGAGGCTGAGTGAGGGGCAGCAAAGATCAGCAGGGAAGGCTGGATTCTGAGCAGCAGAGAGGTCACTGGTCCAGACTTGATCTCAAGCCCTGTGTTTGTCTAGCAAGGAAAGCAGTCACCCCCTTTGCTGAGCAGGGGGAGCGGAAAAGGCGTGGGCCAGATTAATGAAATGCAAATGGGAGGTGCTTGGGAGACCTCTCTGGATGTAGGAAGGGGAAAGATCTGAGAGGACAGGATAACCAGACCCCTCACTTAGACTCACAATTAGGGATGTGAATAGGAAATTTCTGACATTTGTGCCAATGCTCCCCTATAATCCCAAGGCATTCATAACTTACCTTGCCTTCCACACTTTGTACCATGCCCCTTCTAATAGAGGGTAAAATTAAAGAGACACCTAGGAAATAGGATGTCTCCTGTTTTTTTTAGGAAATTTCGAAGGCTAGAAGGATCATTACAAGATCATCTTGAGACATCTTTTATAATGCTCGGTGAAACCTCCCCTTATGCAGTCCAGATAGAGTTCTACACTTAAAGTTTGCTGGAGAAAGACTATTTTACAATTTCCCTAAGTTACTATTTCCAGTACTAAGTGACCCTCATGTTCAATAAGATCCTCCTTATGTGAAACCTAAATCACTACTGCTTCAGTTTGAGCTGATTTCACAGAATTGCAAAATTAGAGAATGTGAGTGTGCCAGAAGAAACCTTTAGAGATAAGTTTGTCTAAACCTCTCACTCTATAGCTAAGAAAACCAAAGCCTAGAGAGATGAAATCACTTTCCCAACCTAGCAGCAGAGCCAGAACCTTGACTTCCTGATTCCCAATATAATGCTTTTCCCACTATGCCATGCAATCTTCCCTTAATCAGAAAATAGCCAATTGCTAAAATGATGTATTTGACTCAAAGGCTTTTTATTCAAGCTTCTCTGTACCTAATACACACACAAATTAGATTAAATAAAAGGACAGAGACCAGATTGTGTCTACTCTCTGTTTTACTGAGGTTTCCCTATGCCCTTGTACTCCACTAGGGTTTAGATTGTCCTAGCCCCAGGCTAATCCAGAGATACAAGCCATACTCAGAAGAAAGTTACCAGCTCCAAGAGATCAGATGATGATAAAGTATACCTTTCTGTCTCTCTCAATCTCTATCCCAGATCTAGACCTCCTTACCCTGGACACCTCTATAATCCGTACTCCCAGTCCCTGAGAATATTAATCCACTGATATTTGAGGTTCCTGCTTTAGGGCTCAGCTATTTTAATTTAATTTCTTGATCAATCTGGTAAGTACAAAGTAGCCTGCTTACTACTATATACCTACTTAGGTGGTCCCAAATCCCAGACCAAGCTTCACCGTCATGTCCTTTTCAAGTCTTCCATGTAAACCACTTTGCCATCTGCCTGCTGCCACTCACATACCACCCATACCTTTCTACCTCTTGCTCTTAGAATCCATTCACTTCCCATTGCTCCTCTTTATGTGTTGTCTTCTATCAAAATTTCAGTTCCTTCAAGGGTAGGATCAATTTCTCCTCTTGGATTAGTATGCCTAGTGCTTAGCACGATATCTGACCCAGAGTAAGTGGGGCAGCCAGATGGCACAGTAGATAGAGTGCCTGGCCTGGAGTCAGGAAAGCTTATCTTCTTGGGTTCAAATCCAGCCTCAGATACTTAATAGCTATATGATTCTGAGTGAGTCACTTAACCCCCTTTGATTCAGTTTCCTCATTTGTAAAATGAACTGGAAAGGGCAAACCACTCTAGTATCTTTGCCAAGAAAATCCCAAAAAGGAGTCATGAAGAGTCTGAGACAACTGAATATCAATATATCCTGTGTCCTTTCTGAAAGGTAACCCTGAGAAACTCTCAAACTGGTGATGCTATATATTAGAGCAGCATTAGAAAGGCAGAAGGGTATAAGTGGATTGATTTTGGGACCTAGAATCAGGGAAACTGTGGTTCAAATCTTCTCCCAGGCCTAATTTATGGAGACTATGTAAGATTCTGTATGAAAGAAGGCTTCACTGGGTCTCTTTGATAGCAACTCCAACTTTAGTTCTCTTCTAGAGAGAATTAATGGTGTTTCTGGATGCTTTATGTTTAAGGGACCTTGTGAGTCCTTTCTGTCTTTTATGCTTTTTGTGTAGTGAAATAAAAACTCCTCTATACGTGATATGCACTTGTTACTTATAGAACTTGTATGGATGCTGGAGATTCCTTTTGCCCACATTTGAGGTCATTTAAACATAAGTTATATGAATGTAGCAGGATATTTTCCTGGAGCAACTCCACGTGGGGACAACAAGCAGGAGAGGAAAAAAAAACACCTCTCTCAGAGTATCTGAATAGTATTTGATCCATGTGAACCCAGAGTCCTGGATGGGGTAGAGTGCCCTGCACCACAGATTACATTTATAAATAAGGTGTTTTCTTCATAACAGCCTGGCAAGTTTAATCCCTATTTTCCAGATGACGAAACTAACTCAGAAAAATTAAATGACTTGTCCAGAGTCACAGAGCTAAGAAAATATAATAACCCAGATTCAAACTCAATTCTTTCTGGACTCAAAGTCCAACAATCTTTCCATTATAAGACTACTTCTCACAATCCAAATTGCTGTGGGCATGTTTTACCTTTTAAGTGGCATACAAATACCACTGTCAGAGAACTAATTTTACTATGGTAACATTGCTACTATTAACTGAAAGTCATCTTTGGTGAATTAATCACATCTCCTCCTTTGTATCTAAAAATCCTAATTGGGTGAACCCTCTTTTCATGTTTCTCATTTTGCCTTCTGAGAAAAAAAAGAGTGATTAACAACATTAGCTAATCTATAAACTTGACTCCAGATATAGTTACCACAAACCAACATGCAATGCTCTGACCCAGAAGTGGTCGTTTCATGGAATCATAGATTTAAACAATCAAGCCCAACCTCCTCAGTTTATATATGAGATGGTTATAGTTCAAAGAAGTTAAGTGACTTGACCAGGGTCTGATTCTACAATGAGGAATTATTGGAGGTTAAAGCAGAGCCTGGCTAAAGCCCACCACACCTCTCGAGATTTGTAGTACCACTTTGTGGTTTAGAGCAGTGGCTTCAAACTCAAATAGAAACAGAGGCCACTAATCCATACATAAGTATCCTTCCACGCTGCATATTGACTTGGTTTTAAAATGCAATGTCATCTAAGTTTTATGGTATTTTTTAATTCTTTTCTTAATTATTTCCCAATTACATTTTAATCTGGTTCCAGTGACCCCTGAGTGTGCCATATTTCACACCTATAGTTTACATTATATCCAGAAAGTAAATATACTTGGAAGAACAACCATTTCCTTCCCCATCGCACCTGCCCTGTCCAAGTAACTCACTAGCTGTGCTTGTCAAATAGACTACTGAGAAGAAATCACATACGTGTATTCCTTTTTTTCCAAAGACTAAGCAGAATCAGAAAAGCCCTCCTCTTTCTGGAAGGTCTTATTCCCATAAGGCCAAATTTGGACTTTCTTCAACTTGACCTTACTCATAAAAGTTGGTGCTTCCCTGGAAATCGTTCTCTGACTAAAAAGCTAAATTCAGGAATCATACCTTTAGGCAATTCAAAAATCTCCCCTCCTCCACAAAGAAGCTGGGATTCACAAACACTGTTCATGAACTACTTTTAAAACCACCTACAAATACATGTCTACTACATGTTTCTATAGAGTCAGATCCTGGCCAAGTTACCTAACTTTGCTGCACTTCAGTTTGGTCATATATAAAATGATGAGGTTAAACCTGATGTCATGTACTTCTGCTGCAAGCCATGGCCACAAGATTCTCCTTTGATTATGAAACACATTTACTATGCTGCAGCCTGGTTGGCATAGATATATAGACAGACATACAGATGGAAAAACAACACAGAGACAAAACACATAGATAATCAAGTAAAGAGACAGAAACAATGATTTCAAAGATCATTCACATACCATGAGGGGGAAGATTATCCAATAAGAGTCCACCCCACTAAGTCCAGACAAACAATCACCTTGAGTTTTCTATGTTTAGAAAAACACCAGTGGATACATCCATATTCCATGAGGAGGTACCTCTCTGATGCTTCCATGCAAAGAGTCTCACCCTATGATCTCCTCATGTTGTTTGGGGAACTAATCAAATTAATTTGATACTCCTCTGAACAACCATCCTCCCTAATAGAAATATGAGATAATACAATGCAAATCAATACAACATAATATAGAATAACATAACAAACATAACATAATAAATGGAAATGGTCTAATTTTTACTCATTATCATTTAAATTCACTCATAAACAAAACTGATGGGAGTCACTCATTCTCTTACTCACTAAGTGTTACTAGAGTATATGTGGGAAGTGAAAAGAAACCCTGCCTTGGGCCACAGAGACAAATACAATTAAAATCCATATTTATTTCTAGTCTCATTCACAACCCAAGGCCCATATGGTCAAACTCTTCAAGCTAATCTTCAAAAGCCTAGGATCTGAGGCAAGGGTTGTTTACAGAAAGATGGATTTTTTCCTGTTAGAAAAAAATTGAATGACAGAGCTAGAAGGGATATTTAAGATCATCTAGTTATATAAGAGAATTGAGACCAAAAAAGGTAAAGTGATTTGCCTAATGCCACATACAGTGCTGGTTGCATAGCCAAGATCAGAATCTTCCTCCTGATTCCCAAGAGTCTTATTACTAAATCAACCTATCCCATAAGTCATGTGAATAAAAGAGAGGAATGGAATCAATCCTCATCTCCCATCTCGTCCTTTCTCACACTCAATAACTGCCAGGTCCCCCAACTTCACAAAACCTATTGTTGGCATGAGGAAACCAAAATCCCAGCATGTATCATAGTATCTCTGAAGAAAAAAAATTCAATCCTACTAGCCCTCTGAGCTCCACCTCTTCAAACCCCACTGTTAACACAATGAAGTTGGCTGGTCAATTTATCTATAGGATCAGGAAGGCATAGATCCTTTCCCCACTCCAAAGTTGTCTATACACAGTATATAAAAGCAGAGAGGTCTCTGTTTTTTAGGCCAGTTTATCATACTACAGTTGTAAATCTGCATGTGAAACCCAGGTGAGATTGCTTTGTAGCAAAACAGTATAACTGAGGGGTTGTATAGCATAAAGGTGTTCCACATGTCCCTTGAAAGCTATACTGTGCTGTAAGCTGTAAGCTGTCTTGGGTATAATGGACAGTGAAGGACTGGGGCAGTGCCAACTATGTGTGACAAGGTTAGTAATAATGATGAACTTGACAATACTTTCCCTATCCTCCTGGACATGGAATCCTGATACCCATCCTCTTGTAGCATGACCTATTTCCCTCTCCAACTCCTTTCTCACACATATAAGGCCCTTTCTGCTACATTCTATTTCAGACCCTTTCTTCAATTCCTCCCTTTATGTACAGAAGGGAAGAGAATAAGTATATGTATGTACATATATATGTATGTCTGTATGTATATGAGTGCACATAAAGCACTTACTATGTGTCAGTCCCTTTGCTAAATGCTTTACAAATACAACTCATTTGATCTTCACAACCCTGTGATGTAAATGATGTTACTATCCCCATTTTATAGTTGAGGCAAACAGAGGTAAAGTGACTTGCCCAGGGTCATATACTTCTAATTGTCTGAGACAAGATTTGGACTCTCATCTTCCTGACTCCATGCATCTACTGCACCTAGTTGCCCCTTAACTGTTAAACTATATATCTAATGGTGGCAGCCCCAAGGTGACAGGATACCAGGTATAACTTCTAGCTGCTTAAGCCACTGCAACTCCCTATCTGCCAGCATAGGGGTAAAAAGTGTAAAGTACTCTACAGGTTACTTTGTCTTTGAGGCTCCCCCACACTAATGTTCATTCCTATAAAATAGAGGTCTCCTCCACACTTTGCCCTCCTCAAATCTGGTTTTATACACATGTTTATATTCTTTTCCCTAGTCATCTCTCATTAGGATGTAAGTTCCTTGAGATTAGTTTGTTCTCTATATTTATATCCCCAACACCTAGCCTAGTACCTGGCATATAGCAGGCATTTAATAAACACTTGTTGATTGACTGATCGATTTCTCCAGTTCCCTCAGACCTGAGCACACACTTCTCTTTCAATCCCTTTTTTTTCCCTCTGTCCAAGGTCCATTACCCTGGGGTGCCCATTTCTACCCCCTTCCTTTTCCTGTCCCCTAAAGGCAAAGAAATAAGAAAGGCTTTATATTTCTGAAATAATTTGGAGGAACCACCCTAATGAAAAGATCAGAGATTTAGATCTGGAAAGTACCTTAGAAAGTACCTAATACAACTATCTCATTTTATACTTGAAGAAAATCAGAAACATAAAAGTGAAGTGATTTATCCAATGCAGCTAGATGACACAGTAGATAGATAGCTGGACTTGGAATCTGGAAGACCTTAGTTCAAATACGGTCTTAGACACTTACTGCTATGTTACCCTCAGCAAGTCACTTAACCTATGTTTGCTTCAATTTCCTCAACTCTAAAATGGGAGTAATAACACCTACCTCCCAGGGTATTTTCAAGGATTAAATGAGATATTTGTAAAGTGCTTAGCACAGGGCCTGGCACATAGTAGGTACCTAATAAATGTTTGCTTCCTTCTTCCCAATGTTAGAAAAGTAGTGAGTAACAAAGCCAGGATTTGGACTCAGGTCCATTGACAACTAATCCACTACCCTTCCCATTGTACCATCTACCTTCTGTATGTCTGAGACAGAATACTAGCTTCTCACTCCAAGGTAATCTAGTCCAAAGCTTCTTAAACTGTGGGTCATGACCCCATATAGGGTCAGGTAATTGAATGTGGGGGTCACAAAAAACATGGCAACATTAAAAGATAATGTATACATATCTTATATACCTATATACCCAAGATTGCATAAGAATTTCTCAGTCAAAAGAGGTCACAAGTGGGAAAAGTTTAAAAAGCCCTGATCTAGTAAAGCCTGTACTGAAAAGAAATATCCTATATGACATCTCTTACAGGTTGTCATTCAGCCTTCATTGAAAGATCTCCAACAAAGAGTAAATCACAACATTCTAAAGCCATCTACTGCCACTTTGGGCCTGCCATATTTGTTAGGAAGATTTTCCATATATCAAACACAAGATTATTTCTTTGTAGCTTCCATTTTTACTTCTATTTTTTGTTGTTCTTGTCTTGAGAAAGGAGTCATGTTCTGACAGAGAATTTCCCCAGAATCCCAGGAATGTCAGTGATCAGTCCCATTTGCTGGGTTCCCCCCTGGAATGCTCATCCCACGTCAGATCTAGATTTTGCATTCCAGGGCTGTAGTGGGACACAAGGCTCCAGTAAAGCCTTTGGCCATGAAATTTGCCTAGAGGAAGAGGTTTGGTTTTGTTCTTTAGAGGCAAGACAAATATATCTGACAGTCCTTCAAATACATGGAAACAACTCTCACATTCCCCTTCCTCCCCTACCAATTCTTCTCTTGGCTTACCTTCCTTGGGTCCTAGGGCTAGTCTTCATATCAGACAGTCTCTAGTCTTCTAACCATCCTGTTCTCTGTCCATTGGATTTGTTCCAATTTGTAAGTGTAACTCCTAAAGTGTGGGACCCAAAATGAACACAATACT
This sequence comes from Dromiciops gliroides, assembly GCF_019393635.1. Taxonomy (NCBI): domain Eukaryota; kingdom Metazoa; phylum Chordata; class Mammalia; order Microbiotheria; family Microbiotheriidae; genus Dromiciops; species Dromiciops gliroides. The sequence goes on along the minus strand of NC_057864.1, from coordinate 155,086,045 downwards.
TGAGATGGGGTCTGGTCAAGGTAGAGTTTTGACAGTATTATCACCTTTTGCCTTTATTAATACTGCCTCCTGTAAGTTTTGCTGTTTTGGTTGTTATGCTATTTGCTCACTTTGGACTTGTAGTCCACTGAAATCCCCAGATCTTTTTTTTTACCTTAACTATTTACCTAGCTGGGTCTCCCCTCATCTTCTACTCATGAAGTTGGTTGTTTTTTCCCCTAGATCCAAATATAGCCTTTACACTTGTCCCTTTAAATTTCAGTAAATACGGCCCAAAATTCTAGCTTGTCAAAGTCTTTTTTCAGTGTCATCCAATATGTTAGTGAGGGGTGTGCTAAAGTCAGCTCTAACCATTTTCTGAAAGCCAATTGTTAAATATTGAGTAGGAGCATTTTCACCCCAGAAATAAGCAACTGCTAGGAATCAGGGCTTGATTTATTAATCTGTTTATTGTATAGACTTAAGAAATGTTAATAATACAATGTAACTACATTATTCCTCAAAGACTTTGGCTATTCGGCATTAGCTGCACACCCCTCTATTACTCTACAAACATTGCTTGAATGGCAGTGTAGTAGAAAGTTCAGGGAATGAAGTCATCACCATAGGATGATGATGATGATAACTACAACTTCCATTTATATTATACTTCAAGGTTTACAAAATTATGTTTATCCATTACCTCATTTGAGGATCACAATTGTTAAGGGCTAAAATTCTAGCTAGTCTGTCTAAAATATCTAATGAGTGGTCGCCAATAAATTATAAGCTTTAGCAAGAGTTAGACTTTTAAGCATTTATTAAGGAGAATAAGAATTTGGTAAAGACAGAGAGAAAGGCCTAGATTCCTATCTATTAAAGGGAGAGCGCATTTCTAGCTCCCTTCTCCACCAGCGTCCTCAGGAAAAAAAAGAGCGAGTCAGAGCGCCCTGCTAGCAAACATCACTTCCTGGCGCCAAAGAAAAGACGCATGTTCTTGCCCTCAAAGACCTTCCTTTCATGGCGGAACTTTTCTACAGTAAGTCTCCAGCAGGTGGCATCATTCCAATCATTACACAATACCCTTAATATTAATAATCTCTCTAGCTTTGTTTTACCTGCAAATTTAATTAGAATGTGAACTCCTTGAGGACAGAGTCCATGTTTTTATCTTTACTTGTATCTCTAGCACTTAACACAGAGCCCAACACATAGTAAGAGCTTAATAACTGTGTGCTGGATGACTAATAAACATATCATCTGTGCCTTCATTCAAATTATTGATTAAAATGTTAAATAGAATGTGACCAAGACTAGATCCTTGGGCATGATCACTCCTGGCTAACAACAATCGATCTGAGTCCAGTTACTTGATCAGTTCCAAATTCACCTCACTGACTTGCCATCTAATTCACCTATCTCCATTTTCTCTACAAGAATATTATAAGAAGCCTTAATATTCTAGATATAAAGGGATATTAGAGATTGTCCAGTCCAAAGCCTACCTGAAGCATGAAACCCTTCTATGGTATACATGTATTGACCTTACACCTGCCCTCTGGTGCCAAGCATAGTATGACTAATTCATCTCCCATATAATAATGCTTCAAATATTTGAAGATTGAGATTATATACCCTAACTCCCAATAAGTTTTTTTCTAGGCAAAAAGAAAATAAAACAATGCTTTCCTTTGACTACTCATTGAATGACATGATTTTGAGTCCTCTCAATGTTCTGGACATACTCTGCCATATCCATTGGTTTATTAATGAGCAGGAGCTGAGAAGAACTTGACAAGATAGGAAAGAATGAATCACCTAAATATACCTTATCCCACAACAGATACATAGTAAATGGTGCCCTGACCTTCCCTCACTTCTAGAAGTCACTTTAGGTTTATCTCAATCCCACTTGAGGGCAGCTAGGTGGCACAGTGGATAAAGCACTAGCCCTGGATTCAGGAGGACCTGAGTTCAAATCCGACCTCAGACACTTGACACCAGCTGTGTGACCCTGGGCAAGTCACTTAACCCTCATTGCCTCACAAAAAAAGAATCATGATCAATCCCACTTGATTCTTTCTAGCTCCCCAGGCCTATCTTGTAAGCATACCCAGAACCACCAGCTGTGGACTGAGGACCAGTATAACCACCCCTGGAGTCCAGAGTTCTTTTTCCCCTTGGAGTAGTTTCAGTATAACTAATAACGTTGAAAGCTACTCCTAGCTCCCAAAAGTGAATTGCTAACAGCTCTCACCTCAGTCCTCTGTGAGTTTCCTTAGGGGATAGGCTGAATTAACATCAATCGCAGAATGAGAGTCTGACCTAAAATGAAGGAAGGCTCCAGAAAAAAGGAAGGTGAAGTTCAACTGTTAATTCCCACAGTTCTTTGAAGTAATCTGAGAAAAAAAAAACTTTCTCCCTACATCATCCAACAGAATCATGTCCTGTCTCAAACCTCCTAATTCATACCTATTCCTCTCAGACTCTCTATTTCTGTTATTGGGGGTCCAGGCCCCTCTAAACCTCAACTCTGAAGCATAATAGACATACATTTTGATGCATTCATGTATAGATCCTCAGTTCTGTCTTATTATTTTTTCTCCCCCCACCCCAATCTCCCTTCCTCCTGCATCATCATCTCCCTTGATCAATGCAGTCCTATCCTCAGAATACTTTTGTCCTCTGCTCTCATCTCCTTTCATTTTTGTCTCCTTCATTTTCTCCAAACTATTCTGGAGTCCTTTCGTTCCTACCCTTCTTGGTCTCCAACCAACCATCTTAGACCCTCTCCCCATCTATTCCTATATGTCCCCAATCCCTTGGGACTCAATTATCCTCCTTGGTACCCATAACCCTCAGGCTACCAACCTATAGTTATCTCATACTTTTCTTTGTTCTTGTCCCTTCCAGTCATCATCCCCCTGAATATCTAAGCAATCTAGACCCCAAAAGTGTCTTCTTCCCTTAGACTCCTTCAGTCTTCTGTATACTTTCATTCATTCTCAATGCCTCAGGCCCATTGATTCCCTTTTCACTCCACCTAGACTCCATTTCACTCACCATTTTCCCTCGTCCTCTTGACCCCATTACTCTCAGTTCCTGTAGTCTCTGTTGTCTACAATCTTCTTCCCCTTGTTTCATTTAGTCCCACGGCTCTGTGTCCTGTCAAGGATGTTTTTCTAGTCCTTCCCTCAGCTCATCTACTAGCCAGCCTGTGTTCTTTCTAACTTTACTCCCCACCTCACTTCCTTGTTTCTTTCTTCAGCTGGGACTTTGTGCTCCCTGGGCTGCGGGAACAAGAGGCCCCACATGGGGCCCAAGCAGTCCCCATGGCATCAAGTTACCATGGGGACAGGCTGGCAGCCAGGCTCTTTAATCTTCACTGATCCATCATGGGTCCCCCCCCCATGCTTTCTCCCGCCCCCCCCCCACTGCTGTCAGTGGCTTAAAGGGCCAGAGACCAGGGGGTTGGGGAGTTGGGAACTTACTCAAGGTGGGCAGTTCAGCAAACATGGCTTTCTTTACCATCTTTACCAACTTAGGCCAAGTTTCTATTCTATCTGATGTCCTGAGATTGTTGGAAAGAATAAATAAAGCAGGCATTACAGAAGGCACTCAGGGAAGGGGATCAGTCTGTCTTTATGCAAGGTCAATCTGCCCTTACACAAGCTTCTGTCTCTCCAAACAAAAGTCTGTGTTTTCCCTACCCAGGGTCACTTTGTTTTTAAATAGAGTCAATCTGTCTCTATATAGAATTAGTCTATAAATCCTAGAGGTGAACAGTCTATCTGTAGACAAGGAAGGGTCAATTTTTTACACAGGGAAGAGTAAATTTGTTGGTACAATAGCCTAGCCTCTGAGTCAAGAAGCCCAGAGTTCAAATCCTATCTCAGACAATAACTGTGTGTCTAAGGGCAAGTCACAAGTTCTGTGAGCCTCAGTCTTATCATCTGTAAAGCACGGATAATACTAGCATCTACCTCACAGGGTTATTATGAGGACACAAAGAAGTAATTGAGCTAATGTACTTTGTTAGAGAGAGAGTTTTATTATCTCATTCCCTAAAATGATTCCCTCTAGTTCTTTTTGTTCCTTTGTTGCTATTGCTAGGATTTCCAATATTGAATAATATTGGTGATAGTGGACACCTTTGTTTTATACCTGATCTTACTGGATAATGATCAGAACAAAGAGAACATGGTATGTAATAACAGTAATATTGTCTTAAGAATGAATTTAAGTGAATAAGTTATTTTGACTATTATAAGTACCCAAATTAACTATAAAGGACCTTTAAAGAAAGATACTATCTGCAATCATAGAAAGAACTGATAAATAGAGTTATGTATGGAATATATATATGTGTGTCTATATATGTGTATATATGTATCTATATATGTGTCTATATATGTGTATAAACATATGACTCTTCTGACTGCCATAATCAACCCTGGGAAACTGAGTCTGGGAAACACTCTCTAATTCCTTTCCCAACACAAGCAGGAGAGCCAGTGTACAGTAGCATGATCAGTGGGATATTGTCTATCAGGAGGTCAATAGAAGGGTAAGTACTTCAAAAACAACAGTGGTAGAATTGGTGATGAACTCTCTTAGGGCCTAAACTTTAGTGACTTAGTCTTTTATTCATTTTTCCATTCTCATAACCCTATACAGTTTCCTACTTAAGTCTTGTTCATTCTTACTTCCAAACCTTTCCATAAACCATTACCCAATTGCCACCAGGAGTGACCTCCCTATTTCTTGCCACCAAGTTCCCTCCTCTCCCTTCTTCCAACTCTTCATCATGACTGTCTTTCCCTATGTTCCACTTCCCCATGTACTCCTACATACCCTAACATCTCTCTTGACCTTATATCTTATATATAATATAATATATAACATATATACTATATATAATCTTATATCACCAACTGGCTATTGAATATCTCAAACTGGATGTCCCATACATATGTCAATATGTGTAAAACAGAATTTATTTTCCTTCACCCCAAACCCTCCTGTCTTCCCATCTTCCCTATCAAAGGACACTACCATCCTTCTAGTCATCCAGGCTTGCATCATTGGCATCATTCTTAACTCCCCATTCATATTCTCTATACATATCCAATTTATTTCCAAGTCTTGTGGTTTCTATTTTCACAACATTACTCATATATGTCCCCTTCTCTCTACAAACATAGCCACCACTCTGGTGAAAGCCCTTATCACCTCACACCTGGCCTTTTAGAATATCCTGCTACTTGGCCTCCCTACCTCAAGTCACTTCTCTATCCAATCTATCTCCCTTCAACTACCAACATTATCTTCCTAAAACACAGGTCTGACTATATCCCACCCCTACTCAATCAACTTCAGTGACTCCCTATTATGTCCAGCATCAAATATAAAATCCTCTGTTTGTCTTTTAATTCCCTTCACAACCTGGATGCTTCCTACCTTTCCAGGTTTTTTTTAATCTTCACTTACTTCCACATAGCCTACAATCCAGGAATAATGGCTGCTTTCTACACATGATGCTCTAACTCCTGAATTTTCACTGGCTGTCATCCATTCCTTGAAATTTCTCCCTCTTTACCTCTGACTTCTGGCTTCTTTAAAGGATCAGTTTAAATCTTATATTCTACAAGAAGTCTTTCTGGCCCCCTTTACCTTCTCCCACTGCTTAAGACTTCACTCTAAAATTAGTTACCATTTACACTCTTAAATACATCTTGCATTGTTATAGTTGTTTGCATCGTTTCCCCCATTAGAATATGAGGTCCTCAAGGAAGGAGAAATCATTTCTTTGCTTTTCTTTGTATCTCTGGTGCTTAACATAGTGCTTAGTATGAAGTGAGTTCTCAATTAGTGCTGCTGCTCCTATCATCACCTTTATATCATAGAGTATAGATAGTTAACATTGCCTTCATCTACCTGCTCCTTTGAATGTCTGTTTCATGTGTGTCTTTGTCATCAGATGGGGAACTCCAGTCAAACTAACCCATGAAGAAATTTTACATTTTCTTAACTTTGTTCATGCCAATTCCCCACTCTTCTCCTACTAGAGTTTAAGAAAAGAAGAAAAATACTACTTGTCCATAAGCAGAAACCACACAATCTTCCTTTGGGGGACTATCCAAAAGTGGAAAAGGAATCTACTGGAAATAATGGGTTCTGCCTCCCAAGAGGTCTTCAGGCAAAGTGTGAATGAATGGTCACTTATTAGAGCTTTTGCAAAGGGCTTTCTAGTTCATGGATGTGTTGAGCTAGATAACCTCTTCTGACTAGATTGTCCCTTCCCACTCTGAAATTCTGTGGTTCTGTGACCATACCCTGGGCACAGGGCCCAGAGTCCATGGGAGGAGGAAGAATTCAAGGCACAATGTAGAATTGTTCATTGTAAACTGATGGAGACCTGGTTTTCATTACAGGAAGGAAGTCTGTCATTGTCCAGGTAAATGGGGAAGTGCTTTGTCCTGGGTTTCACAATCTCAGTGAGGTAGGAAGAATTTGGGAAAAGGCCCAGAGAACACAGAATTTAGAGTTAGAAGGGAATTTAGAGGTCATCTAGATAGCACAACTTTCCACTCAGTGAGAAATCACTTCAATAACAAGCCTGACAGATGATGATGAATGTAAGAAAATAAGACCTTTGAAAAAAGGTTATGGTATTTGGAATTATTTAATAAAGAGGAAAGAGTGGTGAATTTGGAATCAGAGCATTTGGGGTTTAAGTTCCAACTCTGCCATTAACTGCTTGGGTGATATTGGATAGGCTTCTTAACTCTCAGAGCCTCAGTTTCTTCATCAGTGAAGCGTTTGGACTATATGACCTCTAAGGTATCTCCTAGTTCTAAATCTCCTACCCTCCTTCAGAGAAGCAAATGAATAATGGAACAATATAAGAAAGAAAGGATAGGTCTTTCTACCTCTAGGTGAAGGCTAAGGTAAGGGATAGTCTACTGAATTCTCACAGTCCCTACAAACCTGTGAAACTATAAAACTCAAGAATGTGGGAACTGTCACCAACTTAGTCTGGAAGTAGGTTGCATTATGGTATAGTGGCCACGCTGGGGGAGCAGTACATTAGGAGTAAGGATGGGTTTAGAGTGACCACATGGGGGCAGCAAAGAACAGTTTCTGCCCCTGATGGTGGCACAGGTAGCAAACTGAGACCTACAGGAATAAAGTGAGGCCGATATTGACACAGAAAAGGAACAATGGGGCAGAAAATCTTGGTCTATAGAGAGACCCTGACATCCCAGAAATAGGCACAGAGCCAAGCTCCACAACCCATCCAGAGTCTCAGCAGGGTTGGAAACCTCACCTAGGTACCGAGCTGGGCATGGCTGCTTTTAAGCTGTAAATAGAAACAGAAAGTACACCTCAGGGCATGGTGCATAGTCAATAAGACTTCATCATGAGGCACTGGAGTTAGATACAGCTCCTCACAAAAGGATCATCAAAAGCCCTAAAAAGATCAAACCTTATCAGTGATTTGGCCATAGGGAAGGCAACATCAAACATCAGAAGGGGAGGGGAGGGCCATAAACACTTGTCTTCAGATATAGACACAGCCATGGCTTAATGACTGCCATAATGAGGGTACGTTTTTTGGGACAAACATCAGGGGGTACTCTTACAAGAAGAAAACTCTAAGAAGGTGTTAGGCTGTAATATGATAAGGCTAGGGTGGGATAGAGCAGGAAGAGCTTGAGATCACAGTAGACTATAAGTAAAAAGTGAGTGTTGTGGTATAAAAAGAGTGATTTAGAAATTCAAAAACAATAATAATGAGTTATATTTATAGTCTGCTTTAAGATTTGCAAACCATTTTACAAATATTATCTAATTTTATCCTCAAGATAACTTTGTAAGGTAAGGAAACTAAAGCAGACCAAAGTTCAATGACCTGCTCAGAGTCACACAGCTATGAAGTATATGAAGTATGGTTTCAACTCAGGTTCACCTGACTCCAAGTCCAGCACTCCATTCCCTCTGCTACCTAGCTGCCTACTGGGCATATAATCTTCAGGCCATTACTTTCAGCCCTATTGTGGCTAGCTCCTGGGGTTTGTTCTGAAGTTAATGTAGTATTCATTGAAAGAGCTCTGAAGTCATCAGATCTGGGTTTGGGTTCTAGCTCTACCACCACATGACGTTTGGTCAGCCACCTAATTTCTCTGAGACTCGGTTTACTCATCTATAGCATAGAGATAACAACACCTCTGCTAACTACTTCTTGGGGTTGTTGTGAGTGAAGTACTCCAAGCTGTAAAAAAAAAAAAAAAACATAAAAATATGAGCTATTCTGGGCTCAGCCACCTAAGAGAAAAGGTTCAAAGAAGAGCCACAGAAATGGTGAAAAGGTTGGAGGAAGGTTAAGGAACTGGGATTGTTTTGCTTGAACAACAGAAGATTGAGGAACAACTTAATGACAGTCTTCAAGCCTCTAGAGGATTATTACACAGAGGCTGATAAATAGCTGTCCTCTATTACAACTGAGGGCTGCACAAGAGGAAACAGCATTAAACTGAATCAAGTGGCTTTGTTGAAACTTAAGGAAGAATTTTCCAATGATGAAACTGATAGACCAGATAATAATAGATGGCATTTATTGTCCCTAAACCCACCTAGCTAAATTAAGAGAGTCTCATCATCAGGTTGGCCAAAGTGAATGAGTATTTTGTCCCCAGCAACTCTCCAAGACCATCCTGAAAGGTACTAAGATCTGCCCAAGTATGGGGGCTTCCATCTATTTTACTAGAGAAAATATCCACATCAATAAAATTACTAATCCCTGAAGTATGAAAATATTGAAACATTTACTATTTACAATAATAATAATAGTTGACATTTATGTAGTACTTTAAGGTTACAAAGTACTTTATAAACATTATTGATTCACTATCATATTCTCCAATCAGCTAATCCAAACCTCTTCTCTCAAGCTTCCCACACCAACCCGACTTCCCTCCCTCTCAGCAAAGTACCTTATCTCATACTTTACTGAGAAAATAGAGGTGATTTTCCATAAGTTCCCCTTCTCCCTTACTCTATGTCTTAAAACTCCTTGATATCATCCTACCTTTTTCTCCTTTACTACAGTCTCTGATGAAGAGGTTGCTCTTCTCCTTTCTAAGATCAAAGTCTCTCCTTGCTCCTTCAATCTCATTTCCAGTTTCTTTTGGAAGATTGCCATCTAAAATCATCCCCCAGCTTTCAAATCTACAATCTATCCCTGTATATATTGTCTCTTTCCCTGTTACGAGCAAATATTCCAAAGTCTCCCATATCCTTAAAAATATCCTCTGTTTTGACCCTCTCATCTCCTTCAGCTGCCATTTCTTCCTCTCCTACAAAAACCTACCTGCCATCTGTACTTCCAATTCTTTTCCTCTCCTTTCTCAACTCTTTATATTCTGGTTTTCAAGTTCATTTTTCAAATAAATTCTATTCTCAAAGATAGCAGTGGTTTCTGATTGCCAAATTTAATGGCCTTTGATCAGTCCTTATTCTTCTTGACCTCTCTGCAGTGTATGACCATATTGACCATCCTCTCCCCAAAATGCCCTCTACTCTCTGGATTTCATGGCACTCCTTCCTTTCTGTCTTCTTGCTCCTTTTCAGCCTCATTGGATCATGAGATCATAGCTTTAGAGTTGTTATAGACTTTGGAAACCATTGAGTCCACCCCCCTAATTTTATAGATGAGACTGAGCTGCAGAGATGTGATGTAACTTACAGAGGATCAAGTAGTAATTGTCTGAGGCAGGTCTTCCTGTATCCAAACTAAGTGCCCTATATACTAAGTCATGCTGACTCTTCTTTACTCATATATACTGTTCCTTTAACTATGGGTATACCCCAAGTCCTTGTCTTTGGGCTCCTTTCCCTCCCTATTCTGTGCATTGTCTTCATAGACTTATGTTCCCATGGTTTTATCATCTCTGTGCATGATAGAAACTCCGACATCTCTAGATCCATCCCTATTTTCTCTTGAGCATATCAATAACATTTCCAACTGTACATCCTATAGGCATTTCAAATTCAACAATCCAAAAGAAAATTTAGCCTGGTCAAGGCCTACATGCTTTTCTTTGCATATGCCATTCCATGTCATAGAATCTTTCTTTTCCATAAAATGCAGTTCAAATACTATCTTTTATTCAAAAACTTTTCTAATTTCCCCCAACTGCTAATGTCCTCCCTCTAAAGCTACCTTATATTTAGCCATCTTATGTCTATTCTGTTTATATTCATTCCGTACACACTTATATGATATGTATGATATGTATATCATATCTGCCCTAATAGAATATTTGCTGCATGGAAGTAGTAATTGTTTCTTTTCCTGTCTTTGTATCTTTAGAGTCCAGCTGGCCTATGGCAGAGGCTTAAAAATACTTGTTGATTATTGTTTGATTGATGACTTTGAAGCCCTTAATCATTTTGGGGTTGCTCTTCTTCAGATACTCTGTAATTTATCAAATGTTCTTGCTAAAGCTGTTTACTGCTTTCATGGGTGGTATCCTGCATTCCAGGTATGGGAGTTAGCCAGAAGCATGGGAATGGGAGATGGGGTGTTGTGTATTAGGGAGCAGAGGGAAGGTCCATTTAAATGGTCTATAGAGTACAGGAAGCTGATTTAATGCATAATTATATTAGAAAGGTAAGTTAGGCCCAAGCTGTGAAGGACTTTAAAAGTCAACTAGAGAAGTTTATATTTGATCTAAGCAGTGATAGAGAAGTACTGGTATTTATTGAGTGGGGGAGTCATACTATTTGATCTATACTTAAAGGAAATTACTTTGAAAGTTGTATGGACTAGAGTAGGAAAAGCCATAGGATAGGGAATCCAATTGGAAGGCCATTGGAATAGTCTAGATGAGAAATATTATAAACTTGAACCAAGGTAGTAGCTGTGCAAGCAGAGAGGAGGTGTCAGATTCAAGAGATATTGTGAGGGCCAGCTAGGTGGCACAGTGGATAGAGCACCGACCCTGGAGTCAGGAGGACCTGAGTTCAAATCCGGCCTCAGACACTTAACACTTACTAGCTGTGTGACCCTGGGTAAGTCACTTAACCCCAATTGCCTCACTAATAAAAGAAATATTGTGGAGACAGAAACCTCAAGATTTGAAAACCAATTAGATAAGTAGGGTGAGAAAGTGAGGATAATGCTGAATTTATAAGCCTGGGAAGTTGGAAGAATGATACTATTTTCAATAAAAATAAGGAAGTTTCTCGGAGGGGTTGGATATAACAATAGCAATAATGAATTCTGATTTTGACATGTCCAGTTTAGGATGTCTCTAAGACATTTAGTTTGAAATTCTAATATGCAGTGGGCACTGTATGAGAGAAGTTCAAGAAAGAGCTTGTAGCTTGATATATAGATCTCTGAATTGCAGAAGCTGATGAGGTCACCAAGAAATAGATTTTTAAAAAAAATGAAAAGAGAACCCTAGACAGAACCTAGGGAATATCCCCAGTTGGAGGAGGAGGGTGATGTTGATGATGAGATATAAGTGTCATAAAAATACAACAAGAAAGAGTATTCAGGAAGAAAGGACCAAGCATATCAAAATGGTAATGAAAGATGAGTGGGAGGAGGGGCAGGAGGACTATCAAATTTGGCAATTAAGAGATCATTGATAACTTTGGAAGGAGTACTTTCAGTTGAGTTATGAGGTCAGACTTCTCTTGTTGTTCAATCATTCTTCATGTCCTGTCTGACTCTTTATGACCCCATTTGGAGTCTTCTTTTTTTTTTTTTATGGGGCAATGGGGTTAAGTGACTTGCCCAGGGTCACACAGCCAGTAAGTGTCAAGTGTCTGAGGCCGGATTTGAACTCAGGAACTCCTGAATCCAGGGCCGGTGCTTTATCCACTGCGCCACCTAGCCGCCCCTAGAGTCTTCTTGGCAAAGATACTGGAGTGGTTTGCCATTACCTTCTCCAGCTCATTTTACAGATGAGGAAACTGAGGCAAACAGGGTTAAGGGACTTGTTCAGGGTCACACAGCTGGTAAATATCTGAGGCCAGATCTAAACACAGAAGATGAGTCATCCTGACTCCAAGCCTGGAACTCTATCCACTGTGCTACCTAGCTGCCTAAATATGAGGTCAGAACACAGATGGCAAAGAATTGAGGAGTGACTAAAAGGAGAGGAACTAGAACAGGAGTGGGCTGGTAAAGGTTTAACAACTAGTTCTCCAAGAAATAAAATGTACCCATAACACACTTTTAAATTTAATCTGCATGATTGATATTTTCTCCATTACTTTCTTAAATCCAGACTATCAATAAAACAATAAACCAACCTTGGTTTGTAGCCTTTGCCAATTGTAAATGCTCTCACTGAAAATTTAACAATAAGCTTCTCTCAATTGCCTTTTCTCACGAGCTAGTTCCACCCCATCCCTAAACTGGAAGCAACAAATATAGACAAGACATGCCATATGTGGATCATCTGAAAGAACTGTGGGCATTTAACCTTAAAAAAAGAACTTTTGGCATAGTGAGTGCCAGCAAGACAGCCATCTTGTTTTGGTTTTTGTTGTTGTTGTTGTTGTTGTTGTTGTTGTTGTTGTTGTTGTTGTTGTGGGGCAATGAGGGTTGAGTGACTTGCCCAAGGTCACACAGCTAGTGAGTGTCAAGTGTCTGAGACCGGATTTGAACTCAGGTTCCCCTGAATCCAGGGCCAGTGCTTTATCCACTGTGCCACCTAGCTGCCCCAAGACAGCCATCTTGAATGGGACTTGTTCTCCTTAGCCTGAGAGAAAAGTTGCAGAGAGGCAGATTTAGGGTTCATGGAAGGAAAAAAAAACTTTCTAACAAACTGTACTATCTGAAAGTAGAATGAGAGACGTTAAAATGTAGTGAGTTCTCCCTTTCAAGAGGTCTTTAAACAAAGGCTGGATTACTACTGATTGACTTTGTCAAGGAAATTCTTGTTCTGGTACCGGTTCACTTAGATGGCTTCTGAGATTGGCCAAGGCAAACTGATACACAATTGTTGCCTAAACTTGACATTCCATTTCTTAGACATTTGTCCAAACTGTCCCTCATACTCATTCCTTCTATATCTCTGCCCCTCAAAATTCTTATCTTTTCCACAAAAATTCTTATCTTAAAAAAAAAAGCCCTCAGATGTCCCATCCTCCATAAAGTCTTTTGATTCTCTTCCCCTTGGCCTCCACCTCAAATTATCTTAAATTTACATATCTATATCCATGTACCAGGTATATTCCTTTCCACCTCATTCTCCTCCCCTCTGGAATATAACCTGTCTAATGCAAAGAACTGTTTTGCTTTCATCTTTGTATTCTCATCATCCAACATAGTCCATTGATTATCGCAGGCTCTTAATAAATGCTCTTCCAAATTGAAAGCATCAGAGTCAGTATTCCTTACACTAAACCAAATCTGCATTCACGAACATGTTTCTCTGAGTTTCACGATGTATGGTCTATCTAGGGCCAGAAGGAATGACATGGTGATCGACCTACCTACCTGTCCAGGCCTCTTAGCTTTTGAGGACCACTCATCCTGGGAGATGCTTCATGATCTGTGCCTGCAATGCTCCCTAACACCAGCAGAGAGCACCAAAACCTAGAGACCTGAGCCAGAACAATGCTCTGAGCTCTGCCATTCTCCCTTTTCTCATTCCTCTCTTCCATCGCCTCCACCTGACCGGCCCCCACCAAATAACCTCATGTGCATCCCTGCTCTCCTCCCCCTCCTGTCTGCCCTGGAGCTGACCCCCTGCTGGTTGCTATGGAGATATGCTGGGTAACAGGTGCCATTGACAGGAGGTTTCTCTAACAAGGAATGGCCCTGCCCCTTAGGAAACCCCTGAAAGGGGATAAGGGTGGGAAATGGCTCCTGACCCTTTAGCTTCAGATCAGCTACCTCCCCTTTCCCAGGGTGTCAGACTTATCCCCTAAAAAAAGCAGGCATGGGATTCCCAGCTGGGGATATAGGCAAGAAATGTAGTTCGAGGTCTTTCTGAGTCCCACAGCAAAATCAACCTTATGTGCTGGCGTCTCTGCTGTGGGGTTTGGAATCATAAGTCTGGGCTCTATGACTATGCTTTGAATGTTATCTCTACATTTCCCCATAGGATCCAAGACAATACACATGCTCCCTGGGCCCTCGTTCGATGCTATGGTCTGTACTGTGTAGATAACATAAGGATGGATGTTTTACCTGTATATGTCGGTCATGTGTATGCATGTTTCCATGTCCAGACTCACAAATGTGGATGCTGGAGTGCACAAGGTGAGGCCAGGAGCAGGTCTGCGCTTTTTAACAAAATGTTGCTGCTGTTCAGTCCTGTCTGACTCTTTATGATCCCATTTGGAGTTTTCTTGGCAAAGACACTGGAGTGGTTTGCCATTTCCTTCTCCAGCTCATTTTACAGATGAGGAAACGGAGGCAAACAGTGTTAAGTGACTTTCCCAGAGTCACATAGGTAGTAAGTATCTGAGGCCAGATTTGAACTTAGGAAGAGGAGTCTTCTTGACTCCAGGACCAGCACTCTATGCTCTGAGCCACCTAGCTGCCCTAACAAAATGTACTAGAACTTAACATCAGAATGTAAAGCTGAATGGATAATCTAATCAAATGCCATTAATTTTACAAATGCAGAAATTGAGTCCTCAAGGGAAACAGAGGCTCAGGGAGGTTGTTATGACTTTTCAGAGATATTAAGGGAAAGGAGAGGCATTCAAGCCTAGGTGTTCTGATGCCAGGCAGGCCCTTAGGTGTTTTCCACCAAACCAGAGGCTCCCTGTAAACTCTAGAATCAAATTCTCTGGCATGTAAAGCCCTTCACAACCTAGCCTCTTTTTACCTTTGAAGTCTTCATACTTTATTTCCCTCTATACACTCTTTCATCCATCTTCACTAGCTTACTCAATGTTCCTCAAAGTAGATGTTCCATCTCCCGACTGCAGGCCTGTATATGCATTGGCTATCCACATGGATGAAATACTCTCCCACCTTATCTCCATCTCTTAGCTTCCCTGACTTCCTTAAAAATGCAACTGAAACCCCAATTTTTGCAGGAGGTCTGTTTTGGTCCTTCCTCACAAACTACCTTGTAAACATCACATTCATTTGCTTTATCTCTCCCATTAGAATAAAAACATTTTGCTATTAGGGTTTTTTCATTCTCTTTATTTGTATTCCCAGAGCCTAGAACAGTGCCTGAAACATAGTAAGCATTTAATAAATACTTGTTGATTGATTGATAATGCTTTCCCCTCTGAGTTTGCCTTCCTTCCATCTACTCTGTATTTACCTTGGATGTATCTAGTTATTTACATGTCATTTACCCCTTGAGCACGTGAGCTCCTTGAGGGCAAGGAGAATGTTTCTGTCTCTCTTGTGTACCCAGCTTACCAAAGTGCCTGGCACAAAGTCAGTATCTAATAAATGTTTACTGACTGATTTTATCATCAAACTTCATTTTGAACTCAAGACATTACCCACCTTGAGTATTAACCTCATTCACCAGCCTTGTCTGTGAATGACTTTTGGCTGTTTCTAAAAACGAAATGCACTTTCAAGGGCTGAAGATTTGCTAACAGGGAGGGTATTTCAAAGGGTTATACTGCAAGTTTTAACACCAATTCTTAAAACAGTTTTCTAAATGCTCCCTGAGAAATAGAATAGCAATAGAAGTAAGACTATAGTTTTCCAAGGTGACTACCATGAAAAGGACAACACTCCTTTTTCCCAAGGAGATGCATTAGTTCTGGTATTTTTTTAATTGCATTATTTTTACAAATAGATAACCCCCTCCTTTTCTAATCACGTATATGTAAGACATGTATACATCGGGGCAGCTAGGTGGCTCAGTGGATAGAGCACCAGCCCTGAATTCAGGAGGACCTGAGTTCAAATCCAAACTCAGACCCTTGACACTAACTAGCTGTGTGACCCTGGGCAAGTCACTTAACCCCATTTGCCTCACCAAAAAAAAAAAAAGACATGTGTACATCTTGATGTGGGGAAGAAGTGTCATATGTCCATGTGTGAGAAAAAATATAGATATACATATATCTCAAAATGCATGTCTGTGTGAATAGGAATGAATGTATAAACCTCCATAGGCTTCTGTGTTAATATAGGCCAATGTACTTAAACACACACAAACATACACACACACAGATACATATATATGTAATGCATATATATATGTATACCAAGAAACTATCAATTTATATAACTCTGTGTGTGAATAGGTATGTAAATATCTGGATAGATAAGCATGTGTGTTTATATGTATGTTTGTGCATGCTGATGTCCCAGACTATCACCCTGAATATATCTGTTTCATGAGAAGTGGGTGGGCTATTGTGGCAAATGCCCCACAATGCTCTTTAATCAGAGGATATATTTGTCTTGTGATTCTCTCTCAAAAATTAGCTCATACAAGTAACTACCTTCTTGAGTCTTGTTTGTAAAATGAAGGAACTGGATCTCTAGGCCCCCTTCCCAGATCTAAATTCTATAATTTATATAAATATATAATTTTTGCTGTTCAGTCGTGTCCGGCTCTTTGTGACCCCATTTGGTGTTTTCTTGTCAGAGATGCTGAAGTGATCTGCTATTTCCTCATCCAGCTCATTTTACAGATGAAAAAACTGAGGCAAAGGGGGCTAAGTGATTTGCCCAGAGTCGCACAGCAAATAATATCTAAGGCTATATTTAAACTCCCGTCTCCCTGACTTCAGATCTGGCACTTTATCCACTATGACAGCTAGCTGCTCCATATATGTTTATCAGCCAGATTAGTTTTTATCCTAAAGTCCTCATGTAACCACCTCAACACTGTTTCACTTTTGGGGTGGCTTGGAGGAGCAGAGGGGTGACCTAAAGGTGCTAGTTAAAATCTTTCTAGATTTGTAATTCAGAAGACCTGAAATCAAATCCCATCTATAGTACTTATTAGCCATGTGACCAGGGGCAGGACACTTCAACCCTTTAGATTTCAGTGTCTTTCTCTGTAAAGACAGATAGGTAGATAGGTAGATAGGTAGATAGATAGATAGATAGATAGATAGATAGATAGATAGATAGATAGATAGATAGATAGATAGATAGATAGATAGATAGATAGATAGATAGATGGATGGATGGATGAATAAACAACTAAATGAATAAGCGAATGAACAAATAAATGAAGGAACAAATGAAAGAATAAACAAGCAAATGACTAAATAAATAAGCAAATAAAGGGATTAAACTTCTGAGGTCTTCCAAGAGTAGTTTTACAACTCTGTAGCCTGGCTGGAGCCAGACCAACCTTTGAGGCTATGGAAAGGGGAGATGAAATTTGTCTGGGTATTTATTCGCCTTCTGCCCTTATAAAGTATGCAAGTTGAATTCGATGTCCAAAAGAAGTCCTTTGTGTGTGAACAGCTGCCCGTGTATATCCCCTGAGGGAGTCAGTTAACAAAGGTCACTGGAGTGATGGTGGACAGATAAATAAGAAAAGGACATTGCCCCTACCCCTAGGAGTTTAATAGCATCATATTAGTGCTTTAACGTTTGTAGAACACTTTCCTCACAACAACCCTGTCAAGTAAACAAAATTAAAGTATTAATTATCCCTAATATGGTATCATCTAATGAAGACCAGCTTGAAGTCGGAAGGCCTGGGTTCAAATTGCATTTCTGCTCCATACTACATGTATTACCTCAGGCAAGTCATTTCCCCTTTCTAAACTTCAAGTTTCCCAATATTTCAAATGAGTGTGACAATACTTGTGTTACCTACCTCACAAAGTTGTTGGGTATATCAAATGAGATCATTTATGTAACACTTGATAACTATAAAAGTTATCAAAAAGCTATTATTATTATTCCTTCCCACTCCACCTAAGAGCTCTCCCTCTCCCTGCTGGGCAGCGTGGGGGAAGGAATGCCCAGCGCCTACACAGCAGTGCCTGGCATAGAACCAGCACCAATACCACATTCCACACCCCCAGCTACCCTGGCTGTTGCCCAGTGGATCAGGAGGATCAAAGAGCCAGAGCCTGCCTTTTCTCTGCTCCTATTGTAACAGCGTATGTATTGTAGTTACAGACAGCCTACCCTAGACCTCAATCCAGACCTCTGGGAAGCATGTAGATCATAGAATTTTTTTTAACTAGGAAGGGCTCTCAGAAATCATTTGACCCAATGTGGATAATAATTTAATAATCAAGCATAACACCTCAGTTAACAGAAGCCTTTCTTCACGAAAATCTTGTGAGATGGATAGTGCAAATGTTATTTTCCCCAGCTTCAGATGAGAAAACTTAGGCTTCAGGAAAATAAAAAGACTTGCCCAAGAACCCTTCACTTTAACTGCCAGTGCCAGGACTCAGACCCAGGACTTCTGACTCCAAGTTCAATGGTTTGTCCAGTATACTTCTTCCATGGATGCCACCTTTGCAGTGGGAGCAAAAAAGCTGGCTTTCGTTGTCTAGGCCAATCCATAAAAATCTGACAAAAGGCAACAGAGTTTAGGTAGGATTTTGAAGGAGTTGAGAAAGGGAAACTGAGATCTAATGAACTCAGAGCTTCAAAAGCAAAAGGATAAACAAATGGTTAGAGTATAGGGAACATGCCCCCTCCAGGTAGGAAAGGCTCCCTACTGCTTCTAATATATGCAATGAAAAGATAACCATCAGAAAAACCTAGCCCTCACCCCTCCTGCATCTTGAAGTGAATCTATCCTTCAGTGGGGTATGTATGGAAAAGATATAGAGAAAGCAGGGCAGGGAACAGGAGGATGCCTTCCCAGAATTTCATTCTCTCAACTACTCAAGGCAGTATGGGATACTGGAAAGAAGGACCTGGTCCTGTGTACAAGGTCCTGGATTCAAATCCCAATTCCTCCATTTAATAGCTATATTATTTCAAATTTTTGATCCTCCCAAATCCCCAAGCCTCTGATGCATAAAATTGGAAGGAAAGTGATCTTAAGTGTCCATTTCAGCTCCAACCCCTGTACAATTAATGTGATGGGGAGGAAGGGGATTGAGAAAGGGTAAAGCCAGCACAGTCTATACAGGAAGAGACAGACAGACAGAGATAAGTGTGGGACAGCAGATGGAAGAGCTAATTAGTAATAGAAGAGCCTGGGAAATGGATCCCACATGCCTCCTTCCCCACCCCCAAACCAGTCCCTACACATCCTCCCTCACACAGCCTGGCCTTCCCTCTCCTTTACGCAGTTCATAAAAGATGGTTCCCAAGTATTTTCCCAGCTCAAAAATTGGAAGGATTAAAATATGCCTCCTCATCCAACCAGGCCAGTCTCTTTGGACAATCAGGTTCCTCCCACATATGAATCTCTGTCCCTCCCTGTCCCGAAAGACCAGCGCCTTTTTCTTTTACACTCTTCTTCTAAACATATAGCTGACTCCACCCAAGCCTAGCCCATTCTCCTTCACATAGGTCAGCTTTTTCTCTCCTCCATACCCACTGCAGTCCAACCCATTCTTTGCCACACAGCCCCTCCCACTTGACCTAACAGGCCCTGCCCCTTCATTTAGCTGAGTCCTTCCACCCATCCTAATCTCAGAAATTTTAGAAATGCCTAGCCATCAAAGAATCCCTGTGATAAAGATGCTGAGACAGGGGATGGATTTGAAGCACCAAGATCTTCCATGCTAATTGAAGTACGAGCATCCATAAATGTTCAGGTACCCTGCCACACTCCTCAACCCAGAGACTGGTCAGTGACTCAGAAATCTCCTGAAAGAAATTCTGAATAAACACTCAAAGGTACTTGAATTTTTAAAGGGACTTTCAAAAGTAAATTGAACAGAGATACTAAGAAATTAAAGGACCATGCCAGAATTGGCGAAAGACAATGGAAGGACCTTTCAATATCTGATACCTTTCAATGCTCTCAGAGATAACATCACAGAGATATTGAAGGACCACAGACCCTGAGAAAATGGGTTGGTTATAAGTACCAACTCCCCACCCCCAATTACAGAGACACTGAAAGAAAATCTGGCAGAGATATTGGAAGATTACTGAGATATTTACACATCTTCACAAAAGCATTGAATGATAATGTCACAGAGTCATAGAAAGAAATCATGTCACATGCCACAGGGGAAAGAGCATTGCTCTATCATCTAACTAGTTGTGTGACTTTGGTCGAGTCATGGTCTTTCTGGTTTTCAGTTTCTTCACCAGCACAATAAGGGGATTGGGCCAGTTTGTTGATATCTACAAGGATCTACACGATTTGATATCTACATAGGATGACTAAAATTCAGAGATTTTCTCATCTTTGGAGACTAAATTGCCACATTGAACTCAGTGCAGCCATTCCAAAGTTGATTGAAGACCCTTCTTCAAGTATACTTGATCATGAGAATGTATAAGCCTTCCCTTGGGATTCATTCTTCTATTAGAGACAGAGGACTGTTGATTCATGAGTATATAGGTTCTTTCTGCCTATCCCTTCTACCTTTTACAAGATCTGTTTTTGTTTTTGCCCATCTGAGGATGGAAGATTTCGGAAAGCCCTCCCTAGGAACAACAGTTAACTCACCAAGGGACATAAAAGGGCTTCCTGTCAGGATAGGATGGACAAGCTCTTCAAAGACAGAGCAGAAAAATACAAGGGCACAGGCCTCCCAGAGTGATTATAGCAGGAGAAATTGGAAGAGGGAATTGGATTTAAGAGGAACTTGGGCCCCTGTAGTGAGAACGATTTGGGAAGATGCTTGGATAGAGAAGTGTTGAGGATACAGCTGCTCTGGGAGGGTTAGTAATTTCTGTGACAAGACAACACTGTTTGGGGGCTTGCTGGGGGTAGGGAGTCTGTCAAGGGTAGTAAACTGTTGCTGGGCTTGTGGCTACTAGGGGCACTGAATATTGGAGAGGCAGGGGCTACAGAGTCTTGTTTATTGTTGACTATGGTAGCTAGCTATTCTTTTTGGAAAGAGGCTGAGGACACTGATCGCTGGTAGGAAGGGCCCCGAAGCTGCAGGGACACCAGTTCCAGAACCTGGACGAGAGGGTGGGATGGTGAAACTGGCTTAGCCTGGGCCAGTGGGCACGCCCTGCCCAAAGCTGCAGTGCCCGCTCTCGCCAGCTGGCCCCGGGCCCCACCCGACCCCCTCCCGCCGCTTCGGCCCGACGTGGGGTGCGCCCCAAGCCCCGCTGCTGAGCCAGCTGCCTCCCTCAGCTCCACACCCGAGCCCGGCCGGCTGCGCTCCCGAGGGAGCAGGAGGAACGCACCACGGTAGCAGGAGGGGTGGGGGGGAACAGGAGGCGGGGGGGAGCGAGGAATGCGGCAGCTTGCTCCCCCCCCCTCGCCTGGCCCAGCCCCCCGTCACCCCACCTCCCCTCCGCCGCCAGCCGAATGGTCTGCTCCGAGCGCCCTATTTAATCCCCGCGACTGCAGCAGCGCCGGCTCCCTCCCCGTCCCCGCCTCGGCCCCGGGCTCCGTTGCGGCTCGGGGACGCTCTTTCCGCCAAGACCGTCATAGGACCCCCCCTCCCTCCTCCGCCCCTCCTCCCTGCCTCGGGGGACCCAGGCTCGCCAGCGCCCAGCCAGGGAGCCGGCCGGGAAGCGCGATGGGGGCACCCACCGCCCTGCCCCTGCTACTGCTGCTCGCCTGCTGCTGTGCGCCCGGCGGGGCCAACCTCTCCCAGGACGGTGAGTGAGGGAGGGGGCGTCAGGGGGTGGGGGCGAGGAAGGGGCGGGGAGGGACCCAGGGAGGGGGTGGAGAGCCTGTTGGCTTTGTTAGGTACCCAGGGTTATAAGTAACCAGCTGCTGCTGTTATCCTTGTGTCTGTCTTGTCTCTTTGGGCATCTGTCTGTGATTCTCGGGGTGTGTGCATCCCGGGGCGTAACGGTGTGTGCATCCCCAGTGTCCGTATTTGGAAATCTATGTCCGCCTGTCGAGCCCGATGTTTCTATTTCTGGGTTTCTTCTATTGCTGTGTGCGTGTGTCGGTGTCCGTGTGTGTATCTGGGTGTGTGTGTCTGTGTTGGTGTCTGGTTCTGCGTCTCTGTGTCAGTGTCTGTGTGTATGTCTGTGGCGGGGTGTGTTGGGGGCGGGGTGAATTTCCGTCTGTGTGTTTTCTGTTAGGGTGCATGTTGTGTGTCGGGGTGTTGTGTCTGTGTGTCTGTATGTGTATCTGTAGGGGCTGAGCGGCCAGTAAGATTCCCGGACTGCTGTATGCAAACATCATCACCACCACCACCACCACCACCACCACCACCGCTTACCCCCCCCCCCAGCCCCGCCGCCGGGCGGGCAAGGGAGGGGGACAGGGCGAGGCTGTAGAGGGGGGCGTGGGGGAAGAAGGGGGGATCTTCTCCACGGAGCAAAACAACAAACAGAAGGGCTAGGGTTGGGGGGACTCTTGGGACCCAGGATTGAAACATCTCCTGGTCGAGGCAAAGGCTGTTGTAGAAAACCCAAACAAGAGGTCAGATCTTACTCCTGACGAGGCGAGGATAGCAGATAAAAGGGGTTGTGAAAGAGCTGAGAGCCGAGGGATGGCTGGAAAGCCCAAGGCTTCGCTGGGTTAGAGATGGCATTGATTCCTCCCTTTCCATGGAACTTAGGTAGCCCCTATTAGTCTGGTGATACAAACCTCCTTCGGGTGGTGGAGGGAAGGAAAAGAAGGCAGATGAACCAGAGGTGGTGGGATGGGGATCGGCGGGGAGGAGGAGGAAGAGGGGGAGGCTGTCCGGGGGTGAAGGTACATGGGGAAAAGCCCCTCCCGCTCTGGGCCAGGCTATGTAGGTCAACTTGGCGAGGACCGCTGGGCGGTCTGAAAGCCGCGGTTAATAGGGAGATGGAGGTAACTGCGGCTCAAGAATGCCTATTTTGGGGGACAGATTGGGGGTATAGGGCCCCTGAAAGGAGATTGGCTGGAGAAGGTAGTAAAGGAATGCATCTTCCCTTCCCCTCTATTCCTATAATGGCGCGGGGGGAGGGGTGGAGAAAGGGGGGAGGATTGTGGAGAAGAGAGGGAAATTGGACCGCAGCGGAGCCCAGGGATGGGGGGGGGGGAACCGCTGTGCCAGGCCAGATGCCAGCGGAGAGCAGAGGGAACCGCAGGGGAGGAGACAGTCCAGGCGACTCCTGGACTCCGAACCGGATGGCCGGTGGGGCTGGGCACAGGGCGGGGCAGTGGGGGGGGGGGAGAAGATGAGATGTGGAGTTGGGGTGGGGGGAGAGAAAGAAATAAAAGAGCCCAGGGGAACGTGTAAGAATACAGAGGAGAGGTCTGTTTCTGGTCCCGCCTCTCCCTACACCCTCCCCCAGCCCCGCCTTCAACATGATGAAGGAGCTTCCCCCTGTCCGGGGACCCCGGGGAATCCCCTCCCAGTCGCTGCCTGCCTGACTGGTTGGCTTGTTCCGCCCCTCTTATCCCCAACCCTCCCCAAAGACAGCTCTAGCCCCAGTTACCAGGGCGACATCAGTTCCTCCTCCCTTAAGAGGAATACCCCCTCCCAGTTCTTTCCCTTCCTCTGGGGAGCTACACTAGCAACCCTAGCCCTAATCTGGAAAGGAAAAAGGGCAATCAGGAGAAGCCCGAGTCTAGAAGTGCCGTCTAGGATACTCTTACTTGCTGGGCCCTGACTGTCAAACAACAGAAGCCCTTAGGTTGACCATTTATTTAGCTTATTCAACTGTTACATACAGGCCTGGTGTGGGCAGACAACGAGGTGTGACTGAGTGTGGGACCATCTAATATAGGAGTATTTCAGGCAAAGGAAAGGGAGAAAATGGAAAGACAGATATCAAATGTCCTACAATTAAATATACAGGTAAATGGGACTCTAAATCATTGTTTCTCTCTTATTTTGTACTGAGATGAGCCACTTTTGATAATGCATTATACAGAGCAAAGGCATCTGAGTTCAAATATCCTCCCTCTGATACTTACTAGCTGTATAACCCTGGGCAAGTCACTTAACCACTATGTGCCTCAGTTTTCTCATCTGTAAAATGGGTGAAATAATAGCACCAACCTCCCAAGGTTGTGAGAATTAAATGAGATATTCCTAAAGCACTTTGCTAAGATTAAAGCACTGTTTATTGTAATTGTTGTAATGTTATCCCACTTTTCTGCTCTTGCCATCAATGGCCCAGGTCTTTGCTCAACCTTTGTACTGAGCAGGGAGAAAAATGTCCTTTCCCCAGATTAGCTTTATTTGCTGTTTTGGTATTCTCTGGGGTGTTTTTTCTTTGTTTTGTTTTCTTTTTCTGAACAGGAATCAAAAACAAGGTGCTTTTCTTTACTAGCCTGGCATTCATTTCATCCAATGCAATGGGCAAGTGAAATACCCAACATCAACTAAGCCCAGGATAACAACTAGTGTGGGGAGGAAGAGGCAAGCAGTTCTGGGGAAATAGCAGGGTTAATGCTTAGGGACTTGCTTCCTTTTCCCTGGAGATTTTGAGGGAGGTGGGATGAAATAGTTTGAGAGGTTATGAATTTAAATGTCTACTTTATGGATAAAGTGTATGGGGGGCAAGAAAAAAACCCCAAGCCCCAGACTCAAAAATAGAAACAGCCATAATCTTGTGTTAAATAATTTAGTTCTTCTTTAACCCATCTGGGTCTCAATCTCCTCAGTACAAAAATGTTGGGATTGGACTGCATGGCCTCAAATGTTCTTTCAGCTCTTATTAATTTATATTCCTATTATTCTTCCCTCCCACCTTTCCAGAACTTTAATTTCTTTAGGTTCATTCCGACACCACCACCATTATCATCAACATCACCACCACAATAATAACAA
Source organism: Dromiciops gliroides (assembly GCF_019393635.1). Taxonomy (NCBI): domain Eukaryota; kingdom Metazoa; phylum Chordata; class Mammalia; order Microbiotheria; family Microbiotheriidae; genus Dromiciops; species Dromiciops gliroides. The sequence goes on along the minus strand of NC_057864.1, from coordinate 155,061,268 downwards.
TATCAGCATAAACTTGTATAGCCAAAGGAATTGGCAATGTTGTTGAGAAATAGTGGAAGAGGGGCAGGTGGCAAGCTGACTGTTATGTTGGTGTTTACATAGATTGGGGTTAGGGGTGTGTCTCCCTAGAATCCTAAATGCAAATGCAAACACAGAAGCCTCGACAGCTTTGACTAATCCCCAGGGTTGCAGTTTTTAAGGCTGAGCAAGGATTGGTGTTTGGCAATGACAAGACATTCCTGAAACTGACCATGGTGTTAAGTGTAAATGCTACAGGATTGCTAAGGTATTCAAAGATGTTCACCTCTCTCCTCCCCTCCATCTCAAAACTGCAGGATTCGAGTCCCCCAAAGTTGCCTTCACTTCTCTGGAGCTGCCCTCCAGGTTCAACACTAGTCTGAGTTCTTTCTCTCTATGATGCTTCTAATAGGCTGTGAGCTGGTCTGGGGAAGAAAGGAATAGTATGGAAGCCTCATGTTAACTTGGTTCAGGGTTCAAAGAAGCAACTCAGCCTTATGCTGCACTGCTCCTTGTGCCACCTTTCTCCCAGCTTGCTGACCTTCTGTCCATTGCTGTCCATTCTGCAGCCCTCTGGCCAGATTCCCAGTGTGGAGAACATGCCCAGTGCGCAAGGGTGGGCCCAGCCAGCCCTGCCCACAGAGCTATTTGGCAGTACTTCACCACCCTGTTTCTGTCTCTTGTCATAGGCACAGCCCCTGGAGGATGATCTGCCTCCTCATTGGATGCAGGAGGAGTATTACTTAGCATAGGGAAGATGAGAATTGAACAAGGTTACTCTCTATATCACGGGCCTAGTTGGACCCAAATAGAACCTGCCTTCCTGGTATAGACTGCCCTACAGGACCAGGGATACATATGGAATGCCAGATGCATCGCCAAAAACTATGATGTCAATTCTATCATAAGTTCTCCATGAAGGCAGGCAGTACTGTTGATTCTCATGATTTCCTCGAGGCTGATGGTCAGAGCAGATAAAAAGCTATGTATATGCTTGGCATCTTACTCCCTTCAGACTTTCCCCCAAGCCCTTGTAGCAGAGAAACTCCAAGCCCAAAACCAAGGCTACCTCATTAAAGACCCTCATTATATAACTAGATCAGTTCCCATATAATCTCCGACCACAATTAAGTTAACATCTTTTTGCACTGATCAGTGAAAGACAACTGACTAAGCAAGTGCACCTCTACCTGCTTCTTAGGCCTATTGTTCCTCAAGTTCCTTTATGAATTCTTAGTCCCCTCCTGATCAGAGCAGCCAGGAGAACATGTGAAGTCAAACTTGAAGTCACCTCCTTCTTTGGCCATACTCTGGGGAGAATCTTTACAACCCTCCCTAGAGGATTTAAACACCTGGTGCTGTTATTGGTAGCATGATTCGTTGCTATTTCCCAGTTCAGTTCAGCTCTCCCTCCTCTATCTCCTCATCTATGATAAAAATTTCAGCTGAGGACGATAATCCAGTTACAAGTTTCTTTTCACTCCTTGAATGCAGGCCCTGGGCTGGGTCAGGTCCGTGCTGATTGATAATAACCTGAAGGGCACACTCAAATCTTGGAAAATGCTTTCCATTCATATCTTCTTGATATTTATCTCTTCCTGTTTAACTCTTGGCTACAGGCCTTCTGTTCGTAAGACTTCCAGTCAATGATAAGCAACAATTTATGTTAATGTCAGGGTTGGTGTCATGCAAGTTTTAGGAAAATCAGCTGCTTCCGTGGACTCTTTAAAATAGGTTTTTATTAATATCCTTGTTTATACATCATCTAGATTTTCCCATGCCCTTTGCCCTCCCCATCCCCAGAGAGCCACCCCTAATGACAAAGGCTTTAAAGAAAAAAGAAAGAGGTGAAGAAAAAATTAGCAAAACCAATTGATACATTAGAAAATAATCTGATATTACTTGCAATGTTCCAACCTTGTTGATTCAACTGGAAAGAGGCAGGGGAGAAGTATTTTTTCATATCTGTTTTCAAGAGCCAACCATATTCTTTATAATTTTTCAACATCTATCTTCACTTGTTTTGTGGCTGATGTTCTTTCCATTTACATTAATAAACTCAGTGTGTATATTGTTTTCCTAGCTCTGTTTATTTCACTCTTCATCAGTTCGTGTAAGTCTGTCCATCCTTCTCTATATTCATCATGTTCATTGTTTCTTACAGTACAGTAATATTACATTTTATTCATGTACCACAGTTTGTTTAGCTTTTCCTTAATCATTGGGTATCTACTTTGTTTCCATTTTTCCTATCACAAAAAGTGCTGCTACAAATATTTTGGTGTATATAGAGCCTTTTTTTCTAATGACCTCCATAGCACCTAGGAATGGAATTTCTTAGGCAAAGAATATGGATATTTTATTCACTTTATTTGCATAACTTCCAACTGCTTTCCAGAATGGTTTTTACTAATTTCTAGGATGGTTATACTGATTTATGGAAATTCTCATAAAGGTAGATGAATATAACAGTCGAAAAAGAGCCAAGAGGATGAGACTATGCCAGAAGGAATCAGTAAAATAATGATAAATATCTCATGTCATCACAAAACTAAACTTTCCCAGTTCCTCCAACTGATTGATATTCATATAGCATGATGCCTTTCACCAATTAGCATTCCCTTATTAGGAGGGGCAACCTTTCCCTCTGTTCCCTGAATGAACTTTACAGTCTCCCAATCCGGATCATCCACTGCAGTGCTTAGTACGTTGTCAGAGTATATCATGGTGGCTTCATCCTGAGAGATATGTATGATGATGATTCACGATGTAGGGCTCCAAAGCATCCTGATGTTTCTGTGGTGTCACTAAGAGGTTGCCTTTGAACTTCCTCCTCAAAGAGGCATATTATCCTAGCACTACTTGTCACTTGGAATGAGTTAAGATCCATCTACCACATCTCAAAATACATTTTGCAAAGATATCATAAACTCACTATGTCCAAAACTGAACTAGTTATCTTTCTGCCTAAGCTATCCCTTTTTCTGAACTTCCCTATTACTATCTAGGGTGGAACCATCTTCCCAGTCACCCAGGCTCACAACCTAGGTGTCATCCTCAACTACTTACTCTCTCTCACCCCTCCCATATACAAACAGTTGTCAAATCCAGCCCTTTCTCCAACATTTTTCATATACCACCTTCTCCTCTGATACTACTACCACCCTTGTACAGGCCTTCACCAGCTTCTACCTAGACTATTACAGTAGCTTGCAGTCTCATATCTCTCCCCCTCCAAACCATCCTCTACTCAGCTGTTAAAGTGATCTTCCTAATGATCTTTCACTGACTCTTCTCCATGCCTGGAACTCTTCTCCCTCTTCATCTGTGCCTCCTGGCTTCTTTCAAGTTCCAGCTAAAATCCCACCTTCTACAGGGATCATTTTCCACTTCTCCTTAAAGATCTCAATGCCCTCCCTCTTTTACTATACCTAACTTAATCTTATTTGTACAAAGTGGTTGGCATATTTTCTTTCCTGTTAGACTGTGAGCTCCTTGAGAGCAGGGACTGTTTTTTTTTTTTTTTGTATGTTTGCTTTGTTGTTGTTCTTTTGCCTTTCTTTGTATCCCCCATGCTTAGCACCATGCCTGGCACACAATGCTTAATAAATGCTAGTTGACTGACTGATTGATTGACTGACTAGTACAATCCTTAAACTAACTAATCTAACCTGTTTATGTGTCCTTCACATCTGGATATAACTCTCTTGGGAATACATTTGATGGGATCAAACAAGAAACTTCAGGAGACTTGAATCAATTGATAGGTGGTGTGTGGAGCCTGGAGGCAGCCCCTGCTGTCAGTTCTTTCAGTATTAACAGTCTGGCACAGCTGGCTGCCCCTCTCTACAAGTTTTCCACTTAGCTCCCAGACAAACTAGTGGTGCTCTGAGCTCTCCATGGTACTGCTTCCACCTTTGTGACAGTTTCTCCCTACTGCTCTCCATGGTCCTGTCCTCTCTCCTAATGCAGCCATTTCTCTCTACCCAGTGCTGCTCAAAGCTAGGATGGAATCTCCTGCGTGGTCCTGATCCGAATCTGCTATGAATAGATAGAAAAAAAAAAACATTCCAAGCACACAGATCTATCTAGTTTCGTGACATCCATCTAGCAAAAAAGAAATGCTGTCTAAGGAGCACAAAACTGAATAACAAGACAGGAAGTTCAGAGTCTTTAAGAGGCCATAGGTTCATAGGAAGAAGGAAAAAAGAAAACAAATATTTAAGTACCTGCTATATCCCAAGCACTGGGCTAAGTGCTTTATAAATATATCTCATCTGGTCCTCACAACAACCCTGGGAGGTAGGTGCTATTATTATCCCCATTTTACATTGAGGAAACTGAAGTGAAAATGAAGTTAAGTAATTTGCCTACAGCTATCTGAGGCAAGGTTTGAAGTCAAGCCCAATGTTCTGGCCACTGCGCCACTTAGTTATCTCATAATCATGGGATCACAGTTTTAAAACAGAAAGACATATTAGAAGCCATCTGGTTCAATCCCTTTGTTTTAAAAATTAGGAAACTGAGTCCCAGGGAGGTACAAAGTCTTGCCAAAAATCACACAGATAATAAGTGACAGAAGCAGGATTTGAACCCAGGTCTTCTGACTCCAAAGCCAGTGCTTTTTCCATTGTACCACACTATCCCTACCACTGTCACACATTCCATCTTCAGCCTCACAACCTTTACTCATGTTCCTTCACAGATGGATTAAAAGCAAGACAGCATGAATCTGGCCCAGGGGCTGTGGATAGCAGACAGATGGCACCATGCATATGCATGCAGTAACTACTAATATACAAACGCAGACCCAAATGGAGGGCTTCTCATACTTCAACATGCAGCCTCACCTGAGGCATCACAATGAGGTTCTCTCCAACTGTCCTGTGAGGCTGGTCAAATATCTATCATCCTTTCCTGTCATATTTCTCTCTAACTCAGAGGAAACCATAGGAACTAAAAACAATGGATGCATACACGGAAGTATCAGAGTGGGTGGTAAAAGACTGAAATATGTTAGAGGCCTAGTAGAACAGTATCAGTACCCTGACTCATGGTCTCACCCTCATAACAATCTTGAACAGGCACAAATGGTTTGGAGTTTATATCCTATATCATCCCAAAAGCCAGGTCCATGTTCCACATTTTATCATTCAGTCCATGTATCCATCAATCAACAAGCATTTATTAAACATGACTGTTGGGAATTCAAAGACCAAAAAAGTGACCCCTGCCCTCAAGAAGCTCATATTCTATAGGGGCAAGCATATACATGTAAAAGTATATATAAAACAAATGCAAAATCAATACATTGTATTTTTGAGGAGTACATTAGCAACTAGCAAGGCCAGGAAAGACCTCAAGAGATGGCATTTGAATATGAGCTAGAAAGAAGCTTTGGATTTAAGGAGTAGAGGTGAGGAGGAAGGAAATTCTGGGCATGAGGGACATCCCAGCCAGAGAGACAGGAGATGGAATTTGGTGCATGAGGAACAGCAAGAAAACCAGTTTGGTTGAACCACAGAGTGCATGAAGAGGAGTGTTGTGTAATCAATCTAGAAATGTAGATTGGAGCCAGGTTATGGAGCACTTTAAACGTGTTTATTTGCTCCAAAAGGTAATAGGGAGCCATTAGAATTATTAAGCGGGAAAGTAACATGGTGAGGCATGTGCCTTAGGAATATCACTTTGGCACCTGAGTGGAGGACAGATTAGAGAGCAGAAAGACCTAGGGCAAAGAGACCAATTAGGACACTATTGCAGATATCCACAAGAGAGGTGATGAGTGTCTGAATTCGGGTGGTTGCCATGTGAATAGAGAGAAGTGGACCAATGCAAAAGACATTGTGGAGGTCGATTATGTAATGACATTGAATGTGGCAGGAAGCTGGAGTTTCTGTCACTGCCAGATGAACTTGGCTGTCTGCCTCCTTACCGGATCTTCCCACCTCATCAGAACCATACAGCCAGTTCTTCACCTTTTCCTTTCCCCCCTCATCCCAATCCTTACACTCATCAGGGTCTAGCCTGGAATGTACAATTTTAGTGTAGAATTCCCAATTTTGCCAGTCCCCATGCCTCAGTTTCCTCAAGGGAAAATCCCTGTTCCTCATGCAGGAACAGATCTACACATTCAGAAGGAGGAGACACAGGCTTAGGATTATAGCAAAAGTTAAGAATAAAAAAAAGTTAAGGATATCTCCCTTGCACTCATCTCCTAAACTTCCTGAGACCTTCAAGGGCATTAGATTTTTCAGAACAGGGCTTTAACTCATGTCTCAGTTTGAATTGGTCCCTTTTTCTAATCTATTCTTCTAGCCCTCCATCTCTTTGCGGTTCTTTAACTTTCTCATGACCCACCTGCTGCTTTTACCTAGAGTTCTGTGGGAGAAGGGAGATTAGTGGAGAATGAGAAGACACAGGTAGAAATGTTCTGTCTTCTGAGGACTCATGTTTCCCTCCCTTAGTCAGGCTCCTACTAAGTCTCTATTTACTGCTAATTACACTACCTTTGGCTCATTTGACTCAAGTTCAGGATCAGGAAGATCAGGACCATCACCTTGCCTGGGGAAAGAAGAAAAGGAACCCTAATGCCTCAACCATTCACTTGAGAGCCATGTAATTCCTTTGCTTTCCTCAACCTACATTCTGGTTTGGGTTGGGGGTAAGGAAGATAAAGACAATAGTGAGACCCCCTCAGTGCCAAGATCCAATAGGGATTCAGAAAAACCCTTCTATATTTTCCCCCTTGTGCTATCTTTTGGATCCCAAAACCCCTACATGAGAACATCATATGATATCAAAACAGGGGAAACTTATAAGAAGAGGAAGTGAATGAAAGTGAGTATAAAAGTGAACTTCGGGGAAGCTAGGTGGCGCAGTGGATAGAGCACAGGATGGCGCAGTGGATGGAGCCAGGAGTACCTGAGTTCAAATCCGGCCTCAGACACTTAACACTTACTAGCTGTGTGACCCTGGGCAAGTCACTTAACCCCAATTGCCTCACTTAAAAAAAAAAAAAAGTGAACTTCAAGGGCAACCTAGCACCAGACTTAACCCTTTGAGGACCTCAGGGCAGATCTTCCTTACTACACTGTATTTAGCTAAGGAATCACTGTTGCACATGATAGAAACAGACACTAGCACCCACTACATGGAATCTAGTCCTCAGGATATCTTTCAAAATAGCCTACAGTTTACCATTTCTCCTTTGTTTCATAATCCCACAGAAATGTAAAAATTGCTAAGGATATCTCAAATTTTCATTACTGACCCAATATAGCTACTTAAAACCAACTTTGTCATAATCTCCATAGACAGTGGAGGACATTTACCGAAACAGAATGGACAGGTAGAAGAGAGATAACCCTCTACATCAAGGATTTGTAAACTTGTTTGGGGATGCAAAGGTGATTATTCTGTTTTGTTTCATTTTTAAAACATTTTGATAACTGTATATCAATATCATTGGTTTCCTTTGTTATTCTATATATTTTATTTTATGCATTTAAAACATTATTCTTGGTAGGGATCCATTTTTTCTTGCTCAGTTGTTTTTCAGTCATGTCTGACTATTCATGACCACATCTGGGGTTTTCTTGACAAAAATACTGGAGTGGTTTCTTCTTTAGCTCATTTTGCAGATGAGGAAACTGAGGTAAACAAACTGTCAAAGGTTTCCATGACACAAAAAGGGTTCAGAATCCCTACATTGGTGGCTTAGAGGAAGAGACTTCTTCATCCAGGAGAGGAAGCTTACACTGAGACATTTAATTCCCAGTGCCTAATACTGGACTTGACACATAGTAAGCACTTAATAAATGCTTGATAAATTGAATTTCTTCAGATTAAAGTGTCTTCTTTGAGCAAAAATTCAAAGAGGGATCCATCTGGGTCAAGGCACGGAACTGGATTAGAAAACATCTGGACACTTGGCAAGAGGGTATGCAAGAAAGAAAAGATGTTTGCCTAGAAGAAAGGTAGGGTTTCTGGGTCAAAGTATATAAGCATCGTGGGAAGACAGAAAAGAATGTACAATCCAAGTAACAAACATTTCTAAAATACACACCAAGGTGATAATATATAAAGCCTAGACAGAATGCAGTCCCTGCCCTCATGGACCTTATAGTCTAATGGGGGGAGGGGGGTTAAAGAGACAAATAACCACAGCCATGATGCATGCTAAGGGCCATCTCATGAAAAATATTGTTTGTGCAAAATTTAAATACCAGCTAGGAAATGAGGACAGAAAAAAAAAAAAACAACAGTAGTTGTATCCGAATTAGCAAAGATGGTTATTCCTACACAGCAAGCCTCAATTCCAGATGGGCAGATAAGGGAAGAAAACTGATGTGGAACTACTGTTGCCTGGGTTTTCATTCTTAATGGCAAGCTGCTCTTGCTTGCTTCTTTGGATAAACCTCAGGATTTTCCTGTTCCTTTTCCATTCTACACTTTTTCACCTTTACTGTCTGCATATCAAGGTACTCACTCTGGAACACCAGTAGACATGAATGGAGATCAGAGAGTGTCTGAGAGGTGACAATTCTGAGGATCCAAATTGCGACGCCCCACAAATGGTTAGCAATTTGTGCTAAACCAAGCTCCTTCCACATTGAACTCTGTTGTATGTCATTCCCCACCTCAGGGTGGTGATATCTGACTAAGCTTGCACAGTGACTCAATGTGAATAGTTAAACAAAACCAGAGGAAAAAGATGATGAAGGATATCTCAGACATTGGGTTGGTTCTAGTGCCAAACTAGAATTCACATTCATTCTTATCTTAATTCAAGTCTCTTAAACTAGAATTAAGGTGCTAGGTTTGAAATAAGCTGTACTTCTTAGATCTCATGCTTAGAAGTGTGTGTGTGTGTGTGTGTGTGTGTGTGTGTGTGTGTGCGCGCGCGCTTACAAACACGTTGGTTTGGGAGGGGAAGGGGGAGAGGTAACCCCCACACTACTATTAACCCAATTCTCCTTGCTCATTTACTTATCCCTTATGGAATACCCCAGGGTAGCCTCTGAAGGTAGAATAGTAGCTTTGGATGCTACAGTTATAAAGCTTAGACCCAGAAGGAAGTAACTAAGGCAAGTGAGTCACTTTGCTAAGGAATGTGTAAATATCTTTCCCCTTGGGTCGCAAATGTAAAGTTCTCACCCAGCTCTGGCCTAGCTGGGAAGGGACTGCCCTCAAGGGAGCTAGTCCAGGACTCTCCCAGATCCAATCCCCAGAGAATACTAATTAAATGGAAAATCAAAGTAACAGCTGTCCCCACCTCCTTGCCTGCCACCCACCTCCCTGTCTCTGCTTCTCTGAGTCTTAGGCAAGCTCTGAGAAGGCCCCTCTGTCGGCCTACTACAAGCCCACTCCTGCCTCTGTGTAGTTCTCTCTCTCTCAAGAATAGGACATTCTCCTCTGCTTCTTTTTACCCCTTATGCTCCAATCCAGCTCCCACTTCACAATCTGTCCAGTATCTATCCTCCCTATCCTTTCTTACAAACCATGTTTGCTCGCTCTCTCTCTCTCTCTCTCTCTCTCTCTCTCTCTCTCTCTCTCTCTCTCTCTCTCCCCTCCCTTTTCCTCTCCATCTCTCAATTGCTCTCTTTCTGTTTGCTTATCCATTCCTCTTTGTCTGTCTCTCTCAACTGCTCCCTCTCTTTTTTTGTCAGTCTGCCTCTCTCCCTCTCTATCTAGCTAGTTCTGTCTCTGTATCTCTGACTCTATTTCTGTCTCTGTCCCTTTCTCTGTCGGTATGTCTCTCTGTCTGTTTGTCTCTGTCTCTCTGTCTGTCTCTATCCCTCTATGTCTTTTTTTTCCTGTTTGTCCCTTTATCTCTTGGTCTCTATCTCTATCAGTCTCTGTCCCTATCTCTGTTTATTTGCCTCTCTAGCCCTCTACCTCTGTCTCTTCTTATCTCCATTCTCTCTATTTCTGTTTCTACCTCTGTCTCTGTCCTTTTCTGTCTATCTCTCAATTTCTCTTTCCTTTTCTGTCCTGTCCTTCTATCTGTCTGTTTCTCTGTCTTTCTCTGTTTCTCTCTCTGTCTCTCTCTGTGTCTTTCTCTGTGTCTCTGTTATCTCTCTGTCTGTGTCTGTCTCTGTTTGTCTCTCTCAATCCCTCTATCTATCTCTGCCTGTCTCTGTCCCTCTATTTCTGTTTCTCTAGTTCTGTTTGTCTCTGTCCTTTTCTGTCTGACTTTCTCTCTCAATTGCTCTCTCTTTTTCTGGCCCCTCTCCCCCTCTCTCTGTTTCTCTTTTTCTGGCCTCTCTCTCTTTGTCTCTGTCCATCTGTCTGTCTCTCTCTCTCTCCTTATACAAATTCTTTCTTCCTTACCCACCCTAGTTCCTAAGGATACAGGGACAGCTTTGCTCTCTGGCCTCTTCCTCTTCAGGAGCTGTGATCTTCAGGCACAGAAGATCCACAGTGCCCTACAACACTCTTTGTCATGTCCTATTGAAGAAGATGGCAGTGTGGGAATAGGTTCTTCTAGGTTCTTCATGAACTTAGAAATCTAAAAGGACCAAAGGAAAAGGTACAAAACAGAATTTGTCTTCCCCTGCAAACCAGGTCCTTTTTCTAATGTCTCTGTTTCTACTAATGAGAGATTGTGGGGAAAGGGGGGGAGAAAAATCACACTGGCCTTGGAACCAAAGGATTTGGGTTCAAATCCTGCCTCTATTACTACCTAGTTGGCCTTGGGCAAAGTACTTCCCCTCATCTGTAAGATGAAAACACTGCACTAGCTGGCCTCAAAAATGCCTTTCATGTCTAAATCTATGATTGTCTCACTACCATTCTCCCAAGCTTGAAACCTGAGTCATCTTTGACTCCTACCTTGACTTTGCCTCCCACATTCAATGAGTTGCCCAGTTCTGCCAAATCTACCCCCTCAAATATCTGGAAGATTCTCCTTCTTTTTTACTCCCACTGCCTTCCCCCTCCCCCCCACGTCCCCTACCTCGAGCTCCAGTCCAGGATTTCATTACCTCTCATTTTGACCCACTGCAAATAGGTTCTGGTCCTCCTGCCTCCAGTGTCTCCCTACTCTGATCCATCCTTCACACCACTGCCTAAGTAATCACTGTCTGTTTGCCTATGGAACAAAGTGAAAAGTCACCAGCCCTCCATAATATAGGTTCGACCCACTCCTCTAGTCTAATTTCAGAGTATTCCTCTTTACATACTCCATGTTCATATCAAGTTGAACTACTTAGCTCCCCCCATTCTCATTCTGTCTTCTCCTTTCTGTGTCTTTGTTTATGTTGTATTCAGATGCCTGAAATAAATTCCACCTGTTATTCTGCCTATTGAAATCCTTCCCTTTTTTAAGCTTCTCTCAGCTTCTACTTGCTCCATGAAGTCCCTATGCCATTCCCAGGTATCGGTTACCCTTCTCACCTCAAATTTCCCCAAGAATTATGTATGGACCTTTACTTTGCACTTACTGTCTAATGTGTACTAGAGTTGTGTGCAGGTCACATCTCTCACACTAGACTGTAAACTTTTAGGGTGGAGAACCATTATCTGATTGCATATGTGTAATCCAAAACTCTGGGGCAGTAGAGAAAGTGCAGGGCCTTGAATCAAGAAGATTCATCTTCCTGAGTTCAAATCTGGGCAGGTCACTTAACCCTGTTTGTCTCAGTTTCTTCATCTGTAAAATGAGCTGGAGAAGGAAATGGCAAACTACTCCAGAATCTTTGCCAAGAAAACCCCATATGTGGTTATAAAGAGTTGAATATGACTGAAAATGATTCGAAAACAACAATAATCCAAAATTTATCTAAGGTAGCAAAATATCTTAATTTTTTGGAGGGGCAGAGAGGAGGGAATAGACCTGTGATTTCACTGGTGTAGGGAATACTCAGTGAGAAAACTTCTCCCTGCACCCTCCTACTAATGTGGATTGGGTACTTAAAAACATTTGTTGAATTGAACTGAATTAAAGAATGATTATCAGAGAATGGAGGGGGTCAGATGGGGAGAAGGGAATGAGTAAAATGGGTAGAGGGTAGCCATGAAGCCATGGCAATAGAGGAACAGATGGGTTTATTTTCAAAGACCTGGTGGAGGTAAGGGAGACTTAGGGTCAGGAAGAAAAGATGATTTGTACAGTTGGAATGTAGATTTGTATTCCAAAAGACAAAACTAGGAGCAATAGGTAGAAGTGGTATCATAGCAGATTTTGGGTTGAAACTTGAAAAAAAATCATAACCATTAGGTCTATTCAAAAGTGGAATTAACTGTCTCAGGAGGTAGCAAATCTGCCTTCACTGGGGGGCTTTAAGCACAGGATGGAAGACCACTTGACAGGTATGTAGTAGAAAGGGTTCTTGATCAGGTAGGAATTGGACCAGCTTGCCTGTGAGGTTCCCTTTCTTTTCTTTTTTTTTTTGGGGGGGGGGGCAATTGGGGTTAAGTGACTTGCCCAGGGTCACACAGCTAGTAAGTATCAAGTGTCTGAGGCCGGATTTGAACTCAAGTCCTCCCGACTCCAGGGTCGGTGGTCTATCCACTGTGCCACCTAGCTGCCCCTGAGGTCCCCTTTCAATGCTGAGATTCTAGTATTCTGTCCTTGGTGCACTGGTAACTAACTAATGATATCGTGCAAGGGTATTAAAGTATTAGATGTACATTAGAGGCAGGTGGTGGCATGATGAATAGAGTATTGGGCCTAGAGGCTTGAAGATCTGAGTTCAAATCTAACCTCGAACACTTACTAGCTGTGTGATCCTAGGAAAGTCATTTAGCTGTTTGCCTCAGTTTCTTTTTAATTTTTTTTTTTGCAGGGCAATGAGGGTTAAGTGACTTGCCCAGGGTCACACAGCTAGTTAAGTGTCAAGTGTCTGAGGCTGGATTTGAACTGGGGTACTCCTGAATCCAAGACCAGTGCTTTATTCACTATGCCACCTAGCTGCCCCATTGCCTCAGTTTCTTAAACTGTAAAATGGGAGTAATAATAGCACCTACCTTGTAGGGTTATTGTGAAGATCAAATGCAATAATATTATAAAAAAGCACTTAGCATTGTACCTGATCCATAGTAGGTACTACATAAATGCTTATTTCTGTCCCTATTCCCTTGAGTTGATTCTGGAACAACCTTGGAATCTGAAGTGGCCCAGCACAGAACAGTCAACTCTGGAGGAATCCCAGAAAACCTTGCCTGATTCAGATTTATAATGATTGGGAAGGCCTCTCTTTCAGAGGTCAGGAAAGCTCTGGGTCCAAATTAAGGATTAAAGTTCTATACCATTGGGGGAAGCTAGGTGGCACAGTGGATAAAGCACCAGCCCTGGATTCAGGAGGACCTGAGTTCAAATCCAGCCTCAGATACTTGACACTTACTAGCTGTGTGACCCTGGGCAAGTCACTTAACCTTCATTGCCCCAGAAAAAAACAAAAGAAAAAAGAAAAAAAAGAGTTCTGTAACATTACAGCTAAAATTATTTCTGATTTCTGGAATAAAGAGGGTAGACATCATTCAGCCAGTCTATTTTCACTAGGTTTTTAAAAACCCAGAAAAGGGAGGCTAGTACAAATCTAGAAGCTTATGGGACTCCATTCTTCATCTGGTTCAGGGAAAGCAGCAAACCCAGAGCTTAACCATGAGGTACTGAGAAGCACCACCCCTATATATCTTCAGTACCTCCCAGGAGGAGGGAGGAGGGAGAGTAGGACTCAGGCCCCAAAGAGTCCTGGCAGACAGAGAGAAAGTGATAAACAAAACTGGGGAGAAAGAACCAGGGAGCATCTAAGAATGTAAAGAAGGTGGAGGAAACAAGAAGGAGGAAGACCTTAGCATCCCAGTTAGAAAGGGGAGCAGAGAGAAGGGCCCTGGGGTCAGGGAGGCTGCCGACTGAAGCATGACCATGTTGAAATGTGTGTGAGCTGAAGCGCATCTGAGCTGAAATAAGGAGATCCTTTAGGAGTTCCTGCTGCCTATGAGGGAAAAGAAGCATATCCCTGAGGGAAAACGTGAATGGAAGGAAATGCAAGTGGAAAGACAGAATATCCCAGATGGTAAAATGACTCTCTCTTCTTATGGACCTGGCTTTTTATTTGGGGAACTGCATGTCTGAGATACCTGGGGTTGGAGGAAAGAGATAAGAAGATAGAGGTGGCAGGGACAAGGGGATTATTTTGACATTAGGAGAAAATTTATGAAACAGGATATGGTGATATCACCCAGAGTTGACCCTACAGTAGCTGTAGACTATTTAGTGCATAAGAAAACCCTCTGGCCCATACAGTTTGTAGGAGAGTAGATTTAGAGCTCATGAGGACAGTAGAGATCATCCACTTCAGCCTCCTCATTTTATAGAAGAGGACATGGAAGAACAAAGTGATTAAGTGAGTTTTATCCAGGCATTTTACATAGCTAGCTAGTTAGCTAGCTAAATAAATGAATGGATGGATAGCTAGATAGACAGATTGATAAATGTATGTATGTATATAATCTAGCCTGAATTAGAAGTCGATTGACTCTTTTTTTTTTTTTTTTAGTGAGGCAATTGGGGTTAAGTGACTTGCCCAGGGTCACACAGCTAGTAAGTGTTAAGTGTCTGAGGTCGGATTTGAACTCAGGTACTCCTGACTCCAGGGCCAGTGCTCTATCCACTGCTCCACCTAGCTGCCCCAGAAAGAGATCCCAAAAGGAAGTCTATTGACTCTTAATCCATTATATCCTTAAATATAGCTCGGGCCACCATGACTACTAAGGATTGTCTCATCCCTATCAATCAACAAATAATCTCTTCAATCAACACTTGCAGAATAAGGCAGAGAACAGGTTGAACCCTATCTCCCAAAGATGTTGACAGGAGGTTTACAAAGAAGAAGAGCAGAAGGCAAAGAGAAGCTTGATTCAGGAAATAAGCAAAAGACTAAAAGACCTGAAGATCAGTCCTAATCCTGATTTTGCCATGTCCACTTTTCTCACCTCCTGGGATCTGGAAGTATCTTAAGAAGCTAAGGTCAGGAAGGAGGATGAGATCATCCAGGCAGGGAACATTTAAGACTGTAACAGTCACAGTGGGGGAGTGAGATCTAAAAGAAGGGCCCCTTCTCTATTCTCAGCCTCAGCCCCCATCACCTTTCTTCCTTAGAGATAATACTGCTCACCCACCTATCAGGGTAGTCGTGAGAATAACAAGTAGACAATTTCGTTAATAAGGTGTTGAGAAATGCTGAATCACCACCACCATCATCATCATCATCATCACCATTGACATCAGCAGCATCAAATATTACTCAGTAAACCTGATTCTCTTCAATGAATAGTAAAAGCAGGGTTATTTAATCAAGCACTACCATAGCAAGTCAGGGGTAATGAAGAGAGAGAGAAACAGAGAAACAGAGTCAAGGTGGATGGAGAGAGAAAAAGAGAGGGAGGGAGAGTGGAGGGAGGAGGAAGGAGAGAGAGAATGCGCACACATAATTTCCCTTCCAAATGGTACACTAGAGAGTTCTGGCTCTGAATTTAGATGTTCTGGGCTCAATCCTATCTCTGAGACTCACATGTGACCTTGGGCAAATCATTTAAATCTCCCTCTACCTCAGTTTCTTCATCTGTAAAATGGGGGAGAGTAGACTAGATAGCTTTTGGAGTTTTTAGATTTATGATCCTAGTACCACATAGAGCTACATTGTCCCTAAGCATGGCCCCAAAGATTTTTACATTACAGGCCTTCAAATGAGAAACAATATTAAACATGGTGGTGCATGCCTATAGCCAACCCCCTGATACTGTTAAAGGCTGAGGCTGGTGGATCTCTTGAGCTTAGGAATCTGAACTTAAGTAGAGTTAAAGCCAGCTGGTTGTCTAGTACCAAAGTGTTGAGCCCCCAGGAATGGTGGGGAGGAATATATGAAGCAAACTAAGCCCAGGTATGAAATGGTATGGGGGTTGAAGCTTCTGTGATGATCAGCTGTGGAATTAAGAGAGAGAGACAGACAGAGACACAGAGAGACAGACAGAGAAAAGGGGAGGGGAGGGAAGAGGAAGGGATGGAGAGGAGAGAAGAGGAGAGGGAGAAAATGGGGTAGAGGTGGGGGAGATGGAGGAGAGGAAGAGAAGGGGGAGGGAGGGAGAGACAGAGACAGAGACAGAAAGGAGAGGAATACAACAGCTAAGAAGCCAAGGGTTGTATTGGAACTCTCCAGTGACCTTCCTGGTGAAATACATTTAAAACAGATCCAAAACAAATGATTAGGTCTACCTTTAAATGAAAGTCTGATGGTGCCTCTATATGGTTTAAAGGAGCATGTCAGCAAATTTTCCAGAGACCATAATGCTAGTTACCACCTCTGGCAACCACCTCATGGCCCTTTAATCTGAACAATCAGTCAGGGAGAAATCAGTGGAGCTACTATAAGAACTACTGTGCCCTTTATAAGAACCCTAAAAAGGCAAGAACCCCTAATGAAATAAACTAGTAATTAACAGGCCCCCTAGGGAACAAAGGGCTAGCCACAAAATAGCATTAAACCTTTTCATTTTAGCTGTAATATGAGGATTCTTAAAACTGGGAGTTTTGTTCCTTCTTTAATTAAGGATCCTTACCTTTCTAGGGTTCTTCAGGGTGTGTGAAGTATTTATTTATTTATTCAGCACACATTTATTAACTCTTCTATGCTTTGCATTGTGTTCAACTAGGGTAAGAAAGGAGATACAAAGATGAAAAAAACCAAACCTTATCCTCCAAAAGTTTATAATTGAATGAGAGTACAAAGATAAATGTGCTGCAATTTAGATGATAATGAAGGGTATAGGAGAGTAAAATATTCTATCAGAAACTAAGAGCAAAGAGTATTTCTAGTTCAGAGACCAGAGACAGCTTCCTTGAGAAGGTAATAATTCAGCTGGACTTTTAGAGATGATAGGATGTCCACAAGCACAAGTGGGATGTATTCCAGTTAGCCTAAAGCTCAAGAGCTGTTCACGATTCCTTGGCGTGATACATATAAAAGTGTAATTAAATGAGTTCAAACCCCTTTCCCCACCACTCCTGGATGGAGCCCAATCTAAGAAAATAAAACATAATAAGAAAAGTTAAAATAAGTATTATGCTTAAGTTTTAGAAATTCACTTCACAAGTATAAGATTAGGGAGGCACATAGAAACAGTCACACTACCTAAAAATGATCTGGGAGTCTGAATGGGTCGCAGGCTAAATATGACTCAATAACCGGATATGATAGATGCATGAGCTAAAGCACTGTTAGGACGAATTAAGGGAACTATAGTATTCAGGACGAGGAAGGTAAAAACCCCACTGTCCTCAACCTTAGTCAAATGACAGCTAGGTGGCACTGGAGTTCTGTACTTGAAGTCAAGAAGACTCATTTCCTGAGCTCAAATGCAGCCTCAAATGCTTACTGTGTGATCCTGGAATAGTCATTTAACCCTGTTTGCCTCTGTTTCCCCATCTGTAAAATGAGGGGGAGAAGGAAGTGGTGAACAATTCCAGTAACTTTGCCAAGAAAACCCCAAATGGAGTCACAAGGAGTCAGACAAGACTGAAACAGCAAGAACAATATTATATTAATCAGCCAGGTGACAGAAAACAGGACCTGGGAGTCGGGAAGCTCTGCATTCCAATCCTGCCTCAGACCAAAGCTGTGTGGCCCTGGGCAAGTCAATTCACCTTTGTCTGCCCCATTGTCCTCACCTATAAAATGGGAACAATAATAGCACCTACCTTCCAGGGTTGTTGTGAAGATGAAATGAAATATTTGCAAAGTACTCTGGAAACTTTAAAGTGATAGTTTTAAAGTTTAAACTATTATCATTGTTCAGTACAACTATTCATGACCCTATTTGGGGTTTTCTTGGCAAAGATACTGGAGTGGTTTGCCATTTCCTTCTCCAGTTCATTTTACAGATGAGGAAACTGAGGCAAACAGGGTTAAGTGACTTGCCCAGGGTCATACACGTGTCTGAAGTCAGATTTGAACTGAGGTCTTCTTGAGTCCAGGCCCAGCACTCTAACCACTGTGCCACCTAGCTGCCTTATGTTTAAGCTATAAATGCTAGTTATTGTTATTATTATTCTGAATACCACCCTTTAGGAAGGACATTGATTATCTGGAGAGTGTCTAAAGAAAGATGACTAGAATGGTGAAAGACCTCAGGTCTGTGTCATATGAGAACTAGTTAAAATGATGTTTAGTTTGAAGAATAGAAGATGTAGAAACATGTTAACTGTCTTCATGCATTGGAAGGGCTATCATAGCGAAAAAGGATTATCTTGTTCTGCCTGACTGCAGAGGGGTGAATTAGGAGCTATGAGTGGAACTTACAGAGAGGCAGGTTTACAACTAGAATTATTCAAAATGAGAGTAGCCTACCTCAGAAGACAGTGAGTTACTGATCACTAGAGATTTTCAGGGGGAAAAAAGGAAGGAAAGGTGGGATGGCCACTTGGTCAGGTAGGTTGTAGAGCTGCATTCTTTGTGGTCCCTTCCCAACTCTTGGCATTTCTGTGATTTGAAAAGATACATGCTCTAGTGGGATAAAGAGCTCATTCCATCCCCTACCAGAAGAGGGCAGTGCAAGTACCAGGAGACATGAGGAGCCCTCAATTCATAATAAAACCCAGGAATGGTTGTCATGAAACTAGGGCAAGATAGCCAGGTCAGTGTTGAGTGAGTGAGTGTGTGTGTGTGTGTGTGTGTGTGTGTGTGTTCGCACGCGCATGTTCCTATTAAGAAACAGAACATAGACAGGTGGTTATGAGGCTCTAGGAGAAGTAAAGTTATAAATATTTTGCAGGTATTGGGGTAGACCACGCTATTATTGCCTGCTCCATATTCTCCACTGCATCACCAGTCTTCCTGACTTTTGTCTTGCCGCTGAACTTCAATGACTCTGGAGGAGAGAGTGAGGCTGATGACTTTCTGCAACTCTGCCTCACTTAAATCCAATTTATCCATAAGTCAAGACATTGCCCATGATATCATTGGTCCTCTTCACAAACAAAGGTCAAACAACAACATTCTCCCTCAAAACAAATCTCATAGTTACTTAAAATACTGCATGCAGGGGCAGCTAGGTGGCCCAGTGGATAAAGCAGTGGCCCTAGATTCAGGAGGACCTGAGTTCAAATCTGGCCTCAGACACTTGACACTTACTAGCTGTGTGACCCTGGGCAAGTCACTTAACCCTCATGGTCCTGCAGACAAAAAAGAAAAGAAAAGAAAAAATACTGCATGCAGACCAAGAGCTGACCTGGACCATCCCTTCCAGAGCCAATAAGCATCACAGCTGACAGTTGTTTCTTTGTTTGTTTTTTAAAGAATCTGCACATTGCCATACTCTTTACTCACCTGGCAGAAGAAGGAGACAGCCAGGAGTTAAGACACAGAGGAGGAGAGGAAGGACAGGTCAGATAAGCAGGAAAAAAGAGGTAGAAGGGAGAAAGAAAGAGGTAGAGGGAAAAGTGATATGAGATACAAAGAGATGAGAGGAGAATTAAATCCAGATGATTAGAGAGAACACAACAACCATTCTCTATCCAGCACAAATCCCTTCTTATTGCTCCTGCTTAATAAATGTCTGTGGGTGATTGTGATATCATTGATATCCATCCATATCCTACATAAAGTTCAAAAGTTAATTTACACTTGACTCTAGAATGCACCATGGGCTTTGTTTTTGTTTTGCTGAAGATTCACCTTTCTAATTATGTCTTGCTTAAATTAATATTAAAATGAATTTCCATTTCTTAAGGACTAAGTAGGGGGTGGGAGGAATATGCAGGAGAAAACAAGCCTGAGATTAGACATTTGCTATAAAAGATAGTATGGCTAAATGAATAAAAAGATGGCCTTGAAGTCTAGAAAATTTGGGCCCAAGTGCTACTTTAACAAATACACTATCAGTGTGGGTAAGCCACTTAAGCATTTAGTTAGCCCTGGCGACTTTCAAAGACCATTAAATTAGAGATGTACCACCCTCTGGGAGCTTCTAAATGGGAAACCCCCTTACTTTGATGAAAAAAATAATAAAAACAATAAAGGCTAGCATTTATATAGTGCCTACTATGTGGCAGGCCCTATGCTAAGGGCTTTATAAATATTTCATTTCATAATTAAGGTCTTACTATACACATAAATGGTGATCAAAGAAAGTATATATTTCACATAACCACAAGTATACTATTTTAATTAGTCAAAAAAGCCTGCTGTTTATTGACTTTAATTCAGCAAATTTTTATGAAATCCATACTATGTACCAAATACTAGGGGAAGTACATAAAGGTAGAGTGGTATAACAGAAAAAGCACTGAGCTTAACATCTGGAGACTTGGGTTCAAGTCCTGATGGACTGAAATATAGTAGGTGCATAATAAATGCTTATCGAATGAATAAATGTAACATGTACAAGCTTTGTGACCAGAAGCAAGTCAGTTCACCTCTGAATTTCAGTTTTCTCATTTGTAAAATAGAGCCAATAACACTTGTACTGACTACTGCATGAGGCTGTTGTATAGATGATGTTTCTTAATCCTTGTCATATATAATTGTGAGCTATTATTGGACACAGCCCATTCACCAGTTGAGTTTACAGCATAAGGAATTTGACACAAATAATTTCATTATATTCCAGTGAAAACAGTGATAAGGTGTAGGCTCAGAGGTTTAAAAAAAAAAGGCAGGAAAAGGGGTGAAAAGTGGAGTCAGCACTCTGGTATAGTGGAAAAAAACACTGAGTTCAAATCCCAACTTTGCTTCTTACTACCTATGTAATCATCGGCAAGTCATTTAAATTCTCTGGGCTTCATTATCTTCATCTGTAAAATGAGGGGGCCAGATTACCAGGGAGAAGAATGTTAAATCAAAGATTCTGTTGTTATTGAGGTGTTTCAGTCATCATGCCCTACTCTTTGTGACCCCATGTAAGGTTTTCTTGGCAAAGATACTGCAGTGGTTTGCCATTTGCTTGTCCAGGTGGAAACTGAGACAAACAGGTTAAGTGACTTCCCCAGGGTCACACAGCTAGTTAGTGCCTAAAGTCACATTTGAATTTAGGTCCTCCTTACTCCAGCCCAGGAATTCTATTCACTTCACTATTTAAACAAACAAAAAGCTAGCATAATTCAATTCATCAAGCATTTTATTGTGTGTCAACTATATGTGAGTCCTTTGGAAGGGGAGAGGGGTGTCAGATTAGAAGAAAATTCCTGGAAGAGGTAGCATTTGCTCTGAGCCTGAAGAATTTCAACAGGAAGAGATGGGGGTTGGAGGGCAGGGAATCAGGGTGTGGAGGGAGGGTCGTTCCAATCAAATGGAGATGGGAAAACAAGGGATATGAAAAGAGGATGTCAAGCAGTTTATCTTGGCTAGAACATACAGTATTAGTGGGAAAGGGTAGCTGGGAAGGGTATTGAATTAAAGCCAAAAAGGCAGGATAACAATAGATTGTAGAGTCTTCAATGTCAGGCTAAGAAATCTGGACTTTATCTGAAAGGTTACAACCATTCATACCTTTTGTACTGTTGGTTTTGGATGCAGCCTGTGTTCCCTAAGTCTTCAAAACACAGATCCCCTGGGCATCAAGAATTCCCCAAACCAAGCCAGTCCTTTAAGCAACTCCCTTACTCATACCCATCATATTACTCATACACATTCATATTGCTCCTAAATATCCATCAGGGCACCACTCCCAGACTGAGCAAGAGCAAGTAGGAAATCGATTACCTTTACCTCTCGTATTTTAGAAGATGGAAAATAGAGATTGAGATGACTCTAGATTTTTTCTTATATCATCCTGACCCTTAGGGCAGACCTCAGTTGGTCCCAGTACTATGTCTTTCAAGGATGCAAAAGATAGAAACATATTTCAAATCCAGACACTCACTAAAGTTAGCCTTCCTTTCCTCAGCTAAGCTGTCTAGTGATCTGTTGTTCTTTCCCCCTTGCTTCCCTCCTCACCCTTGACCCTGATTCTTGCCTGACTTGTTTTTCTTCTGTGATCCCCATGCTTAACCCCCAGGACCCTTTTTACTGCTCTCTCTATCCTGTACCTCTCCCATAACCTGTTCTCTCCTACTCATTTTCCAACCCCTTTTTCTATATAGTCTCTTCCTTGAGTTGCTTTAAGAACAGGGCAAATGATCAATCCTACATTGATTTAGGACAAAAAATTCTTATGGCAGAGGGGAAAGGAAGTGCTCTCTGGTCCTTTCCTAACCCCAAGATATTCTCTCTCTCTCTCCCCACCTCCCTCCCTGTCCCTATATTTCACCTTCTCTTCCTCCTTTCTCTTTCTGTTTTCCATTCCTTCCCCTCCAGGCCTATATCTTCCTTTTCTACCCCCTGCCTCTAAATCCCTATTCTTCTGCCATCTCCTCACCTCTTCTCTCTCCTCATTTCCTGTCACTTCTGCCTCCCTTTATCTCCTCCTCTTTGCCTATGTCCTTCTTTCCCTTCTGCGTCATGTCTCCCACTTCCCCTGCCCCTCTCTCTCCTCACTTCCCATTTCTTTTCTTCTCTCCCATTCTCTTCAACTCCCTTCTGCATCCCTGCCAGGTATCTTCCTTCCCTCTGCCTCTTCACATCTCTTACTCCTCTTCCCTACCATCTTCCCCTCTCCTCCCACCATTCTTCCTCCCTCCTTCTTCTGTCTCCTCATTTCTTCCCTTCCTGCTCCCCTTCCTCACCCCCCTCAACACTCCTTCATCCCCTGCTAAACTCAAGCAGCCGAATTTGGCGGGAAATGCCTAGTAGTTTCATTACTCCAGATTTTAAGGAGGTAGGACTACCAGAATCTGCCTAGCAACCAATGATCTCACTGAAGGTCTTGAAGATGATTGGCTCTTCCCAGCAGTTTAGTAGCCGTGAACCTGAAGTAAAGCTTCTTTCTTCTTTCTTACCTTTCCCCTCTCCATCTCTTACCCAGAGTCTCTTTGAAGACTAACGTGCAGGAGGAAAAGAGCCACCTACAACGTCTTCACTAAGCATCCAGCTGCGCAGGGCACAAGGTTATTGGGTTAATTAAAGGATAATAATCTAAGATCGATGTCAGTTTGGAGAGAGGTCTCTACTGGAGCAACTCAAGGATCTATATAGTTGACCCATTATTGTTCATTACTTTTTTACCAATGACTCGGATGAAGGCATAGAGATGACAAGCCTGCCAGGTGTGCAAATGACAGGAAGGTGGGAGGGACAGCTAATATGTTGGCTTACAGAAAAAGGATCCAAAAAGGTCTAGCCAGGCTGGATTCAAGTCCCTGTCAGCTGTGGGCCCACAAAACTTAATGGATCTCTCAGTACCCTAGGTAGCCCTCTATGAAACCTCAGGTCTGGTCCCAACAAAACCAACAACAAACAAATGAAAACTGGATAAATAAGATACAATCAGTTACACACACCTTTATGTAGAACCCGACTTGTAATTCTCTTGTACAGGGCATTACCAAAAAGAAAACTCTCCTGTACCAAAGCAGAAATATGCCTAGACAATTTCTTTTTTTTCTTTCTTTTTTTTTTTTTTTTTTTTTTTTTGCACAGGGCAATGACGGTTAAGTGACTTGCCCAGGGTCATACAACTAGTAAGTGTTAAGTGTCTGAATCTGGATTTGAACACAGGTCCTCCTGAATCCAGGGCCGGTTCTTTATCCATTGTGCCACCTAGCTGCCCCCACCTAGACAATTTCAACTAGAATTTAATATATTAGGAAATTGCTTGAGCACTGAAAATTTAAATGTGAGTTTGGGAGAAAGGGATAAAGGTAAAGGAGGGGAGATAATGCAGATATCAGAGTGTAGCAAATACAGATCTTATTCTTGGATTCAGAAAGAACTGAGTTCAGGTTTTGCCTGTGACAAAGTATAGCACAGATAAATATAGTCATACCTCAGTTCAAAAGATCAGTTGCCGAAGTGCAAAATGGTGGAAGTGATGCAAGGTGGTGGGGTGGGAGAAGATCTAGGGTTTTAATGGATTTCAAGGTCACTATGAGTCAATAGCATGAATAAGAAGCTCTTAGCCCAAATTAGTGTCCAGAATGATGGATGGCGTAATCAGGCTCTACCTGTATTGGCTATACCTGGCAATGATCTCTAATCAGAGCACATCTTGAATACTGTGTTCGCTTCTGGGCAGCACATTTTAAGATGGACATTAATAAAGCATCCTAAGAATTAGAAATGTGCAAAAGTCAGATGGACTTGGGGGGTGAGGAGTTCCGAAATCACTGAAAATCTTCAAAGTAAAGACTGGATAACTACTTTTCAGGAATGCTATCAAGAACTCTTGTTCCACTAGGGCTTGGTCTAGATCCTGGCTTCTTAAACTTTTTCCACTTAACAACCCCTTTTTGCCCAAGAAATTTTTATGCAACCCCCAGTATATAGGTATATAAAATAGATATACGTGCCAGATTTTTTGCAACCCCCAAATTCATTTACATGACCCCATATAGGGTCATGACCCAAAGTTTAAGAAACTAGGGTCTAGATGACTTCTGTGGTTCTTTAAACACCAGAGAATCTGTGATTTGGTATTTTAAGCAATGAAGTGAAAGTAGGAGATTTGGTTTGGGAGTCAGGAAAATTGGTTTCTAGTTTCCATTAAACAACTAACTAGCTACATGCCCTTGGGCAAATTATTCAAGTTCTCATTTTGAATTAGGTGATTTCTGAGGTCCCTTCAAACTCTTACAATTAAAAGCCTGTGGGCACCTAGGTGGCACAGTGGATAAAGCACTGGCCCTGGATTCAGGACGACCTGAGTTCAAATTTGGCCTCAAACACTTGACACTTACTAGCTGTGCGACCCTGGGCAAGTCACTTAACCCTCATTGCCCCTACTTAAAAATAAACAAACAAACAAATAAATAAATACAAGCTATGGCCAAAACAATTAACCTCCTTCTACTTGTCAAAAAAATTTAATGAAAGATCATCTCTCATTTGATATCTTAAAGAATTTGCCCCTTTGTTATGATTCAGCTAAGGTTGGGCACGGCACTAGAGGCACAGTGTGCCTAGGGGTAAGCTCTGGCAGAGATTCTTTCTTTTTTCTATCTCCTCAAAGGCATTAAGATTTAAGCACTTGGAACTCCTGACCCCATCACATGAGTTCTTTAGCTTTAAAGTCTGGACTGACTCAGACAGCATGGCCAGTAATGTCACATTCAGGCTCTGCCCAAGTTCCCTTATAGCAATCTTTTTCAATATCCTTCCTGTTCCTTCCCTCACCTCTTCAGTCACTTTGCCTCAGCCTTCTGACTCATTGCTCCACTCCCAGGACTTCAGTTCCCTGACATTGAAAGTCCTATGCCAGGGGCAGCTAGTTGGCATAGTGGATAGAGCACTGGCCCTGGATTCAGGAGGACCTGGGTTCAAATCCGGCCTCAGATACTTGACACTTACTAGCTGTGTGACCCTGGGCAAGTCACTTAACCCTCATTCCCCCAGAAAAAAAAAAGGGGGGGAGTTTTATGCCACTGTCCTCCTACTTCACTTTTTCTCTCTCTTCCCCTTACTCCAATAGAAAAGGCTTCTTTACCCCTGGAAACCAGTGGTGTCAAACTCAAATAGAAATGGGGTCCACAAATCCATATATAAGAATTTATGCAGGTTGCATATTGACATTTGTTTCAAAATATATTTTCTATGCTTTATTGTATTTTTATTTATCTTGTTAAACATTTCCCAATTACACTTTAATCTAGTTCAGGCAGCTCTCTGGAGTGTTGCTGGCTGCCTGCTATCTATGTGTTTGACACCTCTACTGTAAAGGAAAGAATTCCAGGGGAGGATATGTTGAGGATGTTTTGAGTCTCACAAAACCATAACCCCGGGAGATTTCTTCTAGAGAAACTAAGGAGTGAAGAACTAATATTCAAAAGTTGGCGCATTATTACTAGGAAATAGCACTTGTAATTTGGAAGTGTTGAACTTGGGGCATTTGAGACTTCTAACTTCTTCCCTGCTAGTTCGTTCAATAAAATGTCACTATCTAAATCTCAGGGTTCCAAGGCAGTCTGCTCTCGGTGTGGTGTGGTGTGGTGTGGTATGGGGTGTGTGTGTGTGTGTGTGTGTGTGTGTGTGTGTGTGTGATAATGACCTGGGTTTCATGACTCTGCCATTAATTTGCCATGAGATGCTGAGGAATCACTCAACCTCTCTGAGATTTGGCAGTGAGGACATTAGACTAAATGACTTCCCTTCTGGATGAAAGTCTCAGATTCCCAATAGAGAAGGGTACAAGATAAAAGCCACAGGGAGATAGATAGAAACTTGGTCCTGGGAACTATGAACTACTGGACAGCATGGGAGATAGAGAATTCTTAGTGCTTATATAAATTGAAGGGACTTGGTGCCCTCCCCTCTGTCAGGAGAGCTCCCAGTGCAAGTGTAGGTTTAAGGAAGAGTAGTTGGTATGACTAAAACAGCAGGGAGTCAGTGCCAGTGGGAGGTTAAACCTATAGAGCTGGGATCTTTTTGGAAAAAGGTCAGTTAGTGTAAGGAAGGAGGGGGGAGAGGAGGAAAGGTTCTTAAGGGATTTACTGCAGGAGCTAGTGCAGGGTAGAGCAATGTTGGGTTAAACTAATTCATTGCATCCAAAAAGAAAGAGAGAGAGAGAGACCTATTTGTACAAAAATATTTATAGCAATTCTTTTTGCAGTGGCTAAGAATTGCAAATCAAAGGGATGCCCATCAATTGGTGAATGGCTAAACAAGCTGTGGTATGATAGTGATGGAATATTATTGTGCTTTGAGAAAGGAAGAGCAGGATGATTTCAGAAAGGCCTGGAACAACTTATATGAACTGATATATAGTAAAGTGGCCAGAACCAAGAGAACATTGTGCACAGTAACAGCAATAGAGTTGGATGAAGAATTGTGAATGGCTTAACTATTCTCAGCAATACAATGATCCAAGACAATCCCAGAGGATTAATGATAAAGCATATTGTTATGGGGAGAATAGGTGGGGGTTTGAGATAGGGGTAGGGGTTTGGGATAGGGTTAAGGGTTTAGGGTCCTTAGGAATTCCTCTTTAAAGAATTACACCCTCTTGCACACAAATACAATTAGAATAAAATAATAGTTTATTTAGGGTGCTAGGGAAAGGAAACCAAGAGAGAAATCCTTGGACTTCTCTTGGGGAGAAGGCATGGCACGGAGGCTAGGCTCTGAGATACCTATCTCCTCGAGCAAGAGCAGATACTTTTATAGAGGTACATACTGATCTGATGAAGTAATCGTCTGACTGTGGAAAGTTCCCTTATTGGGGGAGGACCATCCCCCACTGGTGGTGACTGAGGGAGTTGGGTGAGGTGCCGCTGTAGATCTCTCAAACCATCTCCCTCCTCCTCACATCACAAAGGCAGCAGCCACACCTAATCTTATCTCCTTGGGGGTGGGGAAGTCTGGAATGAAGGGTGAGGGTCCTGGAGCTAACTTAGTTCCAATCTGGTGCCACTTACTTCTTTAGATGTGTCTGTCCTTTGGTTTAGTTTCTCAAGCAGAAGGTTCTTTGATTTACCCCAGAGAACTTCTGGGATGCTGGATCCATAACAATACTTTCTACCTCCAAGGGAGGGGGGGGGGGGGATGATTTTGATCGAACACAGACTAAAGCAAGCTATTTTTCACTTTCATTTTTTTCTTTTATTCAAGTTTTCTTATACAAAATGACTAATATGGTAATGTTTTACATAATCGCACATGTATAACCTTTATCTGATTGCTTACTGTTTCAGGGAGGAGTAAAGGGAGAGAGTGAAGGAGGAATAAGAATTTGGAACTCAAAACTTTAAATACAAATGAAAAATAATTCCTTGTCCTGGAGCAGTTAGGTGACCAAAGGGCTGGGCCTGGAGTCAGGAAGGCCTGAGTTCAAATTGGCCTCAGACTAATTGTGTGACCCTGGGCAAGTCATTTACACTGTTTCCCTCTGTTATCTCATCTAGGGATAATAATACCCACCCAGCAAGGTTGCTGTGAAGATCAAATGGGATAATTGTCCAGTGACTGGCACATAATAGGCATTATATAAATGTTTATTCTTTCTCTCATCCCCATTATTCTTTGTCAAGATTAAAATCAGTAGAGGGGCAGCTAGGTGGTGTAGTGGATAAAGCACTGGGCCCTGGATTCAGGAGGACCTGATTTCAAATCCAACCTCAGACACTTGACACTTACTGGCTGTGTGACTCTGAGTAGGTCACTTAACCCTCATTGCCCTGCAACCACGCCCCACACCCCCCCCCAAAAGATAAAAATCAGTTCCATAGAGAATGGAGGGGATTGGTGTTTTAGTGTTCAGTATTGTGGGGTGAGGGGGAAAATACTGTAGAAGTCAATATGGTGGTAGAAGGCCAAGAGTTTGGCACTATAGGGAGTGGGAAGGGGGAAGTCAAGAGTCAGTAATGAGGTCTAGGGAATCAGTGCTAGTTAGTATTAAGAGGCTAAAACTGGGAGTTTGAGAAATCAGTGCTTGGAGGATTGGGAGTCATACTGGGGATTGGTCAGTGCCATTAGGATTAAGAGTTCTCAGCCCTTTTAAGGTGGCTATGGGAAATGCATTCTCCTCAGGTAGTTGGGGAAAACCCTTTTCTATGACTTTTAAATGTACTTTGTTAAGGGTGCTTGATTTGGGAAGGAAAGATGTTGAGTGGAATATGCAAAGAGGATTTTAGTTTTAAAAGACTGGTGTTGGGAACCAATTAGGAGTAATTTAGAGGGTCATTGTTAGGGAAATTAAAAAAAAAAACACTTTCTTTTCCGATTTGCTCTTTTGTTAAATAGTTTTAACACTATCTTTTAACTAAAATATTTTGTGTATCTACATCTGAGCTAGGCATTTTCCTGGTTGGTTTTTGTTTCCTTTGACTTTGGAGACCCATCCAGATACCCTGGTCCCAGTACTTATACTAAGGTTATACTAAGTGGTAAGAGAAGGGGACACAGAGAAAAAGATATGTATTTTTTTTCAGATTAGGTAGTACAACAATGTATATAACATGAAAGAAAAGGTGTGCCCAGACCTGTATATACAAATTCTGCGTGTCTGTCCCGGTGAGTGTCTGTGTTCCTGTATTCCATTCTGGCACTCAGCAAACATTCAACAAATGTATCTTTCAGGGCACTAACATCCAGGCTTCACTTCCTCTCCTATACCTCCCTTACAAAGTCTCCTCTGTCTTTATCCCTGGAGAAAGAGAAGAACAACAAAAAAATGTCTTTCTGTCCCAAGCCCTACATTTCTATCATCCTGATTGTCCTAGAGAAAGCAAGAGAAACAGATTATGGCGTGATGTCTGCTGAAGGGAGAGGAAAGAGGAAAGAGGGTTGGGCATTAGCCCCCAAACTGAGGGCCTCTGGTATGTACAGAAAACTCATCCTACTTTGTTCCTACAGAAAGTCAGCCCTGGACAAATGATATGACAGTAGTGGCTGGTGATACCGTACAACTCAAGTGCCAAGTGAAAGACCCAGATTCCTCATCCCTACAGTGGTCGAACCCTGCTCAGCAGACTCTCTACTTTGGGGAGAAGAGAGGTACTATCTTCTAGGTTATCATGCCCTTGGGTAAGGTGGTGATGGAATTGATTTTTAGAGAGCAAAGAGGAAGAGAAGTGAAGTAAGCCATTTCTGGGGACCCCTAAACAAAAGTGATCCAGTAGTTTTTTTTTTTTTTTTGAAGAACACGTTCTATTCTCATTCTGGAGAAGCAAGTCTGGCAAGGACTACCCAATATGCATGGTCTAGTATGGTTCTAGAGAGTGGCCTCACTCTACAGGACTCTGAAAAGGATTTGATTACATTTCCATGGTCTGTTCAGGAATCCAGAATTGAACAAGATCCCACCAAGTTCATCTGGACTTTTGGTTTCAGCTTTTGCTTGAATAATTTTCGAATCATCATATCCCTTGGCCCTAGAAAGGAACTTGAAGACTCCTTTACAAAAATTAGTTCAAGGGCAACACCTTCCCTTCCCCATCCTCACCTTCCTTCCCAATGATGATAAGGCAAAACTAAGGAAGGAAAATAGACATATAAAGTGCTAAGAGCACAATTTGGGGTAGGGTGGGGGAGGACATGGTTTCCAACTGTCCTGTTTTTCCCTAGCACTCCGAGACAATAGGATCCAGTTGGTGCGCTCCACCCCTAATGAACTGACCATCAGTATCAGCAAGGTGGCCCTGGCAGATGAGGGCGAGTATACCTGTTCCATCTTCACCATGCCTGTGCGCACAGCCAAGTCTCTCGTCACTGTGCTTGGTGAGGAGTTCAAATCCCAATCTCCCCAGTGTATGTTCCCCCTAGATTACCAGCTCTCCCAGTTCTCCAGCCCTATCAAGCTCTTCCCTTACCCATCCTTCCCTCTCTGTCTTGTGTTTGTTTAGCACTTTCACATACATTATATCACTAGATCCTTACAACAACCCTTTGTGGGGTAGGTAGGGTAAATTCTATTAATTCTCATCTGACAGATTGGAACACTAAAGCACAAAGAATTAAATGAGTCTCTCAAAGTTGTGTAGGTGCTTAATGGTGGAATGGGGACTAGAATTTAGGTGTTTTTGTTCTCCTTCTAGTGTTCATAGTACAAGAGCTGTGGTCCAAAAAATTTTCAATCTGAGGACCACTTAAGTATACAGAGATTTAACTAGAGCAAGGCAACCAAGATTTTGTCCTGGGGAACTAACATCCAGGAAACAATTTCTCCCCTACTGTTTCCAGTAGAGCTCTATCCTAATATGCCTGTCTGTTAGTCAACATGCTTTTTGACTACCTCATGGTCCTCCAATAGCCTGTGCTGTGTGGTATGACTGCCCTTACTTAATCTCTGTACCCATTAGGGTGTTGGTACTATCACCTCTCTCCCAAAGACCACCTTCCCCTATTTTCCACCTTGCATCCCTTATCTCTTCTCCAATTAGTCATTCAACAAGCATTTTTAAGGGGTTACTATGTGACAGGCATTGTGCTGAGTTCAGAGGGTATGAAGAAAGGGGAAAATACAGTCCCTGCCTTGATGGAGCTCACATTCTAATGGAGAAAGACAACATACAAATAATTATGTTGAAGGGTTTGGAGATTATTGGCTGCACTGGAAGGACCTGGGCTGAGCTCTGTGAGGGATAGATCATCCCTTTTTCTGGCATCCCTGAGACCTGGAGTAGACCAGCTGGGATTTAAAGTTCCCTGGAGGAATTCACAGCTCTTCTTGCAGACAAATGAGCTCAAAGTGCCTTTGATACCCTATGATTCTCCTCATACCGGAACACCATTTTCTCCATTCCCAAGTATTCTCTTATGCCAAGCCATACTTCCCTTCCTCCCACATTAATTGAACTTGCCCAGGGCACATGACTTTCTAGTTATAGCTCTACCTACTTAATGCCCATTCCTACTTGCCAGTGCAGAAATATTTTCCAAGGTTCCCTTAGGCCAACTCTACTTTCTGCTATCAGAACCTACTCAATTTGGGAAACAGAAGAAGACAGAGGGAAGCCCAGCCTTTACTCAGGAGTCATAGATTTGAATGGCATATTTTTTTAGAAATAAAAGGGAACTTAGAAATCTGTTAATGCAACCTCCTCCTTTTATAGATTAGGAATTGGGCCAGAGAAGTCACGTTACTTGCTCCAGGACATACTACTAGTTAGTAAGAGAGCTGGGGCTAGGAAAAAAAAAAAAAAAGAAAAACCCAGATTTCTCACTTCTTAGGAGTTATTGTGTCAGAGGTAGATTCTTTAGGTTCCTAGCTTGGAGACATTGTTCTTTCTAGTAAGAGATCCATGTTAGTGTTTTGAGAGAAAGAATCTGGATTGTTCAAAGAGAAGAATTCTGTGGAGTCATGCCTCCCTCTGGGCCAAACTGGCAGACTCCCAAACTGTCTTAGTCCTTCCACCCCTGGCTTTCCCTTATTGGTAATGAGGCTATATAGCTGACTTTTCAGATGAATGGTATTACTCTCAGGTTGGTATTTATAATTTGGAGTTCAGAGAGAGATTCCTTGGTCCTACATGTGTGAGATAGCCTATCCAAAACTATCTTGGAATCACAGGATTCAAGTAAAAAATCATTAGAAAGTATAAATGACTTACTCAGAGTCACACACAATTAGTGGCAGAACTGGGCCTCGTGATTTCTGGTTCATTGATCTTTCCATTACACCACACTGCCTTTCAGTAGTAAGATTCCCCAGGTACAGGGAGTGACAGGGCTAGAACTAGACTCATAGTGCCTCTCCTTCCTATCCTGGCCATACCCCCACCAATCTATGGCAGGAATCCCACAGAAGCCCCAAATCACTGGCTATGTGTCTGCAATCCCGGAGAAGGGGAAAGCCCGCCTTACCTGTCTGTCGAAAGGGAGCAAGCCTGCTGCAGAGATAAGCTGGAAGAAGGGTGACCAGGAACTCAAGGGTGAGTACTCCTTCTTCCTACCATATTATGTTGATGTGTAAGCATGTAAGGGTGCGTATGGATATATGCAGGTGAGTGATGCCCACGTGCAAATAGGAAGAAAGGAGAATAACAGATATTCCATATGCATATTCATGTATGTGCATAATGATGTATGTTTGTACTCTGTGTCTGAATATGTCTTTATTAAGATTTCTCTGTGTTGAGACTACAATTTCAATCCATCTATGGTGGGACCCATATAGTGTGTGTGTGTGTGTGTGTGTGTGTGTGTGTGTGTGTGTGTGTGTGTGTGTGTGAGTGAGAATGTTATGGCTCACTCTGTCTTCTGTACGTGTGTGTTTATATATGTTTTCTCTACTATAGGGAAACCAAATATGGTTCAGGAGGATGACAACAAAACATTTACAGTGAGCAGTTCAGTGGAATTCCAGGTTTCCCGGGAAGATGATGGAGTTGATGTCACGTGCTCTGTAAAGCATAAGTCTCTGCAAGACATGGACAGGTCCACATCTCAGCGGATTGAGGTCCTTTGTACGTACTGGTTTTGAGAAGATGGAGCATGGATCACATTTGAGACCCAGAGATAAGCAAGAGTGGAATTGGGGAGAGGGCAGGGCAATAATGAAAAGACATGGGGAGAAGGATGGTGGGATAGGACCAGTGGAGAAATGGAGGACAGTAGAGGAGAATTAGTTATAATAGCGAATGCAATATAGAGGGACAGGACTTAATTAGGCTCATGAGGCATACTAAAGTGGAAATTTTGAGGCATACCGAGATGTCAAAGGAAATTGAGGCAGGGGTTGAGGGTGAGTCTCAGAGAGGAGGTGTGGAATTTGGGGCTGACCTGAGTTGTGCTTCTACAGACACACCAACAGCAATGATTAGGCCATATCCCCAACATCCTCGAGAAGGCGAGAAATTGATGCTGCAGTGTGAAGGTCACGGCAATCCCATGTAAGAACCAGTACCTGGTCCCTCAGTCCCCACCTTATTACCCATATTTAAACTGACATACAGGCCCCATCATCAGTGCCTCCCTAGTCCACCAATTTCTCTGGCCTTGCTTGACAAACCCTTTCATCCTCGATGTTTTCTCTACAAGGATACAGCAACAGAGCAAAAGCTACGATTTTACTTTTGCTTTTGCTATTTCTAGGGGGCACTTATATCCATTATAAGACTTTTCAAGCTAACAATAGCAATAATGCAATCCATATATGTAAAAGTGCTTCGAGACTAGGAAGCCCTTTGCTCACAAACCTATCTATGAGGTAGGTGGTAAAAGTGTCCACTCCTGCTCACCCTGACCCGAGTGTGTGTGTGCGTGTGTGTGTGTGTGTGTGTGTGTGTGTGTGTGTGTAGGAGATGTCTTCCTATCCTGAAGAGAAATACTCCTCTGCTCACACAATGACTGCCTCCCTATCTCTAGGTAGCTTTTAGACCCCCATCAGCTGCCACAGACCCTGAAAGCTGCCATGCCTGCCTCCCTCCTAGGGTTGTTATGAAGATCAAATGAGATAATATTTGTAAATCACTTAGCACATGCCTGGCACATGGGTAAGCACTTACTAGATGCTTGTTCCCTCCCTTCCCCCATGCTGCCAATCTCCCCAAAGCATCCTGAATCCCTTCTCTATGACAACTTGACCTTCTCCTGCTCCCAGGCTTTTATTCCTACAGCTCCTCAACCTCCTCTTCCCTGCAGCCCTCTGATCTCTCTGCCTCCACAGCCCCCAGCAGTACGAGTGGGTGAAGACGGGCATCGAGCCTCCACTGCTGATGACCCATGAGAGTGCCCTGATCTTTCCATTTCTCAACAAGAGTGACAGCGGTGTCTACCAATGTACAGCCTCAAACAACATGGGCAGCCACATAGCCTACTACACCCTTGACGTCAGTGGTGAGACCTCCTCATTCCACTCTTTCCAACCCCTATTTTTTCCCCCAGGCAATGAGGGTTAAGTGACTTGCCTAGGGTCACACAGCTAGTAAGTGTCAAGTGTCTGAGGTCAGATTTGAACTCAGGTCCTCCTGAATCCAGGGCCAGTGCTTTATCCACTGTGCCACCTAGGTTAACCCCACTGGTCTTATCCCTAGCCTTCTTCTACTCCATGTACTCACCTTTCTAATTCCTCCCAGCCATTCCAATAATAGGTCTGAGAATGGAATCTAAGAAGGAACTAGGTTGTGAGGGTGCTGAAGACTTAGGCTGCAGGTCCCCCTGAAATGAAGGAATAATAGAGAGGAGTGAAGGAGCTTGGTGTGCCCTGCATCTGCCTGTTGGAATGGAGAGTGGCTTTTGCCTCCAACAGTGTTGTTTCAAGTGACATCATCTAAAACTTTTCCTTGACAAGAAGGATGGCGATCCCCTGGATGGAGCTCCCTAGGCCTCCCAAGTCAGAAGAAAGCTGCCCTCCTCACAGCAGAAGGCGACTCCCTCAAGCCAGTCATGTTACTGGGCTTGGGGGCGTGGGGTTGTGGGGGTGTGGGGGTGGGGTACATGTTATGGTCTTTTCCGTTC
Organism: Dromiciops gliroides; assembly: GCF_019393635.1. Taxonomy (NCBI): domain Eukaryota; kingdom Metazoa; phylum Chordata; class Mammalia; order Microbiotheria; family Microbiotheriidae; genus Dromiciops; species Dromiciops gliroides. The sequence continues at coordinate 155,026,322 of NC_057864.1, read as the reverse complement.
CCTGCAAGCTTTAAACAAACTAGGTCCAGGAAAGAGACAGGAAATAAGCAGTCACAATGCAAAGGCACAGTCAAAGTTTCTTCTGAAAAGACTTATCTCCTCCTTGTAGGATTATAGCTTCATCTTTCCTAGAGGTTCTGGCTTAAAGCTATGACCCTTGACTAAAGTCAGGCCTCAGGTAGTTTAACAGGCCAAAAGTGCATCTCTAAGGGGGACAATTGCCAAAGGCTGCAGATCTGGGTAACTTTCCCTTCTCTGGCAGATCCAAATGACAAAGGAGCCCAGCCAAGTAGTCTGCCCCCGCCATCTTCAGCATATGAAGTCCCTGAGAGAATGGGAGTTGAGACCAGGGTGTTAGGATCTGAGATACTCTCAGGGTATTAGAGGAACCCTCATCTGAACTATTTGCAAGAGGAACTGAAAGTATTTAGAACTTCTGAAAGTATTGATGTCTAGAGTATCTTGGGGTCAGAGCCTTCAGAAGTCTGTATGTACTCAAAAGTCACAAGACTTCCAGTCTCATAGGGTGGGTTCAACCCTTAAAACCCTATTACTGATAAGCCTAGTGCATAACCCCAAGAACCAGGAAAACACACTGAGATCCAGTGAAGTCTCTACCCAGGAAGTACCTCAGTCCTACTCTGACAGAGCTTGGGCTTTTGAAGTTATCTCCCCCAAGTGACTGTGTCCATGAGGATAGCCTCCCCAATACCCATGAAAAGTCAAAGGGCCAGGTGAATCTTGTTTGATTTAATCAGCCTGTTACACTGAAGTCTGATGGTAAAATGGGTTATCACTTCCCCTTCTCTGAATATCATTTCTGGGAGACACTACTTTGTCTGAGGAATTGAATTAGTCTGAGTCCTGACTGGAAACAGGAGAGTGAATAAGATGACCTCTGAGACCCTTTCCAGTCATAGGAATTTATGATTCCCAAGGACAATTGCTATTTTCATTGGCTCCAAAGGAATCTGAGGAGCATTCAATCAGTAATAACTCCCATCTGATTACTCTGGCCCCGAAGCATGCACCCTGGGAGACCCAAGCACCGGGTATCGATTCCATAGCATCAGTGGTGGACTGTTTCCTACAAATTATACTACATGAAGTTCCCAGTACCAACCATGTCCTCTCTCACCAGCCGAGAGTGGAGAGACAGAATGTAGACATTTTATCTTCTCAGGTTGCACTGATAGGCAAGAAAATAAAAAGCCTGGCCCAGCCAGAATTGAGGTGATACTAAATCTGCTATTGATTACATCCCAGGTCCTGGGACTGGGTACTTTATCTCTCCTGGGTACTTTATCTATGACTCTGTCCAAGGATGGTGCCACCTCTGCCAACCACTCACTCAGCCTGTGCCCAGGAGGCCCGTCCTCCATGTTTTCAGGGCAGGTCCTCATCTCCAGAGAAAAACTAGTTACTGTTTGACTGCTCCACCAGCCAAAAAGAAAAAAAAATCCTTTGGCTGATCTAGGAGTGTATGGAGTCCTAAGCTTTCTATCTCAGTTATTCTGGAGTAAGACTTTAAGACTGTCCTGGCATAAAGTGACAGTTACCTTTCTATGGAGGACCCAATACCTACTCCCTTTGCCCACTTTACCCTCCCACCCCCCACCCAGGTCTTCTCTCTCTTTGCCACATCAGTTTGCTACCCTTTCCTTAACTGCCAGGTTCAGAACTATAGGTCAGTAGGTTAGAACAAGTCATCTAGATGAATCAGCCTAGATTTGAGAAGGATAATCAAGGGCAGCAAGAATCAGAAAAGATGAAAAATGCTGGGAACACAGCAGTAAGAAAAGAAAGAAGAGTAAATGACGATCAAAGCCAGGACCCTTAACCAAAGTCAGGACTCAGCATTCTGGGCCCTAACACAATGTATATTACACCAGGGCAGACAGCAAACATATTGTCCCCAAACCCCTGACGTAACTCTTGGGTCTCTCATCATACCCAGCCCAAGAGTTTCATAGGGAACTGTGGGGATTTTTGGTGAAGTCTTATGGTGCTGCATCTCCCACCCTCAGACCACAGCCCAGTGATCTCAACTTCCAGCACCTACCATGCTGTCATTGGGGGGATTGTGGCCTTCATCGTCTTCCTGCTGCTCATCCTGCTCATCATCCTAGGCCACTACCTGATCCGGCACAAAGGTTAGGGGGTAACAAATCTAAGGGAGTCAAAGGGATAGAGGTTAAGCCAGGTCGGGGAGTGGGGAGGGAGGAAAGACCACCCAAGGCTACTGTACCACCATGACTTTGAGAAAGGGAAGAGCAGTTCACTGCCAACACTGTCCTTGCCAACCCTAGAATAGAGTCTGATAATTTGGTGGTGATCTTCCAAATAAAACAAAACCTGCCCACTCAACCAGCTGCTGTTCCCATGCTTTCCTTACTTTTAGGCTTCTGCCATACACAGCCAGCCACAAGCTCTCTGCATTTTTCATTCCCATCCCTTCATATACTTCCACGACTAGCTCTCTTCTCCTTTCCCCTCTTCTCTCCCTAACCCTCTTTCCATCTTTTAATCCCCTCCCATCTTGCGGCCACATCTCCTCCTTTTTTCCTGCCTCTATATCCTTAGCTTATTTTTATTTTTCTCTCAATTTCCCTACAAATTCATCTTTCCCAAATGCTACCTCTAACCAGTAGCTTGATTGTAGAAGCTGATCAAATTGTCAGTCCTGGTGCCCATGGAAATTTTACTGTACCATTAAGCATAGTTAGTCCACCCTACCCCCAACCGGGCTTCTTAAGTCCAAGTATATTCGTGGCATTGGCACCACTGAAGGCAAGAGGTCAAAAAGAAACCCTAGGTAGGAAAGCATGGGCAGGGAATGTAGGGGAGGCTGGGGAGAGTGGGGGAGGGGGAGAAGATCTCTGGCCTTTGGTGGAGGGAAGGGAAGGGGAAGCCTGGCAAGGTAGTATGCCAGAGGCCAAGAACTGCTTCTGAGAGAAAGCCCTTGTCTCTGTCTAGGGACGTACCTGACACATGAGGCCAAAGGCTCAGATGACGCACCAGACGCGGACACGGCCATCATCAATGCAGAGGGCGGGCAGTCAGGCGGGGATGACAAGAAGGAATACTTCATCTAGGGGTGTCTGCCCGTCCATCATGGCCCCCCCTCTGGGGGCGGCCTCACCCCAGGGCCTGCCGGGGCCGAGGCACCAACCCGGACTTGTACAGAGCGACCCCAGGGCCGCCCCCTCCCGCTTGCTCCCCAGCCCAGCCCGCCCCCCCTGTACAGAATGTCTGCTTTGGGCGAGGTTTTGTACTCGGTTTGGAATGGGGAGGGGTGGGGCGGGAGGGGAAGAGAGGGTTGCCCTCGGCCCTTTCTGTGGCTTCTCTGCGTTTGGGTTTATTTTTTATTTTTCACAATCCCAGAATCAAATCCGTGTCCAGGCCGGAGGGGGCAGGGGCCCTTTGGGTGGGGGAGAGCAGAAACTGAAGAGGAAAGGAAGAAGAGAGGAAAAATGAAGGAGCAAAGAAGAGAGGGGACTGAAGAAAGGAGAGATTAGGGTTGGTCCACTCCGGAGGACTCTCCATCCCCTGGAACAAAGTAATTTTCCCAGTCTAATATGACAGGAGCCTCGTCTCCAGAAATGGGGCAGGGCATGCTATCTTGGGCTCCAGGTAAGGAGGTAGCTAGGCACCAGCTGGGCAGGAATGAGAAGCAGTGGGCTCTGGGACCTTTGAGTTCTCAGGGGTATTGCCATCATGGTACAGGAGAGGTCTGCCTTGCTACTTTATCTTGGACCAATTCCCCCATCCCTACCCTCACCCTCTTACAGGGAAGGGAAGGGGCTGGGGACTAGGAACAGATACTAGAGAAGGTGACCAGTTAGTGAGGCAAGGGTACAGTGCTTCAGACTGGAGTGGAAGCCAAGACCTGCAGAAAGGGAGAAGTCTTGTAGTGAAAGAGCAGCTGAGGCTGACTTGCCACTCCCTTCCCCCCCCCACCTCCACTAAGATTTATATAATACCGCATCCCCTCTTTCCCCCTATCCCCTTCTTCAGAAGCAGCACAGCCAGAGGATCAGGGCATGATTGGGAGAAAGGAATGGGGCAGGCCAGGAAAGGACAGCAGGGCAAGACTGTCTCCTTCTTTTGTGTTTGCAGTAGGAGAGGAATTGCCCTGGGGCTCAAACTTAGCCTGCTTTCTCCGGACAAAGGGGCCCCAAACTCCTCTCCAAGGCACTGAGCTGTTGCATGGCAACCCCCTCCAAGGCATTACAAAACAACCAGCCCTCCCTTCCTATGCCATCCCATGCCAAAGCCCCTTACCCCCAGCAGACACATAGAACAACAGCATTTGCAAACAAAAAACCTAGAAGGATCTTAACTGCATGGAGCTGTTTCAAGACAAAGAGAGTTTGGGAGGCCCGGGGGTAGATGGTAACTGTGGGAAGGCATACATAAGGGCTTTGGGAGGTTAGGGTACATACCTCATCCTGGGCTGATACCCCGTCCTAGTCTTAACCATGCCGCCACCCCCCCAGTGCCCATCTGCCTCAAACAGAGGAATCTCAGGGTGGGTCTCTGCTCAGCACCTCCCCCTCTTCCATCACCCCAACCCTAGAGGACACACACACACACACACACACACACACACACACACACACACACACTTTCTCACCCCTCTTCTGCCACTAAGTCTGTGCCACAGTCCTTGCTATGCACACCCCAGGCTTCTCCTGGATACCTACCCTCTAATACCCTTACAACCCATTCCCTTGCCCCCTACCCCCACCCCTAGACTGCTCAGTGGATTGATGGGCCAGGAGGGTTGGGGATGAGGTCTCCTGCCTTTGCATCCCCACCCTTTTTTCTCATCATCCATTTTGCCTCCTTGGCCCTGAGCTGGTTGCTATGGAAACAAGGCCTGCTCACCACCCTCCCCACCCCTATCCCACCCTGCTCAGTCCCACTGCTTTAGGGCTCCTGGCCTGCCCCCAACTCAGGCCCAGGGCTCCTTTTGGCACTCCCCTTACTCTTCTCCCAGCCTATGCCAGCTGCCCCAATAAGAATGGTGGGGAGGAGGGGCATTTGCAACCTGGCAAGGAAACCCACTTCTCTCCTTCCCTGCCAAAGTGTACTCCCTTCAGTTCAGGTAATGCCTTTCTGAATCTTCCCAATGCTGGGCACAGCAGGCAGCCCCACACCCAGACCAGGGGCCCAATCCCCCTCCAACAGAAAGGGACCCTGGGACCCCAGCCTTGCTGGGCTCTCCATCCCTGGCATCCCCTTTCAGGACAAACAACTCTAACTCTTTCGAGCTGAACCACTCTGTCCATATACACAGAAGCCATATTTGTACGGGGGGGCGGGGGAGGGGGGGCCTGTCGTGCTGTGTGTGTCTGTCTAGGGAGGTGGGAGGGGAAGGGATGGGATGGGAGGGGATCGTGTATCTTTATAACCTTTCTAATTCTCCTGTGCTAATCTCAGAGGGGCTACCCCTCAATATATCTGGATTATCCGTGTCATTGGGATGTTTCCTGTCTTGCTCATACTGCCCAGATAGGTTGGGGGTTGGGAGGGGGAGGACAGGATGGAGCTCAGGACAATAACCCCCTGAGCAATAGAATAACTCTCAGAAGAAAGGGTCTATGCTGCTTCTCTTCTCTCATATCCGCTAAGTCCTTTCTGCTCAAGAGCAAAAATGGGGGCTGTGACTTCTTCACAGCTTCCCATCCCCAACCATAAGAATCCTGGGAGAGATTTTGAAAGGGGGTAGAAACCATCCTTTCTAGGGAGGGTGACATAGTTAACATTTAATAATAATAATAATAATATGCATACAGGATTCTAAGGTTTGCAAAGAATTTTACATACATTATCTCCTTTGATCCTTACAACAACTATGTAAGGTAGGACTTATCATTACCACTGTTTTGCCAAGGAGAAAACTGAGGTTACGTGATTTGACCAGGGTTACACACCTACTAAGTATCTGGGGCTCAATTTAAAATCAGATCTTCCTGACTCCAAGTCTAGCACTCTAACCACTAGACTACCCAGCTTTAGCTAGGACTCCCTGTACTGACTTCTATAATCCTGTGATCCCTAAGACATCTGGGTAGAAAGACTGCATTAAAAACTAAAAACAAAAAACCTCCCCCAACACCACTAACTCTACATTAGTATAAGATGCCCTTCCCAGAATTCATCTTGTCACCATACTGCCACTATTTTCTGCCTCAGATGGACATCCCAGAAGGGACCTGGGACAGAGACCCCAGGGCTAAAACTAAGCAGCCTGAACTGGTCCATGCCAAAAGCCCAGGACACTTCCTGGACACCTTTAAACTACTATTCTTTCCACACCACTGAGCCCAATTGCTCATATTCCAGACCCCTCCAACCTTGAGACCAAAAGCATTTCATAGTTACAAGAACTGACCAAGTAGTCAAAATGAAGGAAAGGATGAAGAAACTGAGACCACAGGAAGACTCTGGATTGACCAGATCCACTAAAAAGGAAAGTAATTTCTTCAGAGGTGATGATCCCCAGGGGAGGATAGCATCTCCTCATGCCCATCCATTTGCCCACCTATTAGAAGTGGTGGCACTACATAGTACACTGCATAACCCCAGGATGACAGGATAACAAGAAAAGTTCCCCTCACCTCAAGCCTCTGCTCTTAAATCTCCCAACTAGACATTCAAGCCAAAGTAATTCCATGGGACTCCCAGAAAAATGGAAAATTGCCTCTGAGGGTAGCCTCCTGGTCTGTCATCCCTCTAATCCCTTCCCACTCACACATTGAACAAACACAGATAGAAAGAACTATGATAAAACTCAAGCCACCCACATCTGGTGACACACCACGCAAACTGATACACAGGGGCACACCCACACATAAGCACACTCACATCCCTCTGCCTCATATAGGCACAGTACTATACACCCAGACTGGTATTGCCACATATACATTACTGTTGATATAATCACACACATCAGACCACAGGCTCTCTTGTTCACAAGGTGCTCCCTGGTTTTTCCTAGAACCAGCTGGAAAGAACTGGAATGATACAAGACATCTCTAGGCACTCCATTTCCCAGAGCCCTTGGTGTTTGTCTCTCTATTTTCCTTGCCCAATCCATCTTCTCCCCTCGGAAAGTCCCAGCTTCTTTCCCTCCACTCAGCTCAAGGACAATTGGCACTTTCCATTCCCCACTCCTTTCCTTCCCTTATTGAAGATCCCTGGCCAATAATGTCGCCAAAGTAGGAAGCTCTAGGTGTTCTAATGGATTTCCTGAAGGTTCTGCCACTTAACTCCCACTTCCGACTCCACCCTATAGTCCTAAACAGAGGGGGCGTGATGTCTCTCATTAGTCCTTATCTTGGAGGCTCAGACACCAACACTGGCAACTCTGTCCCTGACCCACACTGCATGCCCTGAGCTCAGCCCAGAACCATGGGGAACTGTCTGCATCGGGTGAGTGTGTGGGCCAAGATTCAAAGACCCCTCATCCCATTCTTTCTTGCACCTCAGTTTTAACTCTTACTCCCATCTCTCCTCACTTCTCTCCTTTTCTTATTCTAGCTCATCCTTTCCCTACTCATTCTTTGCTTCTTTCCCCCTCAGCCCTCCTCACCTTATTTCTCACCCTTTCTTCATCAGTCCTTTCCTCCTAACTGCTTACTTTTTCCTCTTTAGTTTTTACCTCTTCTATATTCTCAGCCTCCTTTTCTCTTCATTCCTTCTAATCATTCCCTCCTCAACCACTTATGCCTAACTCCCTTCTTTCATACCTTCCCATTTTATCTCTCACTTTCTTCCCTTCTCAATTTTCTTTCTCACCTTTCCTTTTTTAACACTCATTCTCATCTTTCTCCTAACCCCAATCACTACACTCTACACAGGTTTGCTTTCTCATTTATTACTTGTATCCCTTTACCCCTTCTACTCTTCTTCTCAGGCTCAAAGCCCTGGAGACACCATTGATATCTCATTCTTTATCTAGACTTTGAACTGAACGCCCTTCTAATTCCCTACACTCTTTGACAGACCTGAATCCCTTGGAACTTCCTCTCCCTCCCCTCCCAATTCTATTATGGCCCCTCATTTTCTTCCTGGTCCCTATTCCCTTTGTCTTCTTTTCTTGCTGATTGCTCACTCTACCCATCTTCCTCATTCTACTAATCCCAGCTCCCACCCCCCCCCAAAAAAAAAAACTTGTTCCTCCCTCTCCCCTGCACACCTCCTCATTATACATAATATAGGTGGGAAGAGGGAATGAAAAGGTTTTCTGAGTGGCCCCTTGTGGTATGTTTCCCAGGCAGAATCCAGGCTTCAGAACATCGAAAGCTGGACCATCGATGGTTCCGAATATGATTGGAATTCATGGAATGAGACTTTCAACTATACTGATGATGACGTGAACTCAGCTGCTCCTTGCCATTCCTGTGTCCTGTTAGATAGCTCCTCACTGCCCTTTTTTGCTCTTTTTAGTGCCTTAGGCATGCTAGGTGGTGGAACATTGCTCTTTGGCCTCCTCAAACCCCTTGGCTGCTGGCACTTATGCCCAGGCCGAACCATCCTGGCACAGATGGCCGGGGGCAGTACCCTTTTCAGCATTGTTTTGCCCATCCTGGCACCAGGGTTGAACCCTACCCCAGGCACCACCCTCTGTTGGCTGGGACATGGACTCTGGTATGCTTCAGCTTTTGCCCAGGCTCTGCTGCTGTGTGTACATGCCTGTCTGGGTCCCAAACTCCACCAAAGCTGGATCCTCAAGCTCTCACTGGCTCTGTGGGGTGTTGCTCTGCTGATGGCCTTGCCTGTCACCCTGGCCAGTGATGTAAGCTCAGGACTCTGCACCTTGTCATTCAGCCCTAAGGTGTGGGTTTGGTCTGTGATCCACATTGTGGTCTGTATTGCTGTTTTCTTCATTTTGCCCCTGGGCCTGGTTGGGGGTTGGGTAGTGTGGTGGGTAAGAGGTGGAGGACCAAGGCCACAGGCTACTGTCCTGTGGATCTGGTTCCTGTTCTGGTGGCTTCATGCAGTGGCGATGGGGTTCGATGCCCTGGTAAGGTCAGATGCCTTGGTGATAACTGAGTGCTTTGCCCAGCAGACCCTTGATTTCCTGCTAGACTCTGCAAAGATCTTGGGGGTATTGCACTGCCTTGCCACTCCATTACTGTTGGTACTGTTTTGCCACCATGTCACCAGAACCCCTACACTCAACCTACTCTAAATCTCCCTTTCTCCCTTTCATCCCTCCCTGGCTTATCTTGGCATCTGGGCATCCTGGGAGGCAAGTCCCAGTTCTCCCTGCTGCCAATTGACATTAAAGTTTGTGCTGCCGTGAAGCTGCTGGTTTCTTCTTTGGCTGGGGTGGTGGGCCGAATCCCACCTTAGGCAATCCTACCAGCACTCATTTCCCTAGCTGGTACCAATCAGGTGTGCCTATGGATGTGGGGAAGAGGAACAGTCACTATACATGAGCTCCTGGGACAGAGATTACCCCAGAAGCAGGACAGATAAACACCAAAAGTTACCTTGAGGTCTGGGATCATTGCCTTAAGGGTTAAGAAGGGAAACCTAGGCAAGAATTCCCAAGGGGACTGATTTGGTGGGTGAGACAGGAAGGGTCTAGGTGACAGGGGAACCTTGAAGGAAGAAAAATTGAGTGGGGAAGCTGGAGGAAGGAGGAATGGTGGGAATAAACCTCAGGATTTCACTGATTCTCCTTTTTTTTTTTGTGAGGCAATTGGGGTTAAGTGACTTGCCTAGGGTCACACAGCTAGTAATTGTTAAGTGTCTGAGGCTGGATTTGAACTCAGGTCCTCCTGAATCCAGGGCTGGTACTCTATCCACTGCACCACCTAGCTGCCCCTGATTCTCCTTTAAATGAGCTTTCATATTCCTTTTGTTCCTTTCAGATCCCTCTTCTTTCTTTCCCAATATTTTTTCTGCCCAGAATCAAGAAAAGAATATTAGGGACCCTACAAGAGCCCATCCCTATTAGGCTACCTCCTTACCTTGTTCTACAATAAGTGCTTTAATTCCACCCTAAGCATTTCTAATTTGGTTGCAGATCTCCTAGGTTAAGTTCTTAGCCACCCTGAACTGCCAGGCAAAAGATCCTTCCTACCAATAGCACATTGCAATTTAAAAACTGAAAGGCACATTAGAGCTGACCATTATGCCTCCCTCTTTGCTGGAGTCACCCTGTATGCATGTATGTGTGTGTATGCTAAATTATATTTTTGTGTGTCCATTTCAAATTCCTTATTAGGTCCCCGCAACCCAAGTTGCCTTCTCTCCCTTTCCTCTCCCTAATTTAACTTTTCTGTTCTTAGGAGGTGGGGTCAGAGATTATCACTCACTCTTCACTTCCTTTCAGTTTTTCCCCCTCCCTGATTTCCTTGACCTGCCCTCTCTGGGAAGGATAATGGATACAGAAAAAAAAAGGGGGAAGAGGAGCTGGAACGATCCCAAGAAGGAAACTGCTAGTTATATGACCTAGTGGAGGCTGGTTTATGACCCACCCTCTAACTGGAATTGTCGAAATTTCCTCCCCCAGATGCAAGTTCTGGGGTCAACTCTTCACAGAGTAGTTCTTCTTTTTCTCCAGTCTTTCACATCCTAAAGCCTCCTTCCCATTTTCTCTTGGCTCACTAGCCTCTTGTCCATGTCTGAACCCGGAACAAGAAATTTCCAGGTTCAGATTCTCCTCCCTACAGAGGGAGGGAGCGCCATGGAACCCAGAGACTAGTAAGCCAGATAAGCCTCTCCCCCACTACTCCCACCCCCTCCCCACCTCTGCCAAGCACCAACAAACACTGTGGAAGAAAGTCAAGGTGTTCCTTCACTGAACTCTAATAAACCTAAAAGTTGTGCGCCTAGGAAGTTCTCTACCCAACAGTTGGCTGGACCCAGATGTACTCATCTCCTCAGATATCCTATACTTGGCTTTACTTCCCAAATGGGCTGTTTCTCCTTGGTCTTGGGTAGGGACAGGGGTGGACTGAAAAATGCCAGGTTCAGAGAGTTTGGAGTAGGGGTGGAGGGAGTGATGTAGTTTCCAAATCTCCTACCTCCTGTTGCTTAGCAACAACCAGACTACCTCCTGATTGGTTGTTAATAAATTGAAGGGAGGGATTGAGTGCCCAAAGGAAATAAGGAAGATGTTCTAGAACCCAAGGGAGGGGGTGGGGTGGGATGGGGAGTAGGAATGGAGAAGACATTTCAGAGGAGGAAAAGACAGGTGGGGCTCAAGCTGTGAAGAGGTCCCCAACCTTCCCTACATCTGTATCCTATTGTCCCCACCTCCTCCCTTTGATCCCTTTCCAGTTTTTCCCTCTCTCCTTACCAATGTTCATCCAACCCTTTCCACCTCCCTCTAGCATCTCTTCAGCCCCTGCCCCTCTCCCTTTAGTAGACCCCTTATTTTAGAATGTAATCTGCCGTATTCAAAGTCTGACCTAGTTAAACTAGAGGTGGTGGTGGGGAGATGCATGGCTAATGGGATTGCATTTTCTTATTATTAATTACTTTCACGTTTAGGTAGTGCTTCCCATTGTCCAGCCTCCACTAATCCTGCTGCAATTCTCCATCACTCCTTGGGGTTTTCCCTAGAGTACCATGGCCCTATTTATTGATACAGCCCAGAGTGCACCATCAGAGGCTGAAAGCACTGCTCACTTTCAACTCTTCTGAATTCCCCCTAGAGAAACAAATGGTATATAAACCATTGGACCTGCAGTTGGGAAGACCTGCCTTTAAAACCCATCTGAAATTCTTACTACCTGTGTGATACTGTACAAATCATTTAGCTTCTCTGAGCCCCAGTTCCCTCAGCAGTAAAACAAGGTCAATCATAGCACCTTCCTCCAGGGATTGTTACAAGGATCAAATGAGGTAATGATGCATGTAAAGTTCTTGCGTACATGTGAACTATTATTATTGCAAGGGTCCACTTTTGAGGACCTTTAAGCATAAGAAATCTTAGAGTTTGAAGGGACTTTAGCTGATCACTGTCATCTTGAGCATTTCTGGTAAAAGAAATTTTCTCAGAAAAATAAGAACATGGAAAGAGCAATCCTGGACTTAGAAGAAAGGAGGATCCTTGGAGGGTCTCTGTGCTGTCACCCCTTATTGGAGAGATGCCTATGAGGGAATCCTTCTAGGTTTTATAATAGATATTAAATATATTTTGGGGTGGGCAATGTTTTATGCTTTCTATATTTGTTGTTGAGTGGTTTCAGTTCTGTTGGACTCTTTGTGACCCCACTTGGGGTTCTTTTGGCAAGGATACTCAACTGGTTTGTTATTTCCTTCTCCAGTTCATTTCACAGATGAGGGAACTGAGGTAAACAGGGTTAAATGACTTGCCCAGGGACACACAGTTAGGGAGTGTCTGAGGCCAGATTTGAACTTGGGTCCTGATTCCAGGGACTGCAGTCTATCCACTGCACTACTTTCTGGTTTACATACATTACCAAATAAATAGAGCACAATATGTATGCAGGTAATGATGGTGATGACCAGCTTTGAACATTAGGCCAAGGTCATCTCTTCCCATTCATTTTCCCCCCTCAATCCACATCTAATTAGGGCTTGGAGGTTTATCTGGAAGGATGTGGGAAATAGGTTGTTGGGCTCTCCCCTTTTATTACCCATCCCTGGTCCAAGACCTCTTTCCCCTCTAATCCCCCTCCTCCTACCACCACAGTCTGCATCCTTCTGATTGAGAACTTTGCTGGGATTTCAATTCCAATCTACTGCCAACTCTAATTGCCAGGGATTTGCATTAAAACCATCACACGCTATCTAATTATTCTGACAACAGCCAGCTCGCTGTCTGGGCACAACAACGAGAGAATTGGGGTTTTAATTAACAATAATGCACCTTGCAAATGAGGAATGTGACTGTTTAGGTTAATTAACAAGTCCAGGTCCCTTCAAACCATCTCTAGTCGTAGTCCAGGTGATTTGAAGGGTGGGTAGGGGGAGACATCAGCTCAGTGAAAGTGCTCTGTGGTGTTCTTCATCTTTTTTTTTAATAAATACTTGGCAAGCTGGTGGGGGAAAAGTCAGGGAGTCAAGAGCCTGGAGAAATTTGATTAGCAGAGCTTCTTGAGCTGATATCCAGAGCTGTTCATATCTGGCGTCTTTATGTCCAGGCTGAAACTATAGGGTCTATTTTAAAGCTAAATTGTATAAACAAGAGAGGAAGTAGGAAACAAGTTATTCTACTCAACCCAGGATTTTCAGACCATTGCAATTCAAGATGCCCCTAAGGGTTCCTGCCACTATCACTTTCCCCATTTCCTTCATTTAGTCATCCCTGGAGCTCTTCAAACCTTCCAAGAAGCATTCCAAGACTAACTCCACCCACACCTATTATTAAGTAACACTGGTATCCTCTGTGCTAGCATAAGACGTTTGCATGTTTTGGGGTCTCTATCTCTTGGCTTTCCTATAAGACCAGGAAATCCACAAGGGGAGGGGCTATGTCTTCTCTTTTAAAACCTCTCCCCAGTGTCAAACACAGTCTAGTGAATTAAGGGGAAGTGGGTGGATTGACTATGAGGTGACTGCCCTGGTGGTCCTGTCCCACAGTCTGAAAAACACAGCATTCAATAAAGAGAGTTCTGGGGTTTACTCTTAGTCTCCCAGGCCCCTGAGGACTGAGGAAGGTATATTAGAGAGCCTGAAATGAAAAGCATTGAAAAACAGCGCCAAAGAGAAAATGGGAAAGGAGGGAGCCAAATCAATCTAGAGAAAAGAAGTTTGGGTGGTGGGGAAGAGTTAAGTACTCTTGGGTCACGGCTTCAAGTATCTGAAAAGTCTTTGTGTAGAAAAAGGAAGCTAGATATTCTACAGATCTACTGAAAAGAGAAGAGGGAGTAAATTGAAACTACAGCAAGGGAGATTTAGATGAGACAACCACTGAAAAGCTGAAACATGGAGGCTTGCTAGCAAGGGATTATTGCCTCTGGGTGTCTCTCTGCTCTTAGGTTTATATAAATACAGAGCCTCTGGCCCTATATCCCTTAGCTCAGGTGATTTGAAGCTGGAGAGATTGGGGAGATTTTGACAAGGGACTTCCATTTAACTTCATACTTTTCATTTTCTGATTTGTAAAATGAGGGATTTAATGATTTCCCAATCTTCTGATCTGTGTTACAAAGATTGGGGAAACTTTCAGTATGTTCTGCAAGCATCGTTTTGGGAAGGTCCAGTTTCTTTTTCCCAGGGAACTTCCTAGGCTTTAGGTTGCCCAGGGAAAGCTTAGGTTGGGCAGTCTACATGGTGTAAAGATGAAAGGATCATAAGGAATTCCTTTAGGGTTTTAGCACTTGGAGACTAGTATGCTGTCAGGCTAGAGGTAGTAACCTATGCAAATACCATCATTCTCAAGAGGACATTTTCCAATTAAGATGACTGTATAAAAAGACTATCTTCTCTGGTTGGACACACCTCTAAAACTTGGTGCACAGTGGATAAAGCTCTGGACCTAGAATCAGGAAGACATGATGGGCAAATCACTTAACTCTGCTTGCCTCAGTTTCCTCAACAGTAATATAGAGATAATAATAGAACCTACCTCCCAGGCTTATTATGAGGATCAAATCAGATAGAGTTTATAAAGTGCTTAGAACAGTGTCTGATACACAGTAAGCAGTGAATAAATGTTTGTTCCCTTCTGTTTACCCTAATCACCTCATACTCTTCTGTGACAATCTGGCTTTCAGGTGTACTGGTTGGCTACTTCCTTGTCTGCCCTTCATCTACTTATCAGAAGTGACAAAAAATTCTCCCATGCCAAACAAAACATGGCCAACTATTTCTTCCTTTAATGCATCCCTAGTTTCAATTTCCCTATCCAGTCTACTATGTTTTGAACTTTGTCATATCTATGTAGAAGCTCAGTTCCCTGGGCAGCCATAGATTCAGACCCCTGAAAACTGCTTGTCTCCATCCTTGCCTTGGCCCTTTGGTGCCTTTTCTCTTCTTTCCATAGGGTTCATGCTTACAGAATGTTTGAATATTCTGCATGTACAAGGCCAGTAGATACCCAGTTTTCTAAGGGACATTAGCCAGAGAGGAAATGTTCTTGTCAGAACCTCAGAGTTCAAGCGTCAATATCTGTGACATTCAGTCCTCAACCACTCCCCTGAACCAATCATGAGCTATCTTATTCTTCACAACCTTCTCTCTTCTTCCCAGGGGCCCAAGAGACACTAGACGATAGATTCAGAATTCAAAAAAAGATCTTAATGGGAGCTATGAATTGGTCTAACCATTCTTGACTTAGCAGAGAAAATAAGATGAAATTTTATAAGGATGAATGATAAGTCTTATATGTGGATTCAAAAATCCAAAATAGGAGGAGGTATAGCTAGACAGAAGGGCAGCTAGGTGGTGCATTGAATAGAGTGCTGGGCTTGGAGTTAGGAAGACTCATCTTTGTGGTTCAAATCTGTCCTCAGACACTTACTAGCTGTGTGACCCTGGTCAAGTGACTTAACCCTGTTTGCCTGTTTTCTCATCTACAAAATAATCTGGAGAAGGAAATGGCAAGTCATTCCAGGTTCTTTACCAAGAAAACTCCAGATGAGGGTCACAAAGAGTTGGACATGACTGAAAATGACCAAACAACAATAGCTAGACAGCAGTTTACTTAGAAGTGCCTGGGAATTGACAGCCCCAAATACCTTAGCTATGTGACAAGAGTAGTATGACACTCCACACTCTATGAGAATAAGTGGGATATGGTAGACTTAGAATCATAAATACTCGAATTCCCATCTTGCCTCTGGCACTAGCTATGTGATCAAAGGCAGGTTACTTCTCTGAGACTATTTTCTCATCAGTAAAATGGGGATATTAACAACTAGTATCTGCCTCACAGGGTTGTATCTAATGACATAATGTATATAAAGCACTTTCCTAACTGTAAAGTGCTATACAAATGTCAATTGTTATTACAGTAGGAAAACTAACGTGACCTTGTGATGCATTAGTCCGACAGTCAACAAGCATTTTAGGAGAGAGCGAAGCTGATGACTTTGCACAGCGCTACCTCACTTAAATCCAATTCACTCACTCACAAGTCAAGACATCATCCTCAAGATGTCATTGGTTCTGTTTGAGAATGAAGGACGGAACAACAATGACAACAACAGGTGCTTACTAGGTGCCAGGTGCTAGGAATACAAACACAAGCAAAAAAGAAAGGGCTTCAAAGACCTTACTTTTTAATGAGGAAGACAACACATAAAAGGTGGGAGTGGAAGATTCTCAGCATGTGGTGGCATGATGAAGTGCAGCCTGTTGGAAAATGAAGAGATGGCTGGCCTGGATGCTTTCCTTAACTGAATGTCCTGAGAGGAGCCCTTCACCCTCCAATTAGAAGGAAGGCTCCAGGAGCAGAAGGTACTTCTGAGGTGGGAGTTCCAGCCCTGAAGTGATTGTACTGAATGAAGAGTTTTCTGGGCCAAGAGGAATGCAGCATGGCTTCCAGGTATAAGAAGGTAATCATTCAATTGTGCTTCCCCCCCAACTCAGACAGCATGAGGACTGTGTTCACTCTGGGCACCACATTTTAGAAAGGATGCAGTTAAGCTGAAGTGTGTCCAGAGGAGGGCAAACAGAAGGGTGAATGGCATTCAGCCATATGATGATTGGTTACAGAAACTAGGATCTTTAGCCTGGAAAAGAGAAAATTTAAAGAAGACATGATAGCTCTCCAAGTATTTAAAAAGCTGTAATGTGAAAAAGGAATTATACTTGTTCTGCTTGACCCAGAGGACAGGGCTAAAAGGGACAAATAGAAGTTGCAAAGAAGCAAATTTAGGCTTAACGTTGGGAAATCCTTCCAACAATGAAAATAAATCCAAAGTTAGAGTGGGGCGTTTCACAGGGTAGCTGGTTACCCCACATTGGAGGTCTTCAAGCAAAGGTTAGATGACCACTTGACAGGTATTGGGGTTTTTTTTTTGGGGGGGAGGTGTAGGGCAATGAGGGTTAAGTGACTTGCCCAGGGTCACACAGCTAGTAAGTGTCAAGTGTCTGAGGCTGGATTTGAACTCAGGTCCTTCTGAATCCAAGGCCAGTGCTTTATCCACTGCGCCACCCAGCTGCCCCCTGTTGAGAGGTATATTGTTGAGGGAATTTGACTCATTTTCAGGAATGCATTGGACCACATGGCTACTGATTCCTTACTACTTGGAGATCCTGGGATCCTGAAAATCTTCCCTTTTGCCAGGGCACACTCTCCTATTCCCATTCTATCATCAATACAAGATGTTGAGGGACCCAGTGCTTTCACATGGTTGGCATCTTAATTCTGGAGGACTCTTAGAAATGTCCACAGGTTAGAACAATGGAAGAAAATATTGAAAACTCTCATTGCTTTTGCATAGGGACAAGAGGGACCACTGACCCAGCTCATGGACTTTTCTAGGAGGATAACACTCAATGAAGTGTTATAATCTCCCATATGCCCATTGTACTCTTTCTCCCCAATGTACAGTCATTGTCTCATCCTGGCCCATAGGAGGTAATTAGAACTGGGTTAATCATCCTTAATATACAATATGGGGAAATAAGATCTAGAAATATCCATCAACTAGTTCACAGTCATACTGCAAGTCAGTAGACAGGACAGGAATGCTGGCCTCATGTTTTGTAGGCCAGATCTCTTTCCTCAAATCCATCTTGGTTGTTAAGTCATTGTTTGAAAAATACCTACATTTAGCCATGTGTCCACAGGAATGCACCTCTGGTGGGTACATATGACACAAGCAAAAGAATAGCCAACCAGTGCCTCTGGAAGTCAATTCTTCTTCCTTGCCCCCTCCCCTTACCCTTCAATCTAGGGGAAAGGAAGTAGTTTTGCCCAGCCAAGAGAAGACAGTTGTCTTCCCAAGAAGTTATAATTTCCAGTGGTACAGTAGAAAGAATATAAACTGAGTAAGAGGTAAAAGACTCAAATTCCACCTCTGCCACTTACAACCTATGTAAAAACCTTGTGCAAGTGACAACTTCCCTGGGCCTTAGTTTACTATGCTATAAATAAACAAACAAACAAACAAATAGACAGATAGATGAATGAATGAATTAATGAATGAATAAAAAAATAAATAAATGGTTGGGCTGGATAACCCTTCTAGTTCCAAATCTATGATTCCATGATCTACTCTAGTACTATGTCCTGAGGGCAGAGCAAATGGGTGTCCTGGTCTGCCAATGGAAGTTGAAACAGGAAGGAGATCTTGCCTCTTTTCCCCTTTAGAATTCACTTGGTTCCAGAGATCTTTAAGTTTAAGAAAAAACTAGTTAGGGGCAGCTAGGTGGTGCAGTGGATAAAGCACCAGCCCTGGTGCTTTGAACTCAGGAGGACCTGAGTTCAAATCCAGTCTCAGGCACTTGACACTTACTAGCTGTGTGGCCCTGGGCAAGTCACTTAACCCTCATTTCCCTGTTAAAAGAGAGAGAGAGAGAGAGAGAGAGAGAGAGAGAGAGAGAGAGAGAGAGAGAGAGAGAAAACTATTCTTAGTGATTGGTCAAATGGATTCCAGAAAGAGTAAGGAGATAATGCAGGTAGAAGAAGAAAGAGAACAGGGTAAGATATTCTGAAAATCTAGAATTAACATGGTGTAATGAAATGAGACCAGATGTCCAAGCCAAGAAGATCTAAGTTTAAGTCGTTCCTGGGACTTGACACGTATTGTCTATGTGATACTGGGAAAGTCTTGTAACTTCTCAGTGTTCTAGGTAAAGTCCTAAATTTAATTCTTTAAAAATAGATTAGTAATAATTACTATTTTTAAACAATAGCTAGGATTTTTGGTGGTGTCCTAGGCATTAGTGTAATGGGGTTGTTAAAAAGAAAAAAAAATCGTGTGATATGATGTTGCATCAATAGAAGTATATTATCCAGGGCATGGGAAGTGACCATTCAGTAAGTCCTCATCAGAGCACATCTGTTATATTGGATTTAATTCTAGGTATCATATCAAAAAGAACTTTGATGAAGCAGAAAACATGCAGAAGAAAGTGGCCAAGATAACAAAAGGCCTAAAAACTACATTATGTAAGAAATAATTTCATCATCAGAACTAGGAGGGACCCAAGAAATGGGCTGCGCTCACTCTCTCTCTCTCTCTCTCTCTCTCTCTCTCTCTCTCTCTCTCTCTCTCTCTCTCACACACACACACACACACACACACACACACACACACACACACACACACACACACACACACACACACTTTGCTGTAGCTAAATAGAAAAAGAGAAAAATAGATGCCAATCCCCTCAATTTTTGGATAAAGGGACTTGAGCCCCGAGAGAGGGAATAATTTACTCAAAGTCTGAACAAATTAAAAGCAATGCCAGGAACTGGAGACATCTCTTTCAAACATTTGGGGTACCTGGAGAAGAGATGTCTCAGAGGAGACAAGGCAGCTGTCAGGAAGGTCTCTCATCATACAAGGGGTAAACTTATTCTATATTACTGTGTGCTTAGTAGAAACTCAACAAATAACAAATGATAGTAACAGCTAACATTTATATAGCACTGGAAGGTTTACAAAGCCCTTTGCATGCCATTTCCTTTGATCCTCACAACAACCCTGTGAAGCAGGTGCTATTATTATCCTCATTTTAAAAATGAACAAACTGAGGTCAAGAGAACCTATGACAAAGGGTTACAAAGCTAGGGACTGAAGAAAGATTTGAACTCCAGTTTTCCCAGCTTTAAGTCCAGTGCTCTATTTACCACCCTACCTATATGCCTTGGGGATGGGGGCAGAGGATTCAAGGGAAAATAAGTAAAAATTATACGGAGCCAGATTTCAGTTCACTGTAAAGAACAATTAAAAAAATGCATTCCATTGAACATTTATTAGTACCTATGTAGGGCATTATTCTATGTGCTGGGAATAAAGAGATATACTAATAATGGAATGCCCTGCCTCATGAAGGAGTGAATTCCCAGTCATTGAAAATGATCAAGGAAAGGCTAGCTGACAACCAACATGTAACAGAAACTGAAGAAGGGAACCTGGAATTTGGTGGAATATTTGAGTAAATATTCTTTTAAGTGTCTATAATTTTGTGACTACAATGCCTAAGTCCCAAACTAAGCTCTCAGTTAGACAACACATAGACACCTTGGGGCCCAGAGCTGATATTCTTGTGAATCCTCAGTGACTAGTTTATAGCTCCATAGACTTCAGACCATGTCTGCACCCCTCTGTACAGCTTAAACACCTAGTACCATTACCTAGAGCCATAGCTGAGGCCTGGGGTCCCTCTGGCGGTTGGATTATGTCACTGTAGCCTTTCCTTCCAGAAACAGGTTTTTCAAGGGACATAAGGAGCCACCCAGGAGAGAGGAAGAAAACCTTGTGAAAATGAAGCCAGCCTACTTCCTGGAATCATAGGATTTTAGAGCTGGAAAGGGATCCACACAGATGGCTTAGAATGGAGAGGGAACCTTATAGACAGAATGTCAGAGGTGGTAAGAAATTTGAAAGGTGTCCAATCTGGCTGCCTCCTTTGGCAGATGGGGAAGGTGAGGTCCAGGAGGGTCAGGTGATTTAGCCAGGGCCATATAATCTAGAAAAAAGAGAAAAAGAGCATGAAGGAGGGAGGCCCAGTGACAGTGGTTCTAAAAATAAACAGAAATCCTTAAGAGAGAAGGCTGGATTCAGGGGCCACCTATATTATCCATCTTGCTTATCTCATTTGGATGGTTTGGATAATTAGAGTTTTTGTCATCCAAGACGACTCTTCATGACCCCATTTAGGGTTTTCTTGGCAAAGATACTGGAGTGGTTTGTCATTTTCTTCTCCAGCTCATTTTATAGGCGAGAAAACTGAGGCAAACAAGGTTAAGTGACTTGTCCAGGATCACACAGCTACTAAGTATCTTCGGTTGGATTTTAATTCAGGACCATCCACTGTGCCACCTAGCTGCCTCATTAGAGTACAGAAGACTTTCTATTTCCCAGGACTAGGATATCACCATGATGACCAGGATCATAGACTCAGAGTTGGAATGGACCTCAGAGGTCCTCCAACACTCTCATTTTACAGATAAAGAAATGGAAGCTCAGTGTAGTTAAATGACTTGCTCAAGATCATACAGCTAGCAAACAGCAGAGACAAAATTCAAACTCCTTTCACTGAACCATACCCACCACTATTAATGAGATCCCTTATATTTGCATAACACTTTTGCAGGTGTCAAAGGATCAGATCTATATCCCTTATCTCATTTAATCCTCAGAACAACCCTAAAGGGTAGGTTGTGCTAGCTTTCTCTTTTTCATTTTACATATGAAGAAACCAAGGCTTGGCTTCTTAATGATTTGTCCAAATCTACTAAGTGGGGAAGCCTGGACTTGAACTTAAACTTTGGCTTCCAAGTCCAGTGTTCCTCTTGCTACAGTACACTGCCTCATTATCTAAAGATTCCAAAGACTCAGATTTTTCTTGTTCCTTGTGAAAGAACCAAAAGTTCAGGTTTGCCTGAAGTCCACTAGGCAGCAACGACGCCAGACTTGAATTATTACCAAGGCAACAGAAGGAGCTAGGCTGCGAGGTTCAGCTCAGGGAAATGCTACTCAGACTCTGTGTGAGGATGCAAATGACAGTCTCTCAGAAAATAGCCAAACAAGGTGCTGGGAAGATTTGGTATTACAGCCGCTTCCCACCCACTCCCATTCTCTGATCCCTGGAGATGAGGCGTTTCCAAGAGTCTTAGTCATTTGCAGATAGCCCTCAAGGCTGGTACTTTTTGAATTCCAGACAACATTCAGAGTGGAATTGGTGCCTGGACCTCTTCCAATTCTCCTGACCCTGCCAGGTTCTCTGGCCCAGTGTATATATTTGGGAATCTTGGAGTTTTAAAACCATAGAATCATAAATAAAGCATTAGGGACCTAATGTTTATAAAGCAGCTTTCTCACCACAGCCCCGAGAAGTTGTCTTTGCAAGAATTATTGTCCCGATCTTACAGATGAGGGAATTGAGGATCAGAAGATTTTTGAGCAAGCTGTCCATAATCACCCAGCTCAGAAATACCAAAGTTCCTGACTTCCAGTCTAGGTATCTTTCCACTATACCACATTGCTATAACAGGGACAGGACCCATGAATACATTGTCTAATTTTGCGGATTGCCATAGGCTTGTAGGATTCAGGGCTGTTAGAGACTTTAAGGATCAGCTGGTCTAATGCTCACATTTTTAAGAGGAGGTAACAGGTTCGAAGAAGGTAAATGACTTATCCAATGTCACTGAACCAGTTAGTGATAGAGCTTAAAGCTTGATCCCAGGTTTCTTGACTTTCCTTCTGGTGGTTTTTTCTCTGTCAGGTTGCCTTTCTTAAGACAATTTATAGTCTTGCAGACAGTGGGGGTCAGTTTTCATGCAAGAACTTTTCCCTGTCTCCTTAGGAAAAATTAGGGGAGACTATTGTGTGCCCTACCCTTTTTTTTTTTTTTTTGGTGGGGCAGTGAGAGTTAAGTCACTTGTCCAGGGTCACAGAGCTAGTAAGTGTAAAGTATTTTAGGCCTGATTTGAACTCAGGTCCTCCTGAATCCAGGACCGGTGCTTTATCCACTGCACCACTTACTTAGCTGCCCCCCAAAACTTTTTTTTTAATTATTTTTTGGGGGGCAGGGCAATGAGGATTAAGTAACTTGCTCAAGGTCACACAGTGAGTAAGTGTCAAGTGTCTGAGGCCGGATTTGAACCAGATCCTCCTGAATTTAGGGCCAGTGCTTTATCCACTGTGCCACCTAGCTGCCCCCCTACCCGTTCTTAAGCTTCCTTAATGCAGAATTCACTCCCTCTTACATACCCACAAGAAATATAGATCTGAGTAATTGAGAGCAAGAGGGGAAAGCACCACCTCCTTCCCCCCACCTCCTCCATCCCCACCCTCTGTGCTGACTAGAGGATGCAGCCAACAGGAGCTGAGAGAAGCTACTACTTCCTGGGGTGAAGGATCTTACCTGTAAAGAAGATAGACTGTGGGAGACTGACAATGAGGGAAGAGAAGGAAGGTAGAAGGGGGCATAGAGAAGGAAAAAGGAAAAGTTTTCCATAGAGGTGGGGGAAGCAGAAGGGAGGTTTGTTGTTCTGGGCTCCCTTAGGGGAGCAGAATAGATACCAGTCAGCATCCCCAGTCTCCAGTCTTGATGCTGTTAATGACTCCAAGGTCATGGGGCTCAAGTAGTGTGGGGTGTGTGTCGGGGGAGATAGAGCTTTTCTCTCTTCTGTGACCACAGACTGAGCTCCTAACCCTGAACTATCTGTCTCACAAACAGGGCTGGCCTGGTGGACTGGGAAATCATAAATATGATGTGATTCCAGGGGATATGGGAAGGCTGTTCCTCCTACTCAAACATATATCTTTATATCTATGTAATTTCTTATTTGGGGGTCAACTAATTCTCAGAATTTTACTATCAGAGATTTTTCCTTTGGGTTAAGCATTTTCTTTCCTGGCAATCCTTAAAAACAAAAACAACCAAAAATTCTTTTGGGAGAGGTAACATTTTCAGTCATGTATAATAAAAATACCACACATTTTTAGCATTTTAAAGATTTATAAAGTACAGGAGATAATATAAGAATGCCCATTTTATAGATGGGGAAACTGAGGCTGAGAGAAGCTAAGTGACTTCGACTATACTTTAACATGACATAATTTATTATATTATTTCCCATATGAGGAGGGCTAAGAGAAAGATGGAGTCATATGTGGGTTTTAACAGAGTCACTAAGAGGACACAGAGAGGAAAAGCAAAATGATGATATGTTGTAACACTTGACTGGAGGCAAAATCCCTTGGTTCTAATTCTAGTCACTGTGTGACCTTGAATAAATCATTTCCCTTTTATGGGCCCTCAGTTTCCTCATCTGTGAAATGGAAAGGTTGAATTAACTGAGGTTCCTTCCATTGCTAACATATGAGCCTATGATCCTAAACTCATACTTTATCTACTTCACAATTTAGCTTGGATCAGCCCTGGTTTCATGGATATCCCTGATTATTAGAGGGTTAAGAAAGAGTGTAGATTAGGTCCAATTCTGTCCTTTATCTGCAAAACAGTTTACTCTCTACTAACGGCATATCAGTATAGTTGTTTACAAAGGACATCTTTACTATTTTTGTTCCGTTATTATTCTATCCAGAGAATGTGTCTAGAGTGGAGAGGGAAGAAAGGAAAAGAAATGGGAAAGAAAATTCTAGAAGTCATACCTTGCCCCTAGACAGTAGAAGGTGAAGGGCAGCCTCAGAGGCTGGTCTCTTGGAACAGGGCAAAGTATTTTATGTGTGCCATCAGTTTTCAGCTAATCCAAAGACAAGATTAGCTGGGGAAGAGGCAACTGGGACACCAGAAACTGAAGATATATATAGTCACAATGGGATATTGGCAGAGGGAATTGGTAAGGCCATGTTCCAAGGAACACCAAAGCCTAAGGAGAAGTCATGGAAGCTGCTACAAGATTAACTGATATCAAAGGCTGCTACTGCTCCCCAAGACAAGCACTTCAAGGCAAAGCTGAGGGTGAGCTGAGGTGGCAAACCAGGACAAGGTGAGAGACCAGGACCTGATGGGTATAGCAAGTCAGGTGTGTATAGAGCTCCTGTGGTCACGGGGAAAAGAAGACAGCTTGTTATAAAACTATGCCATAATTCTGTGAAGCTTCTTTGTTACAGTGAAGTGAGGCAAGATGACCATGGACCATCTTGCTCCTTCAAAGGACTCACCTGGGAAAATTCAGCAACTCACTAGAATGATTATCTTTTCCATCTCAACACAAATAAAAGTTTATTGAGTGGTTTCTTTATGGAAGGCTTTCCCTCCTCTTCCCCCACCTCCTCTCCCACCATTAATCCCCACATTAAGGAAAGAACAGAGTAGGAGAAGGGGATGTTGGAGGGAGCAAAAAGTCAAGCTCAATCTATCAATTTAAAGCAGAATTTTCCTGGGGCTCTTCTCCAAGGGCCAGGGCCAGATGTAGAAAATAGTTAGAAGGGCCATTCACATTTGCATTTTATTTGCATATCATTTGCATATCCCTACACTGACATACGGTTTATTCCCAGGCAATTTTCAAGTTAAAATGTGATTACTGCAGCCTTTGGGGTTGTCATGGTTTGATTTTCCTCTTCTTACTTCCTTCTCACCCACCCACTGAGCCTTGACACTAGAATTTCCAGTGAGTATGGTGTGTGTTAGGTGGTTGTGGGAAGATGAGAGGTTAAAGAGACAGGGAGGACCCACTGAAAAAGAGGAGGGAGAAGGAAACAGTATAATTACCACCAAGGGCCCAGTAAGTCTCAAGAAGCATCATGCCCTCCCCGCCCTCATTGATGCTTAGAACACTTCAGTCCTGCTGCTTGGTTACAGCCTTTGTTGAATTTCTAAGGAAACAGCTCCTTTTGCAGGAAGTTGGGAGGAAGCTTCTCACTTTTGATGTTTAATGTGGTAACACAATGCCAAGGTTGTCCCCTTGGCATCAAGGGAAATAGAAACCTGATGTTTTTTGGCTATGCAGACAATCGGGTGGGCTCACCCAGTCTCTTGCCTCAGCCTTCTTTTCTCTGAATCAGTTGGTCAAGAAGTATTTTTTAAAATGCCTACTATGTGCCAAGGCACTTTGCTAAGCATTGGGAAGACAAAGAAAGGAAAATATTATTCTCTACTCTAGAGGAGCTCACAATCTAATGGAGGAGGTGACATACAAACCAGCTATATGCAGGGTAAATTAGAGATAATGAACAGAGGGAAGACATTAACATTAACAAGGGATTGAGAAAAATTTGCAGAGCTTAACCTATCTTCCCCATCCCCGCTCCCCCATTCCTTTTTTCTTGCTCTACAGGATTTATTTTTCTGTCCTTTTGTTCATTGTAGACTGTGAGGCTTAATATATGGCAACTAGGTGGTTCAATGGATAGAGCACTGGACCTGGAACCAGGAAGCCCTGGGTTGAAATTGTCTCAAAAACGTAGTTGCTGTGTGACCCTGGGAAAGTCACTTAATTTTTGCTCTAACTCTACCTCAACTGTAAAATAAGAAAAAATAATAGCAACAACTTTGTAGGGTTGTTGTGAGGATAAAATGAGATAATATTTGTAAAATGCTTAGCACAGTGACTGGCACACCCAATAAGCAATGCACAAATGTTGATTTCCCTCCTTTCACTAATCAATTGACTAAGAACTAGTCCAATATTGCTTTTAAAGTTGAGAGAATCGGCTGGATTCTCCACCCTGCCTCCACTAACTGAAATGAAGGTTGCTTGGGCCTTCATTGGATTGTGGGGTCAACACCATTCTAGGTGTTTGTGAAAAAGAGGAAATAAAGTAAATAAAATAAACTTGTTCTCATTCATTCATTCATTCATTCATTCATTTATTCAACAAAAATTACATGCCCACTCTGTGCAGAGCATACCCGAGGTCCTGTGGGACATACAAAGTATAGAGAAGATATCATCTTCAATGTCATGAACCTTACAGAAGGATAAAACACTCACAGACAGAGAAACCAGGAAGCTTTAGAGAAATGGTTTAGAAAGCTATAATCAATTAATCAGCATTTGTTCAGTGCCGACTCTGTACCAAGGGCTGGGGATGGAGTTTATAGGACTATGAAGAAATATGTAACAGAAGGCTATATGAAGTTCAAAGGGAAGAGTCATCTCCACTGGGGTTTTGGGGGGAGGGGGAAGGGATCATTGAAGACTTCTCGGATGAGGTAGCTTTGGAAATGAGACTCAGACAGGACAGAGAAGGGAAGAGAAGCATTTATTAAGCACCTTCTACATACACCAGGTCCTTTACAAATATTATTTCATTTGATCCTCACAATGACCTGCAAGGTAGATGCTGTTATTATGTTGACTTTTATAACTGAGGAAACTGAGGCAAACAGAAATTAAGTGCCTTTCCCAGGGTCACACAGCTAGTAAATGTCTGAAGCTCTATTTGAATTTAGATCCTCCCGATTTTCAGGTCCAGAACTCTATCCATTGTACCACCTAGCTGCTCAAGTGGTTGCTAAGATTTCAACAGGCAAGGTGGGAGTGGGGTGGGGGTGGGAAGGAGTGCTTGTCCACAAAGTAGGCTTATGTCCAACATCTTGAGACTTGGTTCTCTAAAGTCTAAGGGGCCACATCTGTATATAATTTTTTTTTTACTATTATGATTTATAGCTCACTTTCACATTCCCAATCAGTTCCTCCTCATTGCTTTATTAATGTAAGCCTCAATGGTTGCATTTAATCCCATTGGTTTAGAAAGCCAAGGTCATTCTATTAGATTGTTTGCTTTTACTTGGGGACTTCACCCATTACTACTTAGCTAGGAACACTTGCCTCAGTTTGGAATTCCAAGAAGAGTTATGGATTGATGGGGGTGGAGAAATGTTCCCATACGGGATCTGCCTAAGCTTCCTGCTAACTTTCTGAGGGCTTCTTCCTGCAGTGTTTCCCATATGCCTAGGACTATGCTCCCTTTTGGCTTTTATACACACTTGCTTTAATAATAATAATAACAACATTTCTATAATGCTTTATGTAATTTCATTTGACACTTACTCCAGTGTGCTACCCCTAGGGTACACTATTGCTCTCATCTCTTTGACTCTCCTCTGACCCTGGAGATGCTTTGAAAGAGCCATTTTTGTTTAATTTGTCAATGTCATTTTCCCTCCTATCCTTGTATTAATTATTTGTGGTATTAACCCCCTTGTTGGACTGGGCGTCCTCTTCAAAGTTAATGGACACTCTTTTGAGTCCTTCAGCTGGGTCACAGAGGATAGTATGACATATCATGATCCCTGGGGGGGACTCCCTCTTCACAGGTCTCCTTGGTTGGCACTGAGTCATCGATCACATCTCCGGCTGGTCGCTCAGCTGATCTGAGCCGTCTGTTCCTAATTTGCTGTGTGCATGTCTGTGTCTCTTCTGCCTGAATACAGGAACCTACTTAAGGATTTTTGGCTTCTTCCCCCCACCCCCTTTCATAGCTGGGAAGGCATCAGGAATAGCCCCTCCTTGCCTGCAATGGACAGAAGAAGATGATCTCATAACTTTGTTTTTGTACTTCTCATATGCATTGATCATGTTCTAATTTAGAGTATACTTATCTGTGGAAGTGGAGGGGGACTCCCTCCCCCAACTTGCAGGGCACGGCAGACAAGGTATTCTGAAGGTCTGTATTCACAAGTCCCTGCCAAAATTTACCTTGAATAGTCAACTAGAGGACACAATCAACTAAAAGGAAAGACATTTAATGAAATGGCAGTATTTTAAGAAAAAATTAGCACTCAGATCTTAAGAAATAAATCCATCCATAGTACCAAAAAAAGAAAAAAAGAAAAAGAAAAATTTTAAAATCCCCCCATAAATATGGGACACACCCTCCCATTATAGACATGTATATATACATGTATGCATATATACACATATGTGTACATGTTACATGCACACAATACACATACTTTAATATTGCAATGTTACTAATATCTTCTGGGGATATCATTGCACTCCTCCCATCAGTTCTACCCCTCGGTACTTCCCACCAAATGCATAGTATTGACAGGGCACATCCCAGCTGCAAACAGCTCCATTGGAGGCAGAGTTTCTGCTGAATGCTGCTTTGGCAGTTGCTACTCCCCTAGATGCATAGTATTTATCCAGTGACAGGCATAGCTCCAGTGGAGGTAGAGTTTCTCTGTGACTTCAACTTCTAGCTTCTCCTGATGATGTCCTTGGCTACAGTGCTTTTATCTTCCTCATAGGAAGAATAGTTTCTTCCCATGTTCCCTTAAGCCCCAACCAAAGGCTTAAAAAAAGAAAATAAAAGCACTTTTGATAAAGCAGCTGCCCCATTCATGAATCAGCAAAAGATTTCCCTAAGGAAAATATATTTTAGCATTTAACCTTATGGAATGACTGTCTCCTTTCCCTTAGTCTTCCTTGGGAACCCTAGGCACTAAATAAGCTCTTTAGAGTGAAGAGTTGATACTATTCTATCTAAGAAACAGATGTCCTCAATATCATGTATATCACTTCCTTTCATTAAAGCTTCTGAGGAGCTGGGATTACTACTGTTGTTGCTTATGAACCCAAATCTTGTCTGCTTCCTATGAATTATCAGCAGTGATGGATTTGGAATCAGATAATCTAGATCCAAAGCCATGGTTTATGTAATCTTGGACAAACCATTTAATCTCTCCATGACTTAGTTTCATCATCTACAAAATCAAGAGGTTGGATTAAATTCCCTCTAAAATCTCTTCCTACTCTATAATCCTATAGGACATTTTAGGCCTTGGTTGGAAGGATTAAGAGAAAGGATGAAGTTAAAGGTAAAGAATCCAAGAGACAAGGGGAGAGGTATGACAACCTGCCTTCAGCCTCTTACCACCCCATATTGAACCACAATTACTACAGGATGAGTAAGAGCTTCTACAGGGCTCCCAGATAAGCTAAATGTTGCATAGAATGTCAAATTACATGGATTAGGGGGTGTCATGGGGTGCAGAGCACCCCAGAAGTTCTCTGGGGCACATCAAGGAATCTTCACCTTGAGAAACTAAACCAGAGGACAGATAACGCCTAGAGAGATAAGTAGAACCAAATCGGACTGAGCTAGCTTCGGATTCCCACCCTTCATTCTGGTCTCCCTTGGGTGTGGCTGTGGCCTTTGTGTCCTGAAGAGAGAGCCACCCCTCACTGAATTCCTCTAGTCACTACCAGTGGGGGATGGTCCTCCACTCCTCACCCAATTCCCCCAGCTACCCCCAGTGGGGCATGGTCCTCCCTCACTAAAGGAACTTTTCACAGGCAGATGGTCCACTCCCATCAGTCCTCTATAAAAGTACCTTCCAGTCTCCTGTTCGAGGAGATTTGGTACCTCTGAGCCATGTGCTTTGTGCCTATCTCCCCATGAGAAGTCCAAGGATTTCTGTCATGATTTCCCTTCCTCCACCCTTCCCTTCCCTTGCTCCTAAATAAACCACTACCTTATTCTAACTAAGTTTTGTGTGCAAGAGGGTGTAATTCTTTAAAGAGGAATTCCTAAGAACTCCTAACCCAAACCCTGTACCCTATTCCCCCCATTACAGGGGCATGGATGTAAAAATCAATCTGGCAAAATTTATTAGTTTATTTATTTATTACTATGTGCCAGGCACTGGGGATACAAGGAAAGGTGAAAATAGTCCCTGCCCTCAAGAACCTTACATATGGATGGGGGAAAAGCAATATGTAAATATCACATAGAAGATTTATATAGAGTAGATACTAGGTGCATCTTTAATCAGGAAGAGTCATGTTCATGAGATCAAATCTGATATCAGATACTTACTAGCTATGTGACCCTGGACAAGTCACTTTTAACCCTGTTTACCTCAATTCCTCATCTTGAAATGGCAAACCATTGCAGTATCTTTGCCAAGGGGAAAAAAAAAAAACTCAACAACAACAACAAAAACAAAAACAAAACAAAAAGCTTTAACAGCTAGAGAGACTGGGAAAGGCCCCCTTCAGATAGTAGCATTTGAATTGTGTCTTGAAATAAGCCAAGGATTCTAAAAGGTGGAGGTGAGGAGAAAATATTCTAAGCATGCTGTACAGCCAAAGCAAAGGCGTGGAGATGGGAGATGGATTGCTGTATGCAAAGGACACCAAGTAGTCTAGTATGTCGTGATTGTAGAGTTTGTAGAAGGGAGTGGAAAGGTAGCAAGGAGGCAGGTTGAAAAGAGCATTAACTATCAAAGGATTTTATATTTGTTCCTAGAGCTCCTTTCATATTCCAAGTATAGTGGATTGAGGCTAGTACCTATCAGGTAGTAAGGTGATGCAAATGTCTGACAGTCAAGGGATATTAAAAGAAAGGTTCATTTATCTAATTAAACATATAGCCCCCAAACAGAGTAAAAAGAGACATGTTAGTATTACTGCTTCTGTTTCTAGGTTAGGTTAAGTTCAGACAAGTTTCAAGACTTTTCCTCTTCTCCCTTTTGCTTTATAGAGACGATGCTTAAGTGTTGGCAAATGCAAGCAGAAAATTGACAGATGTGAGGTGAGAAGCTGCCTTGCTGAGTGAATTTTATTGGGTCAGGAGGATGCTAGGTACAGGGTCACTAGTGAAACATTTTTCATTATGCATGAAACAAAGAATTTTTTTTTGCATTAACTGTCAATGTGATGTCATCTTCCCCTAATTCCTTCATGGGTCATAACCATATCTACTGCACCATTTAGGGACTTTCCCCTTGAAATCTTCTCTGCCTCACAGGGGCTTACTCAAAACCAGGAAATATACCTAAGCCTGACTGTGGCCTACTAAACCACGTAGGCATTTTTTTTTTTCTGACTCCTTCCTGAGTATTCTTTTTGAAAAAAGCAAAGTAGGGTAGAGGAAAGGGCTCAAGGAAGGTCCAGTCTCCATCACAACTGGAAAGTAGGAACAATTTGCATTTGGTACCTGGTACTCCAGTGCTCTTATGCTGCCCATAGGGCTGCCTCACTGAGACACCTCCCACTCTGAACCTCTATCCCTTTTATAATTTACCCTCAAGTGTCTTACTTGTGGCAAAAATGTAACCCCCTCCCCCCCAACTTAAAACATTCTTTAAAATCTCATTCAAATGCCTCCTCCTCCAGAAGGTCTTTTCTGAATACTTTTGTCCATATTACATTACTCTGGGACCTCCTCTGGGACTATGCCATGCACTTCTCTAGTGAAACTATCACAAGTTTTTCCTTTTGTTTTGTTCAGAGGCACTTTGAGATTTAATTTTTATTTTTTCAAATAAACAAAAATCAAATTTTCTCCTCCCACCTCCCTTCTCTCCAAAATAATTCAAACCCTTTTGATAAATACCTCATATAATGTATATTACATTGTCTTGTTTCCTAGTAGATTGTTTGCTTTGTGTGGTTAATGAGCTTGCTTTATCTGAACTATGTTTTTCTCCTAATGGCCAGCAAAGTAAGGAGGCACTTAAAAACATTTGTAAAGTAAAAAAGTTGTAAAATAAAAAATGAATAAGACTGGTTTGATTGAATTTCCTGCATTCCTCAAGTATGTAGGATATTCTGACAATGAGAAAGGTCGACCTGGTGACTTTCATTTGAGTTTGGGAAAAATCCATTCTAGTATCTTAAAAGCAATGTGAGGAAGTTTACTGGAGTCTCAGGAAAAGTTAACAATGACACAAAGGAAAGGAAAATTAGCTCCTATAAAGATGAAAAGGAGTGGAGGCGGGGGCAGGTAGTGATCAGGGAGTTGAGGCAGGTTTAGCTCAGTGAAAAGAAGACTGAATGAGCCCAATCAAGTGTTGCTACAGCCCAAATTCAGGAAAGGACCATTGAGTCTCCATTTCCCCTAAAGTTAATGGGAAATTAGCATAGTATTTGCCACATTAACTTTGGAAACTGAGTAGTGTCCTGTTTACTTCCTTCCTTCCAAAGGAACAAACAAACAAACTAACTAACCAAAACAGTTCCCTTAGAAAGTCAATTTGGGCTGTGTAACCAAGCAGTTGTATTGAAGTGCTCTATGAGGGGCTGCTGAGACCTGACAACACTGTTGATTGTGTACCTTTGTCTTCCTCTAGTTCAGTAATTTTACAATTCTAAGTAGATTTGATCAGAAGGGTGGAAGAGGGGTATGGAATGGTATACTGTAGTGGATAGAGCACAGAACTTAAAGTCAAGAAGATCTGGATTCAAATCTTTTCACAGCTGCTTTCTAGCTATGTGATGTGATGCAAGTCACTTCTCTGAGCTTTTGTCTCTTCATCTGTAAAATGAGGGTATTAGATTCAATGACCTCTAAAATCTCCTCTAGCTTGAAATCTTTGAGTCTATGATCCCAATCAATTTGAGTTGATTGCAGGGTAAGACTTTAATTTGAAAGAATTAGAATATGAGCTATGAAGGGCACCTTCCCAAAGGAGGAGAGGCATGCATGCTGCTGTATTGCTGAGAGGATAGAGAACTTCTCTGATTGATTCTTTGTTCCTGGGGCCAACTCCAAGATGATTGTTGACTGAAAGTCAAGATGAAGAAGTCTGTCCCTTCACAGTCTATATAAAAGAGGCCATAATATCACCTTGAGGGTAATCTCTTTTCAGGACTTCCTATTTTCCTCTTTTCTAGTCAGCAGCCAAAGGAAGATGGAAGATTTCTCCCTTTACACCCAGAACTTGATATTGACATGTTTCAGGAAAAATACACAAAAGGATAACTACTGAGCCTATTTTCCAAAGAGGTCAAAGGAAAAGGAAAGGACCCATATGTACAAAAATACTTCAAGCAGCTCTTTTTGTAGTTGCACAATACTGAAAGCAAAGAGAGTGCTCATCAATTTCAGAATGGTTGAATAAATTATGGCATATAAATATAATGGAATACTATCATGAAACCTAGGAAGATTTCCTTGAACTGATATAGATCAAAGTGAGTAGAACCAAAACAATTTATACAATAGAAACAATATTGTAAAGACAAACAACTTTGAAGGGCTTAAGAACTCCCACTAGTACAGTAACTAACCACAATTCCAAAGAACTACCCACCTCCTAAAAAAAGAGGTGATATTTTCAAGATGCAGAAAAAGACACATTTTTGGACATGGTCAATGCAGGACTTTATTTTGCTTTACTATACATATGTATTATAGTTTTCCCCTCTTTTTTAAATATAAAAAGTAGAGGGAAAAGGAATAGAAAGAAAACAGATTTTAGTTAATTAAAAAAAAGAAACACAAGGAGGTCAGCAGGTATTTGTCTAGGTAGAGTGATAGGGGATTTCTTGGACTTGAATTATTAACTACCAACTGTTTCATTTTCTTTTTCTTTTTTTTTTTTTTTTTTTAGTGAGGCAATTGGGGTTAAGTGACTTGCTCAGGGTCACACAGCTAGTAAATGTTAAGTGTTTGAGGCCAGATTTTAACTCAGGTCCTCCTGAATCCAGGGCCAGTGCTTTATACACTGTGCCACCTAGCTGCCCCTGTTTCATTTTCTAAGAACATGTCAGTTCCTGAAAATGGACTTTTTCCTGACCAAGATATAGCAGCAGTTGGAGCATTAATAGAGTTTCTGAGAAAGCAGAAAGTAGACACTTGCTTATACACGGCTTGAAAAGAGAAAACCTAAGAATGGCTATCCCAGCCTTCAGGTTTGCTTTATAGGAAACGGAACATCTGAAAATTCCCAAGTGCTATGCTTGGGTAACAGCCTCCTAGAGAGAGAAGTTTTTCTTTCTTGGAGAAGGAAGAGCATTGCCAAAATGGGGAGGAATAGAACTACATTATATGGGTGATTCAGGAGGTGTACCAACCCTCCCTGTTATTGCCAGAATTTCAGGGTCAACTAAGGTCTGCTGTGAAGGGGAATTCTTGTTCAGCCATTCCTAAAGTGGGTTAATCTTCAAGGGGATAAGGAGTCTAATGCATTATTCGTGTTCTTTATGTGTTTTTGAATAGGTTCATGAGTTACTGTGAGTCCTTTGCAAATTGAGAATTTTCTGTGAGGGTGAAAGAAAGGCTTTCCCATACTTTATGAAAATTTGGGACCTTATTGACTATACTTGGGGAAACCAAGACACAAATTATTCTATAAGTTTATTTTCCTATAGATGGAATCATGAGACAAAGAAAGACCCCTTTTGGAGTGAACTGGAAATATTGAACCTGTTCTGCATGAGCCCATATTCCACCCCCCCCTTTTTTTTGAGGAGGTTTGATTGGGGAGAGGGGGTAAACCACTATGAACTTCTTGAGGGCAGTTAAAGTACCTTAATTTGTGCCAACACAGAACTCTAAGCACAATAGCTATTAAATTCATCATTGTTGAAGAGGAGAAATGCCTGCTAACAACTAATTTCTGGGCCTCATGTGGTTGTCTCTACTTTGCTGGTCCTGTCACAGTTTATAGGATCACACATTGAGAGTTGAGAATTCAGAGATTATATGATCCAACCCTTTAGTTTTACATATGTGGAAGATGGGGGTCTGGAGATTGGCCCAATAAAGTCACATAGTCAACAAACAGCAAATTGTAGAGCCAGGATTCACACCCATACCCTCTGATATCAAGTTTAGTGCTCTTCCCACTATGAATGCTTAATTTTGTCGATTCACCCAGGAGCAGTTAGGCTCTGGGAGACTGACATAACACTAACTAAATTTTGGGAAGACTTATTATGAAACTAGAATGATAATTTATGATTGTGGATTATGGGATTTAGAGTTAGAAAGACCTTAGAGATAATATTTTCTAGAGGAGGGAAGTGAGGTCCAGAGGGGAAGTGACCTTCCCAAAGTCCATCACACAGACTGAAAGTAGCAGAGATAGGATTTGACTTCAGGTCCTCCAGATCACATGTGTGTGTTTGTGTGTATGTGTGTGTGTATGTGGGGGTTGTGTATATGTATATAGTATATGGTGTCCATGTGTATGTATGTGTGGTATATTTGTGTGGTGCATGTGTGTATATGGGTGATATTGTGTGGGATATGTGTATATGTAAGGTGTATATGTGTATGTATTATGTGTACATGTGCATGTGTGTATTACGTGGGGTATATGTATATGTGTATTATATTTGTGTGGGAGGTATACATGTGTATGTGTATAACATGTAGGGTATGTATGTTTGTGAGATGTAGATGTACATGGGGTACATTGTATATGTGGTGTACATGTATAGTGTGTGGGCTATGTGTGTATATGTTGCATATGTGTACATGTAGTATGTATATAGCATGTGGCGTGTGCATGTGGGCTATGTGTGCGCATGTGTGTTTGTAGTGGGGAGTATGTTTATATGTGTGGTATATGTGTGTGTATATATGTGTGTGTGTGTATATGTGTTGTGCGTGGGGTATATAGGTATTGTTGTGTATATGTGTGTCTATAGTGTGGTGTCTATGTATATGGGTTTTTCCATGTTATACCAAGGAAGCATCCTGACAGTTCTGTGTCACACAGCTTTGCTTCCATGTGATTCTTATTCTGGTGTTTATATTAATCTTCCATAAAGCACCTACACAACCTCATACAAGATCCGTTCGATCTTTCAATGCAACAAGAAATGTCACAATAAACAAGCCACATCCTAGGGGGGAAACAGACTGGCTTCATTTGTACACAGCCAGCTTATATTAAATAAATGTAGGGAGACTGTATTTATTCTTCCAACCCATTAGTGCATTAGCAGGTCAGATCCCCAGAGTACAGTTGGCCACACCCATTCTTCAGGGTTTCAGGGATATTCCCAATGGGCAATGAGGTTCATCTACTGCTATTTCCATGAGCCATTTTGGCATGGCTTCTCCTAATGTCAATCATCACTAATTATGGCTCCAATATCATTTACCAGTGCCAGTTAGTATTTCCAGTTGATACTTCCCCAACAACAATTAGCTATTGCAAAGAATATTTATGGATAAGATATGGGAAGAACAAAAATACAAACATCACCCCAATGCAACTTCCATACTCCAAACTCAAGACGGCTGCTGCAAATTGTCCTCCCATTATTGTGCTGTTGATGTTTAATACAGTCAATGGACCAGCCATACCCTTATTTCTAGGACATGTCATCTTGGCTGTTGGGTTGATTCACTGGCTGCACTGGTCAAACAGGGCTGGCTTCTCACTGGGTTTTGCTGCTGGTAAACTCTGCTGACTCCTCTGACCCTTTGAAGTTCACAGGGTAGTTCTGCCTCCAGTACTCCTCACTTAAGAGCAGGAAAGGACAAACACAAGACAGAGAGAAGATATAGTAAGACCACATGTTCATGAGTCATGTGGCAGCCTTGGTGGGGATATAAGGGCCAAACATTATGGTATTTTCTCCCTTGATCATCATCAGCAAGAAAGAGGTTGGGGAGGAGGGGAATGAAAAAAAGTTTCACAGTAACTTTATTATATATTTAAAAGGAAAAGCAAGTTGTAGATAATAGATTTGCAATTTCACGTGCAATCCTCTTTTTTTCCTATTCTATTCTGTTATGGAAATGTTCATTTTATTTCTTAAGTTCAGAATTTTTAAAAAAATGTTGAGTTTCGGGGCAGCTAGATGGCACAGTGGTTAAAGCACCGGCCCTGGATTCAGGAGTACCTGAGTTCAAATCTGGCCTCAGACACTTGACCCTTACTATCTGTGTGACCCTGGGAAAGTCACTTAACCCCCATTACCTGCAAACCCCCCCCCAAATGTTGAGTTTCTCTGCTGGAATTTTGTATGCACTCTCAGTTACATCTCAGCGACAATTAAAAGATTTTTTTTTTTAAACCAAGCAGTAAGCAGTCAGGAAACAATCACAGAATACCCATGCATACCCTGAATTGAGAGCATTGAGACCCCTTCCATCAGATGTCATCAGAGATTTCTAGAAGCAAGCTCACTGAACCCTCCACATGGGTTGGCAATAGAGAGAGCTCCTTGCATATGCTCTGAGGATACAACTACAACCATACCACCCACATACATACTTTTCCCATTGGCCAATCTCACTATTTCATCTGAATATAACCCTCCAAAATCGTCACTGACCAAGTTAATAAAAATGGCCTATTTGTTTATCCTAAATATTATTTTGAAAGAGGGCAGGAGAGCAGCAAAGGAGGATGAAGAAAGATATACTCAGCCCTAAGACTTTCCATCTTCATAAGACACCTCAGTGAATATGTCCTCTCAGAGACCAAATAGCTGTTCATAGAATTCATGATTCTCTAAGCTTCAATTTTCTTATCTGTAAAATAAGAATTATAATCGCCATAGTACCTTCTTCACAGAGTTGTTATGAGGGAGGCTCAAGTGAAGTAATGTGTTTAAAGTGATTTGGAAACTTTAAAGTGCTATATAAATTGTGGTTATTACAATTGTTATTATTCATTCAACAGATACTTACTGAAAGTGTTTACTATATATATATGCAACACCAAAGACAAGTGCTTTGGACTGCACTAAATGGTGAATTATAAGTAGACTGTTAGATGATAGAACTGAATAGGCCCCAGAGATCATATAGTCGAACTGTTTGTTTTTCAGATTAGGAAATCAGAGCCCAGAGAAATGAAGGATCATAAGAACACAGATTTACGTTTGAAAGGGACCTTAAAGTCTATCTAGTCCAACCTCCTCATTTTACAAATAGGGAAACTGAGAGCCAGAGAAATTAAATGGTTAGCCCCAAATCACACAAATACTAAATGAAACTTGCCTAAAGTTACTCTGATATTTGTGTGAAAAAAATCAGCATGATTAGAATACTAGCAAATCTTTGCCCAAAGAGTTTCTTTCTACTCTTTTCACTAACCTCCAAAAGAACTTAAATTTCCCCCTTCCTTTGGTTATGAATAGAGGAAGGGAATAAGCATTTACTAAGGACCTATTATTTGCCAGGCAGTGTGCTGAGCACTTCAAAAATATTATTTCATTTGATCCTTTGCAATGTGAAGGACAATATGCCATTCATATTTATAAAGGGTTTATTTTTATCATCTTTAGAGGTCTTTTTACATAATATCACTGTGAGGTAAGAATCATCCCTATTTTCCAAATGAGACAGCTATGACCCAGAGAGGTTAAATAACTTGTTCACAGTCACACAGCTAATAAATCCCAGAGAACCCAGTCCTCTTGACTTTAAGTAGGTCTGGTTTTTGTTTATTCCCACTCCCCCCTGCCACTATATCATGTTGATTCCATTAATTCTCCAGGGACAAAGTAAGGATTAGGATGGCAAAATAAAACAAAATGATTAGAGGATTGGGGGGAAAAGGGGGAATTAACAAAAAATAAGGTACTGTAACCAGCAGGTGTCACTATCTGGCAAGGTATGGAGTCTTAGAATGGCCAAAGAAAATGAAAGAAAGGACTTATTCATCTGGTTTTCTTCTCCCCTTAGGAACACCTTTTTCCACAACTAGGTGACCTAGGAGGCATATTTTTCCCTTGGCCCAGGCTTCTATGCTACCCCTCAGTTTGGATATGGATGCCTTAGTGACACAACTGAGTTTTTGCCACCTGAATCTGACTTGTCAATGACTCCATTAGCTTATGGGTATATGGTCTCCAGTCATGTGATTTGCCTATTTAGGAGCTTTTGAAAATCATTAGTAAACTCAAAACCACACAATTATTACTAAAGCAGCTCATTCCCTAGGTAGGGAAGAAAGCCCTAGTGTTCTAGAGATGGATTTAATCCTCTGACCCTTTTATTCCTGTATATACCAAGCTAGCCACTGGTGTCCTCCATTGTACTCTCCCCCTCCCACCATGCAATTAATAAATTAATTAATAAATGTGAGTCACAGATCATTATGATTGACCAGTTTGTTGGAGACAAATTTAGGGAATAGATGGGACTTAAAGAAACAGAAAAAATTGTGCAGAAATCACTTTCCCACTACCAGCACTGGACAGGTAGAAAGGAACATAAAATTCTTCACAACTCTCAAAGGAACAATTACTGCCAGCAGTTTCAGTTCATTCTATCTACCTCCTTCCCCAATTGTTTCCTTATGAATGGAAGCTTTTACTTTACATTTGCACCAACTAAGTTTTTATTTATTCATATGTGTGTGTATATACATCTAAATTCATATATGTATGTGTGTGAGTGCACTTATGTCAGTGATAACTGTCCCAATGTCACTGTAATTGAACAGCCAGTCTCTTGTCTCTGAACTTCCACCACAAAATGGCTAAAAAGGCTTTATCTTTCTTTCTCAGCAACCAACACTGCATTTCCATACTCAATGCCACTGCCAACTGTTTCACCCTCAGTCACCATCAGATGCTCTTTTTTCTTCCTTTTTCTAGTTTAGAAACTCCTGATGGGGTGGAAGTCAACCCCCAGGTCAGAAATTACCATAGTCACAGTTCCTACAGTACAGGAAGATGGCACCATCTGTGTAAACTATAGTTTCCAAAATTCACAGCCAAGTTTCAGACTTTTTACTCCTACCTGTAGGGAAATTCATATGAATACCCAGTTATAATAAAAGATCATAAAATTGTGAAGTTTACAGATATTTAAGTATCTTATTTCATTTAATTCCACTTCAATCTGACTCATAAGTCCTCTTCTCAATTCCTTCTCAGTAATGTCCCCCTGTTGCCCATCTCCGATGCTGAGTAGAAAAGTGAAAAGTAACATTAGAGGAGGTAAGTATGACCAATGATTAGTTAATATAGGTTTGACAGAGGCATTTCTTTTTACTGATTCCTCTTGACATGTTATGGATGATTTTGCTTTCCTTAGTTTTGGTAATTCCCAACTAAGATAGTTAATATTTTCCTTATTATTATTTCCTTCTTCCCTGGGGTAGGGGTGGGTGGTGGGTAAGGAACCAGCAAGTAGAAAAGTGGGAAAAAAAGAAACAAACATTGCAATAGGAAAAGAGCCATTTCTTTACTCTTAGGAATTAGTGAATCAACAGGTTATTTGTTGAACAATAAATTAAAACAAAACTTCACAAGACTTTTATTTGCAATTGACCTTTAAGGTCATCTAATTTAACCCCCACAATTTACAGATGATGAAACTGAGGAGGCTAAGTGTTTACTTGTCTAAGAATACATGGGAAATAAGTAGAAGTACTGGGTTTTGAACACCAGTACTGTGAATCTAAATACAGTATTCCTTGTACTTTTTAAGAGATAATCTCTTCAGATATTGATAGTTTTCTCTGTTTCCAGGGGTACTTCTGCCTCAATTACTATGCAAGGATCTAGAATCCGACCATCTTCTTTTCTGGATACTGTAAGAAAATAACGGGCTTTTTGCCACAGCCCAAAAGCCCCAGATTGATTGGACTGATTAGATTGACTGATTAACCCACTTAAAGTTAATTCAATTGAAGACACACCTTCTTGACTCCGAAGAGGTATTGTTCTCAGCTCCTGTCAGTGTGGAATCATCCTCAAGTCCAGTGAACCAATGGATTTGGGTGATGCTAGCCAATTTGCTTGAAGCAATGTGTAAGGACTGCCTCTTCTGGGGGATGCAGGAAGGTGCTTGGAAACACACAGTTCAGTACTCGAACAGGCTTGTGGTGGGTGAAGTTGAGGACGCTAGGTTAGATAGTTCTTTTCTTGGCTTTCTGACCCAGATGTTCTCTCTCTCTCTTTTTTTTTTTTACTAATAAATGCTTAATGCCAAAAGTTGGTGCTAGAGTTTCTAATTTATAAGTAAACCCTAGCTAGTTTTTCTTATACTTGGAACAGGAATAAGGCAACCACACGTTTAGTTTTACTCGTCACAATACTAATAAATTATTACTCTCCAACTTTGTAAGTTTCCATACAGACTAATGCTCTCTCTAGGCCTTAGTTTCCTCATCTGTTAAATGAGGGGGTAAAATTAGATGATGTAAAGGTCCCCTCCCTCTCTAAATTCTGTAATTTTAGCTAACATTCATATTAACTCTTTTAGGTTTGCAAAGTGCTTTACATATCATGTTTGGTCCTCACTATTCTCCAGAGAGGCTATAAGGAAGAGGTAATTGCTAGTATATTTAATAGGTATGAAGCTTGAGGCTCAGAGAACTGTATTAAGTGATATGCTCATGAGTACTCATCTAACAAGTGACAAAGTGGCATTTGAACCTCAGGCTTTCTGACTCCAAGGCTAGCATCCTAATCACCATACCATGTTGTTTTCCTTTAAGAACATGAGATAAGGGGCAGTTAGGTGGTGCAGTGGATAAAGCACTGGCTCTGGATTCAGGAGGACCTGAGTTCAAATCTGGGCTCTGATACTTGACACTTACTAGCTGTGTGACCCTGGACAAGTCACTTAACCTTCATTGTCCCACCAAAAAAAAAAAAAAAGGAACACAAGATAAGAAATAATAGAAAGGAGCAAACACCAGTGAATTAAAAAAAGGAAATTCTTTTATGTGTCAATAAGCCTCTTATTTCCACTAGCTACACCTCAATACTTGTACAGGGTGAGCCAAAAGTCATGAATATTTAATAACTTTTATTTTTTGTTTTTTTTACTTACAATACCATAGCATCATATAAAGTATATATAGGAAATGAATTTACATTATGTGTGGAAAATCAAATCTCATAAATGGTGAAATATAATGAAAAAATAATTTTCAAAATGTTATTAAAACATTAGACCCCTTTGTGACTTTTGGTTTGCCCTGTGTATTGATGATAGCTAGAACTAGTCACATCATTCTGGGTTTCATTATTCTTTATCTTATTTGCTGTGTAAACAGCTTTAGATTTATGGGAAAGTATTCTTGTAACTTCAATTGAAGGAGCTTGTCCTTTCCAGATTTAGTTGCTTTTTCCTTTTCTTAGACCTTGTCCTAGACATTGGGGATGCTTTTGCACCTAC
The DNA here is from genome assembly GCF_019393635.1 of Dromiciops gliroides. Classification (NCBI taxonomy): domain Eukaryota; kingdom Metazoa; phylum Chordata; class Mammalia; order Microbiotheria; family Microbiotheriidae; genus Dromiciops; species Dromiciops gliroides. The sequence continues at coordinate 154,983,939 of NC_057864.1, read as the reverse complement.
ACAGTCTTCTAGTTACTGACTGTGCCTGGGGCTCTGCCAAATGAGATTCTAATCTGATGAAATAATTCTAGAGAAAGTGTTACTGGCAGCTAATGGCTAAATGTGTTATCTAGATAACATTGACAGGTTACCAGGGGATTTCAGTTGCTTTGTGCCAGGAAATGAGTAAAACCTACCTGAGAGATACCAGGGGACCTGGCACCTGAACTGAGTCTTGAAGGAAGATAAGGGTTATGAGATACAGAGATGAAAAAAGAGTAGGTTATGAGCATGAGGGACCCTTTATGGGAAAGAGGTGGGGAATGGAATGGGAAGTTAGGGTCATAGAAAATATTTTAATGTGGTTAGAATGTGGTGTGAGAATAAGAATAATAGCAAATATGACTGAAAATAAGTACATGCAATGGAGATGGGTAGGAATGGATGTTTTTCCCCTTATCCCAATTAGTTTATGTAGTCACAGTAAGTAGGGGCATATAACAGAGCTAGTAATATGCTAACAAAGTCCAAAGGTATATCTATACCTGTCATCCTCTTAGGAAGTGTGAAGAAGTTCTCTGATTGAATTGCAAGTGCAGCTTTGGAGGCATTAACATGCTAACAAAGTGAAAAGATCTGTCTAAGTCCCATAATGAAGTGTGAAGTTCTCTGATTGAATTATAAGGGCAACTGACCATTGGGTGTGAAAAGATTGCCTATATTTCTATAGGAATTTAAACAGCTAAGCCAGCCAAGCTGAAGACAGAGTTGCTCAGTTTGAGGGTTCAAGGGAGCTTGAGGCAGGGAGATGATCTGTGGAGTGTGACTACTGTGCCTCTATTAGAAGGCAAGAAGGGAAGGGGATTTTTCTCTCTTTCCCATACACAAAGGCCATGGTATCTTGAATTGGAGTTACTTCCTTAGGAGAATACACCACATCCAGCAGGAAGAAGTTGAGAGAGTCCAAACATTTGTTGCAGGGAGGAGATGCACACTCTCTAGACATACGCATAAACAGAGAAGCACCACACCAGTTAGGAAGTACAAAGGTCTCTGGCAACAGAAAAGAACTGATTATGAATTGAAGAAAGAAGCCACTTTGCCATATGGCAATTGGAATATGAGGAGGGACAAATCCAGGGAATACATCTGAATAACTTGACTGATGGAGATACTATGTCTAAGAGCGAGCAGTGTGAAGACTTTATACCCGGGCACTGTAGCATCAGAGGCATGATTTGCTTTGGAATGCAGCTCTCCTTATGACCATTCTTCCCAAGAACACTGAGTATACACTACTAGGTCTGTATCCCAAAGAGATTATAGAAGAGGGAAAAGTACCCACATGTACAAAAATACGTATAGCCCCTCTCTTTGTAGTGGCAAGGAATTGGAAATCAAGGGATTGCCCATCAATTGGGAATGGCTGAACAAGATATTATATACGAATGTAATGGAATACTATTGTGCTGTAAGAAACAACGAGCGGGAGGATTTCAGAGGAACCTGGAAGGACATACATGAACTGATGCTGAGTGAGAGGAGCAGAACCAGGAGAACATTGTACACAGTAACAGCAACAATGTGTGATAATCAACTGTGATAGACTTGGCTCTTCTCAGCAGTGCAATGATCCAAAACAATTTCAAAGAACTCAGAATAGAAAATGTTTTCCACATCCAGAAAAAAATAACTGTGATTTCTGAATGCAGATTGAACCATACTGTTTCTACTTTTTGGCTGTTTTTTCCTTCTTTTTTTTTAGGTTTTCCCCTTGAGCTCTGATTCTTCTTCCACAATATGACTAATTCAGAAATATGTTTAATGTTAATGTACATATATAACCGGTATCATATTAGTTTCCCTTTTGGGGAGGGGGAAGGGAAGGGAGGGTGGGAGAAAAATTTGGAATGAAAAATCCTATAAAAACAAAATGTTGAAAACTAGAAAATAATAAAATACTTTTATTTTTAAAAAGAACATAGGGTACACCTGTGGGCAAATTCTCCTCAGGTTTATGATGGGGATACTTTGTAGCCACTATTCTTAAAATCACAGAATTTGAGACTAGCATGGGAACTCAGAGAACATCAAATTCAACCCATACACAGAGGGAATCTTTACTTTCTCATTATATATAATCTTAGCAAATGTCTTTGCTTTGAACTAATTGTATGTTGTTCAGTAATTTCAGTCATGTCTGACTCTTCAAGACCTCATGTGGTGTTTTCTTGGCAAGGAAACTGGAATGACTCACCACTTTCTTCTCCAGATCATTTTACAGAGGAGGAAACTAAGCACAACAGGGTTAAATGACTTGCCCAGAATCACACAGATAATAAATGCCTGAGGCCAGATTTGAACTAAAAAAATGAGTCTGCCTGGTTCTAGGCCTAACTCTTTACTGTATCACCTATATTATCCTAATTATATTTACTGGTTGACTATTAAAGGTAAGCTAACTGGTGGGAGTTCAGAAGGTATAGTTTTTAGAATATGCATAAAAAAGTTATTTCTGAAACTTAAGAGTAATGATAACTCTCTTCCAGCTCTCCCTGAATAACCCCCAAGAGTCAATTTGCAAACCTTTGAGTGCCTAGTTGGCAAAGCAGCTGAGATGGAGTGCTATACCATGGGGCCCTTTGAGGAATCCATTTGCTTTTTCTACTCATTTTCAGAGACCCACTGAAAAGACTCTCCATCAGGTTCTCTCCTTCATGGATGCAGAAGTTTTATAGGGATGATTTTGTTTTAGAATATAACCACATGTTTTTCTGGTGTTCTCAGAACAGTTTCTTTAAACTAACTTTTGCATGGTTGCATGCTTAAGCCAATAGTGGTGTTTGACACTACATGAGATGTGCATAGAAGCTGATATGAGCACCATGAGTATGTAATACTGTGCATGATATGATTATAACACACTATTGGGTCCTTAGAATAATAATCTGTCCTGCTATGGATCTAGCAGTGTTTCTATAGCACATAGTGGGAACTCATCCATGTTTTGTTTTGTTTAATTAACTTACTGTTGAACATATCTAGACTGCTTGCATTATTGTGACCTGAGAAGGGAACAAGCCTTTTATGAATATCATCTCATTTGATCCTTACAATGAGGAGGTAGTTTTAGAAGTACAGACACAATGACCCTGGGAGGTAGGTGCTATTATTATCTCCTTAACAGTGTGGTAAGGGTCACACAGACAGTAAATGTTTGAGGACAGATTGGAACTCAGGTTTTCTTGACTGTAAGCCTTTATTCATTGTATCACCTAGCTGCTTCTAGTTCAGACAGACCCTAAGGTTGTTGTAGACTGTAGGTATATGAAATAAGCTTTCCTTGCTTTCTTTCTTTTTTTAATAGAAATACTGACCAATCAACCTCTTTTTTGGTCAATATATTTCACTAAATGGTTTTAATTTATGCAAATAATAGAAAGTAAGGCTATGTCTAAAAATGACATCCCTTTATACTTTTGACTTAATCCCTCTTGGGGAGTCCTATATATCCTTGGGCCTTTTCTGAGTTTAATTTCTTTGAAATTGGTCTGCTCTCTAGTGAGGCATGAATTTAAACCTCTGTTTGGAACTTCCTGTATGTTGTAGGGTGGCCTGTATATTGCAAGGACCCTTTTGAAATTTTTGTCCAGGCTTTCATTTAGAATTCTCTAAGGAATGCAGGTCTTTGGAGGAATTTCCACCCTATGTAATTTGGCTTCTCATCTGAAGGTTACGGGGTAACTTCCAGGGGATCTCAGTTCCCCTATCCCTTTCAGGAGCCCTAAAGGGACCAGGCTTTGCCTCTGAGAAAGGAAATTTGATTTTCTTGTTCCCTTTCTTTTTCTTTATTGTTTTTAGGTTGTGTAAGGCTTTTACAATCACCAAGAGAAGCAGGAATCTATGAGAATTTTGTAATATGATGTCTGTTTGCTAAATTGTGTAGTTATATATTTGAGGATGAATGTAATCCTGAGGCCCACCAGCTATGACAGACCTAGACATTAATAGAAGAAATCTAATTTTTAGATTTCTAAAAAAAAACCTGTCACGTAGACTCTGCTGAAGCTGTAGTTCATAGTACTGGGGAATGCACTTGAAACTGTAGTGTTTGGGCATCACCAAGCAACTAGAGAGCTATCCAGAATTAAGAATATGGACTTAATAGGGTGGCACAGTGGATAAAGCACTGGCCCTGGATTCAGAAGGACCTGAGTTCAAATCTGGCCTCAGACACTTGACACTTACTAGCTGTGTGACTCTGGGCAAGTCACTTAACCCTCATTGCCCTGTGGTGGGGGGAGGGGAGACCAAAAAAAAAAAAGAACTTGGACTTTACCAAAAGAACACTCTTGTTGCTTTCCTAAGAACAGGAAACGTTCCCCACCCCACCACCTGCCAGTCAGTTGACTTTGTCACAAAAGAGGCAGATAACAGCTATTAATATGCAAGAAAAATGTAAGAATCTGTCTAAACTCTGCCATTCCTTTAGGAAGTATGACGTTTTCTGAGAAAGATTTTACCAGGGTATGACCACAGTGCATGCTATTGCTTCTCAGAGTTACAGGTAAGAGTTGAGTGCCAGGCAGTGTGATGTTTAAAATCTAAATTGTGGTTGCCTTAAATTAAAAAGCTTCAGTACCAGTCTTTGGGAATTAAACATTTATTAAAGCTTACGGATATTTACAAAGAGTTCAGAAAGTTGAGAAAAAGAAGTCCTACCTAGCCTAGAGTTCCAGCCTGGTTGGGTTCTTCCTCAAGTCCTCCTCCACCAGCCTGCTTTAATCAGGAACCCCCAGCAAGCTGATTGTGGAAGCTTTTTATAGGTCTGGAACAGAGGCAGTCCTTATACACTGCTTCAAGGTGATTGGTTGCTGTCCTCCAAATCCATTGGCTTTGAAGGTGTTCAAATTAAGTTCACAGTCTAGTTTCTGAGAACAATACCTTCTTAAGGGCTAGCCAGGTGTGATTACAATCCAGTTAATGTGAAGTAGGCTTAATCAGCAGTCAATCACTCTCACTTGATTCAATCAGTATAGATTAATCTCCAGGTGGGTCTTTGAGTATCTGCTAAATCCCATTATTTCATCACAGCAGACAGCAAAGGCAAATTAATAGCCCTGAAAAGAGCTTCACAAGTCCTCACCCAAGAGGGCTAGTCCTTCTTGAACACTCTATACACCCCAAACTAAAACTCCAGGCTAAATTAGGTTGAGGGTAACTAATAGGCCTCAAACACATCCATGAGTTAGGGGAATGACTCCCCAAAGGATGTGAAGACTTTCCCAAGTAGAATGGGTGGATGAGAACAATTTGTTCCAATGGCCATGAAGGAGGCTAAAAAAGGCACTGTGGAGTGTTTAGAGATTGGTAAGACATTGAAGATGCCAAAGTCATCAACTGCATCCTGAGTCATCACCAGTCTTCTTGACTTTTGTCTTGCCACTAGACTTCAATTATTCTAGGAAACAGAGTGAGGCACAATGCCTCACTTAAATCCAATTCGCATGTGAATAAAGATATCACCTTGTTATGTCATTAGTCATCTTCAAAAATGAAGGACAAAACCCAACAATGACAATGAAATTTTCGGATTGAATTGGAAGGGCAACTAGTTGTTGGCTGGGAAAAGATTATAGATATCTGAGGATATGTACTTAAAAAGGTAAACCTGGGTGGTTAAAGCACTGGCCCTGGATTCAGGAGTACCTGAGTTCAAATCCGGCCTCAGACACTTAACACTTACTAGCTGTGTGACCCTGGGCAAGTCACTTAACCCCAATTGCCTCACACATACACACACACAAAGGTAAACCTGGCAAGTCCTGGAGAACTTAGAACAATTTGGGTCCAGACCAGTTCAAGAAAGGAACAACTGTTTGGAATCTAGCTCTAGCATTTCTGGGGTTGCCTTCTTCCCACTGACATGACATATTGTAGTAGAGCTACTTGCCCAATAGGAAACATCATAGACAGTAAAGATCAGTTCAGAATATTCAGCATTTTGAGGCCATGCTCAGAGACACACATTCTCTAGGCATATACAGAAACAGAGAAATGATATCCCCAAGCAGGAAGCAGATTTAAAGAAAGAGACCTTTGGCATCATAGAAGAGACCTAAATATGGATTCGAGAGAATAGTCCTGGCAATCAAGACTAGAACTGTGGAGAGAAATAGACCTAAGGAATCCAACTGAGTATGAGGACTTCAGGAGAAAAGAAAGGAAGGACATCAACGTTCTATAATACTGGGGGCCTGATTTGCCTTGGCTACATTTATTCTCTTACATGTGTGCCTCTCTTCTATTGTACTATCAAATCATGCCCACTTTCCCCATAGGTGCTGTACCTGTGAGAGACTATAGACTAGATTCATGGTACAAATGTTTTCTAGCTAGTCTTATTGCTATGATGTCTTAGTAAATGTCTTTTCTTTGGGCTAACTGTATGAACTGGACAACTAGTAACAATAAATTCACCAGAGGGGAATTGTGAGCAAAAGTTTTAGAAGCATAGATCCGCAGGATACTTTTCAAACGTGAACATAACAGACACTTTCTTACAATGTGGAGAGAGTTAGAGTATTTTTATTGTTCATTCTTTCTTGAAGAGGAACAATGACATCACAGGTGATATCTTGACTAATGCATGACTTGGATTTAAGTGAGGCAGGGTTGCAGAAAGTCATCAGCCTGACTCTTCTAGAGTCATTGAAGTCCAGTGGCAACACAAAAGTCAGGATGACTAGCAATGGCCTGGGATGCAGTGGATAACTTTGGCATCTTCTATGCCTGATGAAGGTCTAAGGATAGCACAACACCTACTTTAATCTCCTTCATGGTCACTGGAATAAATCATTCTCCTTCCTCGTCCATTTTTCCCCTGGGGGGATTTCTTCAGATGCTTGGGGTGGATATCCCCTTAATTCATTGATGGGTTTGAGGCCTGTTGGTTACCTTTAATCTGGTTTAGCACATCTGCTGAGATGATTTTACTGGGATGTGGTTGCTGTGCATACTACAGCTTCTTGGAGACACAGGTAAAAAATGCTACAAAGGACATACAAAGGAAGGTACTATCTGCATCCAGAAGGAAAAAAAAAAACCCTGATAAACAGAAGGATGTATAGAATTATTTTTGCATATATATGCATATTTGTGTCTCTAGGTTGGGGGGGAGGGAAGGAAAAAAAAGGAAAAAAATGTACATGATAACTTTATTATATATTTAAAGGGGATTTAAAAAGCAAGTTGTACATAATATACTTGCAGTTTCTTATGCAATCTTTTTATTATTATACTATGTTATGGAAATGCTTGTTTTATTTCATATATTAAAAATACAATTAATTTTAAAATTAAAAATCTGGGTGAGCTTGAATTTAGAGTGATAAGAGAAAGGGCCCAGGATACAGTCTTGTGGGACACTTACAATTATGAGGTATAGCAGCAAGCCCTCTGGACTCAAAGCCAGAAAGCTTGGGATTGAGTCCTAGCGCTTGCTACTCACTAATAATATGCCACTTTAACTCTCTATTCTTTAGTTTCTTCATCTGTAGAATGGAGATATTAAGAATAGCATTATATGTTGGTATAGAAAATGCTTTGTAAATTGTAGCTGTATGAAAATATCTATGTATGAAAGTGAGTTCCACGAAATAGTTTTGTGGTTATCTCTAGTTCTCATTCCTAGACCTAATTTTTCATTTTTCCTGCAAAAATAATTCCCAAATTCTCTCAGCTCTAGTCATTACCGAGTTAGTAAGGTTGTTTTCATTCATCACCCCTACCTAAGCTTCTGGGGGCTAAGGTCTGATCCTCAGTCTCGGACCAGTGCTGCCCTTTTTCTAGTTCTTGGATTCTGAGTTGACGAGTTCCTTGTTTCTTTCCATAAATTCTACCTCTTTTTTGGAAACAAATCCAAGACAAATGGACTCCTGTACTCAACTCACTCACCACTCTTTCCTACCTTTGTGCTTCTTGGCCTCAGTTTAAAAGTCTCAAGAGACTACAACATGTAGTAGATAGTACCTTGCATTTGATGCCAGAAACCTTGGCTTTGAATTGTATGTTTTTGCTACTTATTTCCATCTACTAAATGGCTTTGGGTAGTTAGGTGGCACAATGGATAGAATGTCAAGCCTGGAGTCAGAAAGACTCATCTTCCTGAGTTCAAATCTGGTCTCAGACACTTACCAGTAACATTATATGATGATCAGTATGTTCTAAGATCAGCTATTCAGATAAATTTCTGAAGGGACCAAATATTAAGATACCATGGACTACAGCGTTTGTTTCTGGCTACCCTGATCTCCTAGGCCAACCTTTGTGGATATAGGATGGTCATAGGGTGGGATTCACTCAAATGTTCAGCACAGGCCCTGAATTCCATGGGATCCTTCAGTGGGAAACGTTGTTGTTGTTGTTGTTGTTGTTGTTGTTGTTGTTGTTGTTGTTGTTGTTGTTGTTGTTGTTGTTGTTGTTGTTGTTGTTGTTGTTGTTCTTCTTCTTCTTCTTCTTCTTCTTCTTCTTCTTCTTCTTCTTCTTCTTCTTCTTCTTCTTCTTCTTCTTCTTCTTTTCTTGGTGAGGCAGTTGGGGTTAAGTGGCTTGCCCAGAGTCACACAGCTAGTAAGTGTCAAGTATCTGAGTTTGGATTTGAGCTCAGGTCGTCCTGAATCCAAGGCCAGTGCTTTATCCACTGCGCCACCTAGCTGCCCCCAGTGGGAAACTTCTATCCATCTCTAGGTTATTTTATTGTGAATATAGTTTCAGCAACAGCACATAGGTCCAAGAACCTCCTCTCTGATTCCCAAATAGTAGTATCCTGAGTAATCAATGGTTAATCCAAATAAATAAAATGGACAGTTATTGGAGTCCCATTATAGAGGCAAATGCTTTCTAGCTGTACTCCAGAAATAATTAAGGCAGGAGTGGGAAGAGGAATACTCATGGACTAATTGTCCTAATTGGACCTCCTCACCTTCAACTTCTCTCCATATTATGGGAAAATACAGTTTATTAATTTGTTATCCAAGGAAGTTCCAGCCCAACAGCTTTCCTTTCTCACATTACTTCTGAAGTAACTTGAAAAAAATTAAAAATTTCTAAGATGAGTAGACTCATGGGGTTCTGGATTTCTTTATTTAATTCAATTTAGTAAGACTTTATTGAGTGACAATTATGTGCCCATCATAAGTACTCTTGGAGGCTCCAAAAGATTTATAACTCTGAAGGTCTATTTTTACCTTCAGTAAATGTGATCTAGTTTGATTATCCTTATTTCCTTCCTACCCACTCAGTCCATGACCCCTAGCACATTCCTGTCTCCCTCCATTCTACTGAAAGTGCTCTTTCAAAAGTCAATAATAGCTCCCTCAATCCCAATTTAGGTGATACTTTCTTCAAATTCATCATGAAGTTAGCCAAACAAAACCAGTTACATGTTCCACAGTTTCCCCAAAGCACTTCTTTTTCTTTTCTTTTTTTTTTTTGTTTGTTTTGGGGCAGGGCAATGAGGGTTAAGTGACTTTCCCAGGGTCACACAGCTAGTAAGTGTCAAGTGTCTAAAGCCAGATTTGAACTCAGGTTCCCCTGAATCCAGGGTTGGTGCTTTATCCACTGTGCCACCTAGCTGCCCCCCCCCAAGCACTTCTAATCCATCCATTTTTGAGAACTCTCATTGTTTGATTTGGTTATTGGCAAAGTTATTAAAAGTTGTGTTAATATCAATTTTGTAGGAAACTCTCCAACTGAGACTTTCTGGCTGATCATCAATATCTGAATCACCTGAGTTACTTTTTTTACAACCACACCTGAGACTATGCCCAGGATCCAGAGTCAGAATCCAGAGCTGTACCCAGAAGACAGCCCAAGAATTATCTGAGAAAAGATTTCTAAAGACTTGAATGGACATTTTCCTGTTTTCTTTTTCCCATTGTATACATTATTTGTAATGTCCACCTACTAAAGGTGAATGGTCCCTTTAGTTTTTGTCAATGCCTAGCTCAATTTCTTTCTCTTTTTTTAATTCCCTTTACATTATTATTTATAAGTATATGTAATGCTATTGCTTCATTTAAGGAAACTGTTTGATGAAGCACAGGATGGAGTGTGAGAATATTATTATTACCAGAGGCCCCCTGCTGTGAGAGCATGGGTTGCCCTCTCCTCGAATCAACATGAGACCACTCTCAACCAATCAACTTGAAGTGTGTGAGGCAGTTGGTTTTGTCAGTTGGTGGTTGGAACCTTATGGAGTTGGCAACTGAACCAGGAGTGGTTGAGGTAGTTAGGATTTTCCTATTCTTTCAGAGACATTTGTTCTCTCTTTGTTAACCTTTAATATATTTTAATAAATGTTTAATACCTAAACTGTTAAACTGTTATCCTAGTTAGCTTTCCCCACAAGTGGACAGATAGAGTAACCACACACATTTAGTTTTAACCATCACAGAAGATATATAGAAATATACACACATATATGTGTGTATGCATGTATGTGTGTATGTACACACATATACATATATTTAATAACTGCTATTGATGTAATGGTGAATTAGTCACTAAAATCCTGGTTTGTTTTTAACAAAATAGTCTACTAATATGGACATGTTTGTTTGCTCTTTGTCAATGTTTACACCTTTGATTTCTTTTTCTTTTAAAAGTTTCTATTCCTAGTATTTCTAGAACTATGTTAAATAATAGTAGAGAGAATGAATATACTTGATCACCCCTATATTGATGGGAAATTTTGCTAATATTTCTCCATGAAATAACAGTAGCTTTAGTATGTGTGCATATGTATGTATGTGTATGTATATGTATGTATATATGTGTATGTGTGCGTCTGTATATGTATATATATATATATATATGAATCAAGACATTCTATCAGGTGTCCGTTTGGTGCTATAGAAACAGAATTTCCTGTGTACTTTTCCAAACATATAATTTCAAATACTTTCTCAATGGGCACTTTTGTAATAAGACAGCAGCCACGTAAGAGAAATCAAAGTCATCTTATTTAAAACACTTAAGTAAGTGGAAATAAGTTGAATGAGGAATATAGAATCATAAATGATGGAGTTAAGGACTGAAAAACTAAGAACACATTTCCCAGATCTTTCACTACTTTACTGTTAAAAACTTTTCCTTATCTAGTTTGTGGAATTCTCAAGTGATATGTAAACTCATAATTTAGGTCCATGAAGTACAATATGTGAGCTCAGATCATAGGAGCAAAATGGTTTACCATTTAATGAAATAGAGGAATTTAAAGCATTTTTTTATTAAAAGGCCAGAGTTGAATGGGAAATTTGAATTCCAAATACAAGGTTCAAGTGAAACATAAAAACATAAAAAAGAAACAAGAAAGAAAAACTATAAAATATTTAATAAGGTTATGTTATTTATAGTTCTGTATGATAAAATCATATTTGTAATTCTCAATAACTTTATTATAAAAGTGATTTTTTTTGGGGGGGGGCAGGGCAATGAGGGTTAAGTGACTTGCCCAGGGTCACACAGCTAGTAAATGTCAAACATCTGAAGCCAAATTTGAACTCAGGTCCTTCTAAATCCACAACCGGTGCTTTATCCACTGCGCCACCTAGCTGCCCCTTATAAAAGTAATTTTTAATGTAATTAGGAGTATATGTAAAGAACTTGTGGTCACAAGGTAATATTTAAGGCACGATAATATTTGTAAGTCTAAAAAGTGTGATATAACAATGATTAGAAAGAGTATATGTAGACAGAGGGTGTGATCATAAGGTGACATTGATGATATAATACAATAGAAAGCAAAAATTGCATGGAAGAGAGAAACTGAATGGGGTGAATACACACATACACGAAGAGACATAAAAACAAACAAATAAATAAAATTATCACAATGGAGGGGAAGATAGGGGACTCTCATCAAAGTTGGCACAAAGAGGGAACAGCAAACACATTCAGTTTGGTATAGAAATCTATCTTACCTATCTTATAGGTAAGTTCAGATACAGATGGTGATAGTGAAAGGGGAGGGGGAAATGATAAGGGGAAGGGGATATTGAGGAAGGCAGTGATCATAGGTAAGGCAGTTGTGGGAAAGAAGAGGGTAGGGGTCAGAATGGGAAGGATGAGCAGATGAAAAATAACATGGAGAGATATAGACAGTCATCATAATTATAAATGTGAACACATTTGAGGCAGAGTGATACATGCGGGGTGAATGTAAAGAGTAGGAGTGGGATCCATTATTCTTCAGCTGGAGCAAGGAAAGCAGGGGTGGAAATTATGATTTCAGACAGAACAGAGGCAAAAATAGATCTAGTTGGGGTAGTTGGGGAGGGAAACTATATTTTGCTGAGGGGTACCATGGACAATGAAGTTATATCAATACTTAACATGTAAATGCCAAGTGGTATAGCATCTGGGTTTTTAAAGAGAAGATGAATGAGTTGAAAAATCTCCAGGACCAGATGGATTCACAAGGGAATTTCTACCAAACATTTAAAGAACAATTAATTCCAATACTATATAAATTATTTAAAAAAATAAGAGCTTCAAAAAATCTTGGAAAGACATGTATGAAATGATGTATTAGGAATTGAGCAGAACCAAAAGAATACTTTACACAGAGATAATGATATTGTTTGATGAAGAACTGTGAATGACTTGACTATTATCAGCAATGCAACGATCCAAGTCAATCCTAAAGGAAAATTGATGAAACATACTATCCACCTCGAGGGAAAGAACTGATGTTATTGGAACAGATTGGGGCATGCTATTTTTCACATTCTCTCATTAAATGACAAATATGGTGATGTTTTCCATGATCATATATGTATAACCCATATCAGATTATTTACCACCTGGGGAGGGGAAGGGAGGGATATATATTGGAATAGAAAAATATAAATAAAAATGTTTAATCTGGAAAGGTGGGGTAGGAGTGTACTGGGAAGGGTAGATGAGGTATGTACGTATTTATATACACATAAACACACACACACACACACACATATATATATATATATGTTGTGCATTTATGAGTTATTTAGGTATTATTTATATAGTAATTATATTTAAACAAATTTGTCATATAAATTATTTATATAAATTGATATGCATTTGTTATAATACTAAGTTATATGTATTAGAATATATCTAGGTATATCTAAATGTAATAGTGTAGAAAATTTACATTATGTTATTTATCTCTGTGTATATCTGTTTGATATATGTATAAAATATAATTATATATCACAAATAAAAATTTTTTTAAAAGAAATATTGGAATTATTGGAATATTTTATTTAAAAAAAGTATTAAAACCATTCAAGAGAAATACTTTATAATTTAACCTAAAATAATTCCATATCAGCAAAATACATACATTTGTTTATATAATATATTTTCAAAGTTTCTCTCCTTTACCAAATTTTCAATGGGAAAGTTTTGGTAAAAGAAACTCCCAAATCAGGATATTTCTCTGTTCCCACATTCTAAAAGAACTAATTACTTTAGTCAACTAGAATTTATGAAGCACCTATTATGTTCTAGGCACTATGCTAAAGACAAAGGCACAAAGAAAGAAATAACAGAAAAAAAGGCCCTTTTCTTAAGGAGCTCACAGTTTAATGACAAAATCAACGTGTAAAAGACCATGTACAAATAAGGAATGCTAATACCTTAACCAGGAAGAGTAAAAATAGAAAAAGAAAATTATACACCAATTTCATTAATGAAGATGAATGCAAAAATCCTAAATAAAATACTAGCTAAAAGATTACAACAATATATTATAAGGATTATATATTATGACCAAGTGGGATTTATGACAAGAATGCAAGGATGGTAAAACATAAAGAAAACTTTTAACATAGTTGGTAACATCAATAATAAAAGTTTAAAAAGTATAATTATATTAATAGATGCAGAAAAAGCTTTTAATAAAGTTCAACACTCCTTTCTATTAAAAACACTTGAAAATATAGGTATAAATGGATTTTTTCTTAAATCGATAAAAAAAAAACATTTAGGGGCAGCTAGGTGGCACAGTGAATAAGGCACTGGCCCTAGATTCAGGAGGACCTGAGTCAGACACTTACACTTGCTAGCTGTGTGACCCTGGGCAAGTCACTTAACCCTCATTGCCCTGAAAAAAAAAAAAAAGCATTTATCTAAAACCGTCAGCAATCATTATTTGTAATGGGGATAAACTAGAGGCCTTCCCAGTAAGATTAGGTGTGAAACAAGGATATCCATTGTCACCAATATTATTCAATATTTTATTCATTGTTTGTCCTTCATTCTTGAACAGGACCATGATATCAGGGTGATGTTATGACTTGCAGTGAATTGGATTTAAATGAGGAAGGGCTGTGCAAGGTCAAGTGACTTAAGGATATGCAAGGTCAAGGAGTTAAGATATTTGCCCAGGGTCACACAGCTAGTAAATGTCTGAGGTCAGATTTGAACTTAGGTCCTCCAAACTTCAGGGCTAGTTCTCTATCCCAGCAATAAGAGAAGAAAAAAGAACTTGAAGAAATAAGAATAGGGATTGAGGTGATAAGACTATCCTTTTTTGCAAATGATATAATGGTATACCTGGAAAATCCCAAAGACTCAACTAAAAAGTTAGTTGAAACAATTAATAATTTTAGCAAAGCAGCAGGATATAAAGTAAATCCACATAACTCATCAGCATCCCTATATATCACAAACAAATCTCTGCAAAAAGAGAGTAAAAAGTACACCTTTTAAAATAACTCTAGACAGTATAAAATACCCAGGAGTACACCTACCAAAGCAAACCCAGGAACTATATAAATGAAATCACTTAAAAATTTTATACAATAAAATCAGATGTAAATAATTGGAGAGATGCTAATTGTTCATTGGGAGGCAGGGCCAAAAGAATAAAAATGACAATTTTATCCAAACTAATTTATTATTCAATGACATACCAATTAAATTACCAAAAATTATTTTACTGAATTAGAAAAAAACATAACAAAATTCATTTGGAAAAGCAAAAAATCAAGAATATCAAAGGAAATAAAAACATATAAAGGAAGGAGGTTAACTAGTACTAGATTTTTTTATTTAAATAAATGTATTTTATTATTTCCCAGTTACATGTAGAAATAGTTTTCAAGATTTGTTTATATAAGATTTCAAATTTCAAATTTTTC
Source organism: Dromiciops gliroides (assembly GCF_019393635.1). Classification (NCBI taxonomy): domain Eukaryota; kingdom Metazoa; phylum Chordata; class Mammalia; order Microbiotheria; family Microbiotheriidae; genus Dromiciops; species Dromiciops gliroides. Next base: position 154,968,772 of record NC_057864.1, on the reverse strand, counting down.
TCCCTCTCTCCCCTCCCTGCCCCCTCCCCTAGACAGCAGGAAATCTGATATGGGTTAAATATATATAATAACATTAAACATATTTCTGCATTAGTCATGTTATATGAGAAGGATCAGAGCACAAAAGAAAAACCTGAAATCAGAAAACCAACAGCACCAAAAACAAAAGAAATAGTATGGTCCAATAAGCATCCATATTCCACAGTTCCTTTTTTCCCCCCTGGATTTGTAGAGCCTTTTCCATCATGAGCCCTTTGGAACATTCTTGTTCCATTGGATTGGTGAAAAGAATCTAATCTATCACAGTTGATCAACACATAGTGTTGATGATACTGTGTATAATCTTCTTCTGGTTCTGCTCTTCTCACTCATCATCAGTTCCCACAAGTTCTTCCAGGTTTCTCTGAAATCCTCCTGCTCATCGTTTCTTACAGCACAATAGAATTCCATTACATTCATATACCACAACTTGTTCAGTCATTCCCCAATTGATGGACATCCCCATAAATTCCAATTTTTTCCCACCACAAAAAGAGCAGCTATCAATATTTTTGTACATGTGGGTCCTTTTCCCTTTTTTATGATTTCTTTAGGAAAAAGACCCAAGAGTGGTATTGCTGGGTCAAAGGGTATGCACAGCTTTATAGCTCTTTGGGCATAATTCCAAATTGCTCTCCAGAATGGTTGGATAAGTTCACAGCTCCACCAACAATGCATTAATGTTCCAATTTTCCCACAGCTTCTCCAACATTTATTATTTTCCTTTTTTTTTTGTCATTTTAGCCAATCTGATTGGTGACAGGTTGTACCGTAGAGTTGTTTTAATTTGCATCTCTCTAATCAATAGTGATTTAGAACATTTTTTCATATGAGAATAGATAGCTTTGATTTCTTCATCAGAAAACTTCCTGTTCATATCCTTTGACCATTTCTCAATTGGGGAATGACTTGGATTCAAATAAATTTGATTTAGTTCCATATATATTTTAGAAATGAGGCCTTTAAAAGAGGTACTGGCCATAAAGATTGTTTTCCAGCTTTCTGTTTCCCTTCTAATTTTGGATGTATTGCTTCTGTTTGTACAAAAACTTTTTAATTTAATGTAATCAAAGTCATCTATTTTGCATTTCATAATATTTTCTATCTCTTGTTTGGTCATAAACTGCTCTCCTTTCCAAAGATCTGAAAGGTAGACTATTCCTTTTTCTCCTAATTTACCTATGGTATCACCTCTTATGTCTAAATCATGTACCCATTTTGACCTTATTTTAGTATAAGGTGTCAAATGTTGGTCTATGCCTAATTTCTGCCATACTATCTTCCAGTTTTCCCAGCACTTTTAGTCAAATACTGAATTCCTATCCCAGAAGCTGGGGTCTTTGGGTTTATCAAACAGTACATTACTAATGTCATTTACTACTGTGTCTCCTGTGCCTAGCCTATTCCATTGCTCCTCCACTCTATTTCTTAGCCAGTGCCAGATAGTTTTGATGACTGCCACTTTATAGACGAGCTCCAGATTTGGTACAGCTAACCCGCCTTCCTGTGCATTTTTTTTCATTATTTCCCTTGATATTCTTGACTTTTTGTTTTTCCAGATGAATTTTGTTATTATTTTTTCTCGCTCTATAAAATACTTTTTAGGTAGCCTGATTGGTATGGCACTGAATAAGTACATTAATTTAGGTAGAATTGTCATTTTTATTATATTAGCTTGGCCTATCCATGAGCAATTGATATAATTCCAATTTTTTAGATCTGATTTGATTTGTTTGAAAAGTGTTTGGTAATCGTGTTCATAGAGTTCCTGGGTTTGTCTTGGCAAGTAGACTCCCAAGTATTTTATATTATCTACCATTACTTTAAATGGAATTTCTCTTTCTATCTCTTGCTGCTGGACTTTGTTGGTCATGTATAGAAATGCTGGTTATTTATGTGGATTTATTTTATATCCTGCTACTTTGCTAAAGTTCTTAATTGTTTCCAGTAATTTTTGAGTTGATTCTCTAGGATTCTCTACGTATACCATCATATCATCTGCAAATAGTGATAGTTTTGTTTCCTCCTTGTCTATTCTAATTCCTTTAATTCATTTTTCTTCTCTGATTGCTAAGGCTAACATTTTCTAGTATAATATTAAATAATAGAGGTGATAATGGAGATCCCTGTTTCACCCCTGATCTTATTGCGAAGGCCTCCAACTTATCTCCATTACATATAATGCTTGCTGATGGTTTTAGGTAGGTACTGCTTATTATTTGAAGGAAAACTCCACCTATTCCTAAGCTCTCTAGTGTTTTTATTAGGAATGGGTGCTGTATTTTGTCAAAAGCTTTCTCTGCATCTATTGAGATAATCATATGATTTTGATTAGTTTTCTTATTGATATGGTTGATTATGTTGATAGTTTTCCTAATATTGAACCAGCCCTGCATTCCTGGTATAAATCCCACCTGGTCATAGTGTATTATCCTGGTGATCACTTGCTGTAATCTCCTTGCTAATATCTTATTTAAGATTTTCTTTATTTCTTTATTTTTTATTTCTTTATTTTTAGTGAGACAATTGGGGTTAAGTGACTTGCCCAGGGTCACACAGCTAGTAAGTGTTAAGTGTCTCAGGCCCGATTTGAACTCAGGTACTCCTGACTCCAGGGCTGGTACTCTATCCACTTTGCCATCTAGCTGCCCCGTTATTTAAGATTTTAGCATCAATATTCATTAGGGAAATTGGTCTATAATTTTCTTTCTCTGTTTTGGCTCTGCGTGGTTTTGGCATCACCACCATATTTGTGTCATAAAACGAATGTGGTAGAACTCCTTCTTCACCTATTTTTCCAAATAATTTGGAATTAATTGTTCTTTAAATGTTTGGTAGAACTCACCTGTAAACCCATCTGGCCCTGGGGATTTTTTCTTAGGGAGTTCATTAATGACTTGTTCAATTTCTTTTTCTAATATGGGCTTATTTATGGAATTTATTTCTTCTTCAGTTAACCTGGGTAGTGTGTATTTTTGTAAATATTTATCCATTTCATTTAGATTGTTAAATTTATTGGCATACAGTTGGGCAAAATAGTTCCTAATTATTGCTTTAATTTCCAATTCATTGTTGGTAAGATCATCCTTTTCATTTTTGATACTGGTAATTTGGTTTTCTTCTTTCTTTTTTTAAATCAAATTAACCAGTGGTTTATCTATTTTATTCTTTTTTTCATAGAACCAGCTCTTCAATTTATTGATTAATTCTATAGTTTTCTCACTTTCAATTTTATTAATTTCTCCTTTAATTTTCAGGATTTCTAATTTTGTATTTAATTGGAGATTTCTAATTTGTTCTTTTTCTAGCTTTTTAAGTTGCATGCCCAATTCATTGATCTCCTCTTTCTCTTTTTTATTCTTCAAGCAGTTAGAGCTATAAAATGTCACCTAAGCACTGCTTTGGCTGCATCCCATAGATTTTGCTATGTTTTCTCATTATTGTCATTCTCTTGGATAAATTTATTGATTGTTTCTATGATTTGTTGTTGGACCCACTCATGCTTTAGAATGAAATTATTTAGTTTCCAATCGATTTTCTGTCTACCTTTCCATGTCTCTTTATTACATGTAATTTTTATTGCATCATGATCTGAGAAGGATGCATTTACTATTTCTTCTTTGTACATTTGACTATGATGTTTTTGTGCCCTAATACATGGTCAATTTTTGAAAATGTGCCATGTACTGCTGAGAAAAAGGTATATTCCTTTCTATCTCCATTCAGTTTTCTCCAGAAATCTATCATGTCTAACATTTCTCGTATTCTATTCACTTCTTTCACTTCTTTCTTGTTTATTTTGTGGCTAGATTCATCTAATTCTGAGAGGGGAAGATTCAGATCCCCCACTAGTATAGTGTTACTGTCTATTTCCTCTTGTAACTCATTTAACTTCTCCTCTGAGAATTTGGATGCTATACCACTTGTTGTATACATGTTTAATATTGATATTACTTCATTATCTATAGTACCTTTTAGCAAGATGTTGTTTCCTTCCTTATCTCTCTTTTTTTTTTTTGCGGGGCAATGCAGGTTAAGTGACTTGCCCAGGGTCACACAGCTAGTAAGCATCAAGTGTCTGAGGCCTGATTTGAACTCAGGTACTCCTGAATCCAGGGCCAGTGCTTTATTCACTGCATCACCTAGCTGCCCCCCTTCCTTATCTCTTTTAATTAGATCTATTTTGGCCTTTTCTTTGTCTGAGACAAGGATTTCTACCCCTGCTCTTTTGACTTTAGCTGATGCATAATATACTCTGCTCCAGCCTTTTACCTTTACTCTGTGTGTATCTCTCTTCTTCAAATGTGTTTCTTGTGAACAACATATTGTAGGATTCTGGTTTTTAATCCACTCTTCAATTCACTTCAGTTTTATGGGAGAGCTCATCCCATTCACATTCACAGTTAAAATTATTAACTGTTTATCTCCCTCCATCTTCTTTTCCCCTTTGTACTTTTTCCCCCTTCTTTCCCCCATTCCACTTGACCAGTGTTTTGCATCTGACCACTGCCTCCCTCAATCTGTCCTCCCTTTTATCAGCTGCCCTTCTTTTTCTTGCCCCTTTTTCCCTCACTTGTACCCTCCCTTCTATCAATACCACCCTTTTCCCCCTTCCCCTTTTGTTTCCTTATAGAGTAAGCTAAGTTTCTTTATACAATTGGGAGTGTATTTTATTCCCTCCCTGGACCAAGTCTGATGAGTGTAAGGTTGCAACAATGCCCACCCCTCCCTTCTTTCCCTCTGTTGTAATGGGTTCTTTTTGTGCCTCTTCCTTTGATATAATTAACCCCATTCCACCTCTCCCTTCCTCTCCTCCCCCTAGTCTTCTTTTATTCTGTCCTTTAAGTTTCTTTATATCATCACATCAAAGTTGATTTAATAACAATACCTTTACAGAGATACAGATCTCAAGCATTAAAAGTATTATCTTCCCTCATATGGACTCAAGCAGTTTAACATCATTGAACACCCCTTTTCTCCCCCCTTGTTTACCTCTTTATATTTCTCTAGAGTCTTGTATTTGGAGATCAAATTTTCTGTTCATTTCTGGTCTTTTTCTCAGGAAGCCTTGGAAATCTCCCAGTTCATTGAATGTCCATCTTTTCCTCTGAAAGAGAATGATCAGTTTTGCTGGGTAGTTGATCCTGGGTTGTAATCCAAGCTCCTTTGCCTTCCTGTATATCATATTCCAAGCCCTGTGATCTTTTAATGTTGAAGCTGCCAGGTCCTTTGCAATCCTGACTGTGGCTCCATGGCATTTAAATGGTTTCTTTCTGGCTGCTTGGAGTATTTTCTCCTTCACCTGATAATTCTGGAGTTTGGCTACTATATTCCTTGAAGTGTTCCTTTTGGGGTCTCTTTCAGGAGGTGTTCAGTGGATTCTTTCAATGATGATTTTATCCTCTCATTCTACAATTTCTGGGCAGTTCTCCATAATAATTTCCTGGAATATGCTGTCTAGACTCTTTTCTTGATCATGGCTTTCAGGTAGTCCAATAATTCTCAGATTATCTCTCCTGGACCCATTTTCCAGGTCAGTTGTTTTTCCAATGAGGTATTTTACATTTTCTTCTATTTTTTCAGTCTTTTGATTCTGCTCATCAGATCTTGTTGTCTCATGGAGTTATTGGCTTTCATCTGCTCAATTTTAATTTTTAAGGTCTTATTTTCCACAGTAAGCTTTTGTACTTCTTTTTCTGTTTGACTAATTTTTTCTCTCATTTTGCCAATTGTATTTTTTGAGGATTTGTTTTCCTCAGTCATTGTTTGTGCTTCTTTTTGCAGTGTAACTCTCATTTCTCTTATTTATTTTTCCATTTTTTCTTCTACCTCTCTTATTTGATTTTTAAAAGGCTTTTTGAAATCTTCAAAGATGGCTTTTTGGTCTTGAGACAAGATCATCTTCCCTCTTGAGTCTTCACTTGTGGGCATTTTGACTAACTCATCTGTGTTTGAATTTTGGTCTTCCCTTTCGCCTTCCTTTTTTTTTTTTTTCTTGCTCATGTTGTAAGCTGTTTTTAAACTTATCAAATTGAAGTCTGATCCTGGGGCACAGGGTTCATGGTTGCAAGCTTCTTACTGCTCTCAGCTGCCCCACTCTCAGCTGCCCCACTCTCAGCTGTGTCGAGTTACAACAGTGTTGAGCTGCCACTGAGTGGAGCTTTGCTGAGGTGATCTACCAGCTGAGATGAGTGTTGCTAAGCCACACTGAGCCAAGCTTTACTGAGGTGAGCCACCCTCCCCTTTTACCCCAGGTGAGACAGACCTTTTCTGAAATCTTCTAAATTTTTTCACATAGCAGGATTTTGTCTCTCTTTTTGTAGGTTCTGTAGTTCCAGAATCTGTTTAGAGGCTTGGTTTAATGTTGTTTTTGAGGGAAATACGGGAAAGCTCAGGAACGTTCCTAGCTTCTCTCCGCCATCTTGGCTCCCAGTACTAGATTTTAAACTAAATTATAAGGCAGTAATTATCAAAACTATATGGTACTGGCTAAGAAATAGAAAGGTAGATCAATGGAATAGAGTATTTATGCAATTTACAGCAGCAAATAAACACATTAACCTTGTATTTGACTAGTATAAAGCCTTAAGATTTTGGGATAAGAATGCATTATTTTGTTAAAAATTGTTGGGAAACTGTAAACTAGTATGGCAAGAACTAGCATGGACCAATATCTCACACCATTTACCAGGATAAGGTCAAAAGGGATATAAGACCTACATATAAAGATAAATTTTACAAAAAAAATTAGATGAACATGAACATATTACTTATAAGACATGGATAGGTGAATAATTTATGAGTAAACAAAAGATAGAGAGCAAAATTTAGTGTAAAATAGACAAATTCAATTATATTAAATTAAAAAATTTTTGAAAAAATAAAATCTATATAGCCAAGATTAGAAGGAAAACAGAAAATTTTGTGGGGGGAGGGATTATAGACAGTTTATCAGATAAAGGTCTCATATCTAAATATATTTAAAGAAATGTGTCAAATCTCTAAAAATATGAGTCATTCCCTAATTGATAAGTGGTCAAAAGTTATGAACAGGCAACTTTACAATGAAGAAATCAGAACAATTTATAGTCATATAAAAAGGTCTAAATCATTAGTGATTTGGGGAAATACAGATTAAAAAAACCTTGAGATATCATTTTACAACTACCAGACTGACTAAATGATAGAAGGGAAAAGAGACAAATGTTGAGGAAGATGTGGAAAAATTGAGACACATTCATTTTTGGTAGAATTGTGAACTGATCCAACCATTTTGAAGAGCAATCTGGAATTATGCCCAAAGATTTATTAAACTACCATGCCCTTTGACCCAGAATTACTACTACTTGGTCTATTTCCAAAGATGATTTGGGAAGGGGGGAAAGAAGCTATATGTTCTAAAAGGCTTATAACATCTCTGTTTGTGGTGGCAAAAAAAACCCTGAAAACACAGGGATGAGGGGCAGATGGGTGGCGCAGTGGATGGAATGCTGGCCCTGGAGTCGGGGGTGCCTGGGTTCAAATCCGGCCTCAGACACTTAAAAAAAAAAGAAAACACAGGGATGCCTATTATTTGGGGAATGACTGAATAAGTTATAGTATATGGTTATTTGTTGGGGGTTTTTTTGTTTGTTTTTTGGTGAGGCAATTGAGGTTAAGTGACTTGCCCAGGGTCACACAGCTAGTAAGTGTTAAGTGTCTGAGGCCAGATTTTAACTCAGTTCCTCCTGAATCCAGGGCTGGTGCTTTATCCACTGTGCCACCTAGCTGCCCTATAGCATATGATTGTATTGGAATATTACTGTGCTATAAGAAATGATCAGCACAATAATTTCCAAAACATGTAAAGACTTATACAAAATAATGAAGAGCAAAAATGGGCGAAACCAAGAGAACATTGTATACAGCAAAAAAATTGTTTAAAGAACAACTTTCAGCAAATTAATTATTTTGACTATTATAAATATTCAAATTAACTATAAAGAATATATAAATGAAGATGCTATATGCATCCAGAGAAAGAACTGATAAATGGGAATATGTATAGAATAACCTTATACATATGTATATATGTGTATACCTAGTTCTGTCCAATTATATGTTTCTTCGGGGAAGGGAAGGAAAAAAGAAATTTACATGGTTTCATTGTATATTTGAAAGGAATAGCAAATTGTGCATAGTTGATTTGTAGTTTCATGTATAGTTATCTTTTTATTATACTATATTATGGAAATGAATATTTTATTCCATAAATTAAAAATAAAAAATAAGGAATACATAGAACAAATTAGAGGTAGTCTCAGAAGGAAGACACTAAGATTAAGGAGAACTGGGAAAGGCTTCATGTAGAAAGTGTAAATTTATCTGAGACTGGAAGAAATTTAGGAGGTAGAGAAGAGAAAAGAGAGAATTCTAGGCATGAAGGACAAGCAGTGAACAATATATCCAGTGTCATACGCCTAGAATGAAAACGCCCAGAGTATCATATTTGAATAACTACAAAGAAGCTAATACCACCGGATAAAGATCATATGGAGATATGTAAGGTATAAGAATATGTATATGTATAAGGTATAAGAAGACTGGCAAAGTAGGAAGGGGCCAGGTTAGGAAGGGTTTTAAAAGTTGAACAAAGTATTTTATATTTAACCCTGAAGGTAACAAGTTTCTGGGATGGAAGTGTTAACAATTGGGAAGAGCATAAAAGGTCTCCTATAAAAGATGGCACCTGAACTATCACTCTAAGGAAGTTAAGGATTCTTTGAGTTGAAAATGAGAAGGGAAAGAATTACAGGATGACACATAACCCATGCAAAGACTGGAGAGGGAGATCTATCCATTGGGTAACAGCAAGCAGACTAAATTGTGATTAATATAAGGTATATAAGGAGGTGTAAGTTCAGATGAGTGCAGAAAAATTAGTTGGAACCAGACTGTTAAATGCTTTAATTATCAAAATCAAAAGGTTATATTTTATTCTTATCCCTAGTCCTAGAGGTAGAGAGGGTCCACTGATTCTTTTTCAGTAGCAGTAGCATGGTCAGACATGACCATAAAGGATATAAATTTGCCATCTATGAGAAGGATGGATTGGAAACGAGAGAGCCTAGATTCTGGGAGGCCAATTAAGAGGCTCTTGTAAAACAGGAAAAAGGTAACAACCTGAAATAGGGAGATTACTAAGTGAAGATAAAGGGGGGAAACATATATAGGGCACAAATAAACACATACATGTACATTTATCTAACCCAAATGTCCTTAGCTAACTTTGGTGAGGTGAGAAAATAACCTTATAAAACTCTATAACTTGCTCTGCTAGATAGGTGCCTTCAATGAAGTGATTCTTCAGAATTCAGGGAAAGTGGTAAGAGATGAGGACTTCACAAACAAAGGGTGTTTTGAAATAACTTTTCTCTAGCTAATAACCTTATGCTTACAGTAAGGGCAGCTATTTGGGAAAACAGAAATGTAGCTGTATATCAACTGACAATAATATCCCAAATTTCTATTTGGAATATAAATGGATATTTTTGAGAAGAAAACCTTCCCCCCTGCTCTAATCTTTTACAGAAACAAAGATTTATTGAAAGAAAAATTCACAGAAAATTGAACAAACAATGTGATTTACATTATTTGTGACAGATTAATATGGGCTAAATGTAGAGAAGGTGCTTCATTCTTATTCTTAGTTTCTACTAGTTTCTGAAATCTATAGAGAAAATAGGCTTTTCAGTAATCAACAGATAAATTAACCAGTGAAAAGATATAGTGTATATTGTGGGTCACCAGAGAGTACTCTGACTATGCACAAATGAACCATTTCGTCTTCCTCCTCCCCAGTAAATCCAACTTTACCTGGCTTTGGGTGATTGGTGCTAGATTCTAGAGCTGGAGTTCCTAAACTTCTTTGTGTCATGGACCCCTTTGGCAATCTAGTGAAGTCTTCAAGCTTCCTCTCAGAAAGATTTTATTCATTTAAAAATATTTATTATTTGTTTGTTTTTGACATTTAAAAAACTGAATTCCAAATTATCTTCTTCCCTCCCAACCCTCCCAAACCACTGAGAAGACAAATAATATTTAATTATAAATGTGAAAGCATGCAAAATATATTTCTGTATTAGTCATATCCCCAAAAGCTAGAAAATAAGTGAGAAAACTGTACTTCAATTTACACTCAGAGTTTATCAGTTCCTTCTCTGAAGTTGGATTTCATTCTTCATCATAAGTGCTTAAGATTGTCTTGGATCATTGTATTGATCAGAGTAAGCTAAGGCCTGAACATTTGATCATCATTACAATATTTCTGTTACTTTGTACAATGATTCCTGGTTCTCCTCACTATACACTGTGCCAATTCACTCAGGTTATCTCAGGTTTTTCTGAAACCATCTTCCTTTGTCATTACAACCATTTGTCACAGCTTGTTCAACCATTTCCTAATTGATAGGCATCCTTTCAATTTCTACTTCTTTGCCACAACAACAAGTTGCTATTAATATTTTTGTACATATAGGTCCTTTTCCTCTTTCTTTGATCTCTTTGGGGTATTGCTGGGTCAGATGGTATGTACAGTTTTATAGCCCTTTGGGTATATTTGGAAATTATTCTCCAAAATGGCGAGACACAGTTTGACCAAGTGTTCATTAGGTATCTATTTTCCCTCATCCCTTCCAACATTTGTCCTTTCTGATAGGTGTGAAATGGTACCTCAGAGTTGTTTTAATTTGCCTTTCTCTAATCAATAGTGATTTAGAGCATTTTTTATATTCCTATAGATAGCTTTGATTTCTTCTTCTGGAAACTGCTTGTTCACTTGACAATTTATCAATTGGAGAATGGCTCTTATTTTTATAAAACCAATTTAGTTCCTTATACATAATTTAGAAAAGAGGGCTGTATCAGAGACACGCTGTAATTTTAAAAACATTTCTTCATTGTCTATGATTCCTTTTAATCAAAGTATAGTTTCCCTGATTATCTCTTTTAATTAGGTCTATTTTTGCTTTTGCATTGTCTGAGATTATGATTGTTATCCATGCCTTTTTTACTTTAGCTGAAGGAAGCATCATAGATTCTGCTCCATCTCCTTATTTTAACTCTCCCTGTCTTTCTGTTTTAAGTATGTCTCTTGCAGACAATATATTGTGGGATTCTAGTTTCTAATCCATTCTGCTATCCATTTTCATTTTATAAGTGAGCTCATTTCATTCACATTCACAATTATTATTACTATGTATTTGCTTCCATCACATTTTCTTCTGTTTATCCATCTCTCTCATTTTATTCTGTGCTTTGTCAAAAGTCTGTTCTGTCCCTGAACACTGACTCTTAATCTTCCCTCCTTCTTATTATTGTCCCTTTCTCTTATCCCTTTTAGTTCCTATTTCCCTGTTGGCTAAGATAAATTGCTATACTGAACTTAATCTGTGTATATGTATTTGCACACATAAGCATACATATATGTATATGCATATTTATGTTAAATAATTTCCCCCATTCTATCTCTCCCTTTCCTCTCTTCCCAGTGCATCCCTTTTTCTCATATAATTTTTTTAATATCATCCCAACATAATTGATTTCATACCCAGAATACTCTCTCTATGTAGACTGCTTCTAACTGTCGTAATGGTAAAGTTCTTAGGAGCTACATATATCATCTTCCCTTATAGGAATGTAAACAATTTAACCTTATTGAATCTCAATATGTTTTCTCTTTAATGTTTTCCTTTTTATGTTTCTACAAAATCCAGTGCATGAATGTCAAATTTCTGCTCTCTTCCTCAGGAATGTTTGAAAGTCCTTAATTTTATTAAATTATTATTCTCCGCCCCCCAAAGGATTATACTTAGATTTTCTGGATAGGTTAATTCCTGGATATAATCCTAGCTCCTTTTCCCTCCAGAATGTCATATTCCAAGCCCTCCTATTCTATAATGCAGGAACTGATAAATCTTGTGTTAGTCTGACTGAGGCTTCATAATATTTGAATTGTTTCTTTTTGGCTGCTTGTAATATTTTTTCCTTAACCTAGAGGCTCTGGAATTTGGCTAAAATTCCTGGGAGTTTTCATTTTGGGATCTCTTTCAAAAGGTCATCAATGGATTCTTTCACTTTCTATTTTTTCTCTGCTTCTAAGATATCAGGACAGTATTCCTTGATAATTTCTTGAAATATGATGTATAGGTTCTTTTTTTTTTTTTTTTTGGTTCTTAGGTAGTTGGATAATTCCTAACTTCTCTCTCCTCAATCACCTTTCCAGGTCATTTGTTTTTCCAACAAGATATTTCATATTTTTTCTATTTTTTCATTCATTTGACTTTTTATTGTTTCTTTATGTTTCATGGAGTCATTAGATTCCACTTGCCCAATTCTAATTTTTTTAGGAATTCTTTTTTCATTGAATTTTAAAGCCTCTTCTACCATTAGGTCAGTTCTGTTTTTTCAAGGTGTTACTTTCTTCAGTATTTTTTGTGCCTCTTTTACCAATCTGTTAATTGTCTTCTCAAAATGTTTTTGCAGCATTCTCATTTCTTTTCCCAATTTTTTCTCTCTCACTCTTATCTCTTAACTCTTCAAGGAAATAATTTTGGACTTGATTCAAATGCAAATCTTCTGTAGGCCATTGAAATTCTTTTATGAATTTTCTCTTAGCTACTTTTACAGTATTATTGTGAATTAATCTCATTAATATATACTTCTAATTTTAATTGATTTGGCTTTTTATCATAAAAGTATTTTATTATTTTCTAGTTATATGTAGAGATAGTTTTTAACATTTGTTTTTATAAGATTTCTAGTTCCAAATTTTTCTCCCTCCTTTGCTTCCCTTCCCCCTCGCCATGATAGCAAACAACCTGATATAGGTTATATATGTACAATCACATTAAACATATTTCTACATTAGTGATGTTGTGAAAGAAGAATCAGAACAAAAGGAAAAAAACTCAAAAAACAAAAAAAGTATAACAGTATGGTTCAATCTGCATCTACATTCCATGGTTCTTTTTTTCTGGATGTGGAAAGCATTTTCCATCATGATTCCTTTAGAATTGTCTTGGATTATTGTATTGCTGACAAAAGTTAAATCTATCACAACTGATCATCACACAATGTTATTGATACTGTGTACAATGTTCTCCTGGTTCTGCTCATTTCACTTAGCATCAGTTCATGTAAGTCTTTACTGTTTTTTTCTAAGATCTACCTGCTCATCATTTCTTACAGCACAATAGTATTCCATTATATTTATATACCACAACTTGTTTAGCCATTTCCCAATTGATGGGCATCCCCTCAATTTCCAATTCTTTGTCACCACAAAAAGAGCAGCTCTATATATTTTTATACATGTGGGTCCTTTTCCCTTTTTTATGATCTCTTTGGGATAAAGACCCAATAGTGGTATTGCTGGGTCAAAGGATATGTATAGTTTTATAGCCCTTTGGGCATAGTTTCAAATTGCTCTCTGGAATGGTTGGATCAGTTCACAGCTCCACCAACAATGCATTAGTGTACCAATTTTTTCCACAGCTTCAATTGATTTGGTTTTAACTGTGTATATACATAGAGTGTCTTAAAATTTTAATACAGTTTTACACTTAAAGATTAAAACTATATGGGGGCAGCTAGGTGGTGCAGTGGATAAAGCACTGGTCCTGGATTCAGGAGGACCTGAGTTCAAATCCGGCCTCAGACACTTAACACTTACTAGCTGTGTGACCCTGGGCAAGTCACTTAACCCTCATTGCTTCACAAAAACAAAAACAAATTAAAAAACCCCCCAAAACATATATTAGGACATTTGGGATGTCCTGAATATGATACTAATTCAAATTTATAAGAATAAAAGCTATTCTTCCCCAAGATAAATGGCCAAAGGATGTGAACAGGTTGTTTCCCAAAGAAGAAATAAGTTAACAACAACCATATGACAAAAATGCTCCAAATCATTACTAATAAGAGAAATGCATATTTAAATACTTCTGAGGTTCTACCTCACATAAATCATATTTGCAAAGATGTCCAAAAAAGAAAAGAATGATAATTGTTGGAAGGGCTGTTGGAGGACAATCATATTAATATGCTATTTTAGAAAGGAATTTGGAACTATACACCCAAGAACACAAAACTGTGCATACCCTTTAACCTAGAAATGTCACTAGTAGACTTTTTCCCTAAAAAATCAAATAAAATATTTAACAACACTTTTTTTGTTGTTGTAGAAAAACCTGGAAACAAAGTGTATATTCATAAAATATCGATTGGCTGTACAAAGTATGCCATATAAATGTACAAAATTATGTAAGGGGCATATTCAGAGAAACTTGGATTTCTTAAACTTTAGTAGTTTATAACTGCTCTCAGACTTTTGGAATAACCTGTAAAAATTTTGCAAAGTCAAGTGAGAAGACCCAGAACAATTTATACAACAACAACATTGTAAAGGAAAACAGCTATCAACTAAGAACACAGTGACCAATTACAAGTCCAGAAAAGGGATGATGAATCATGCTTTCCACCTCTTCACAGAGAGATGATGAACTAGAGGTAAAGGGAGAGACAAATATTTTTAGACATGATCAATATATGGATGTATTGTGTGACTAAATTTAATTATTTTATGTGAGAGGTTTTGGGGCTGAGGGGAAAGTTGAGGGGGATTATTGGGGTAGTTAGAGTAATGTGAAAACAAAATGGAAGAAAAGAAAGGAAAGAGCATCAAGGAATCATTTTTAAAAAATATGCAGAAAAACCAGGCAGAATTGGGACCCCTATGTTAAATTTGAAATTCGCTTTAAAAATGGATTCTCATTTTTCATGTGAAGTACTCTTTTTTGGATAGAAAAATGTTCAGATGTTTTTATGTTTATCAGGTTCTTAATGATTAAAAAATTAAAGTGGTCTTAAGCCTTTTTTCCCCATATACATTTCTCCTCTAGTTTTCAAAATATCTTTTTGGTACTTTTTTTTTTTTTGCACGGCAATGAGGGTTAAGTGACTTGCCCAGGGTCACACAGCTAGTAAGTGTCAAGTGTCTGAGGCCGGATTTGAACGGAGGTACTCCTGAATCCAGGGCTGGTGCTTTATCCACTGCTCCACCTAGCTGCCCCTTATTTTGGTTTTCTTAATTTGTTGTTTTTCTAGTTTTTAAAATTATACTTTCAGTCAACATATTTTCACTTTTTCTATTTTGTTAATACATATTTTTAGACATATTTTTTCCTTTGAGGAGTGTTTTAGTGTTATTCAAATATTTTGGCATATTGCATCATTGTTATCATTAATCAATCCATCAAAAATCATCTATTAATCCTATACTAGGTGTAAAGCACTGTGATATACTCTGCATTTTTGTTATTTTGTTGCTGTGAAGTTGTTTCAATTGTGTCTAACTCTTTGTGAGTCATTTTGGAGCTTTCTTGGAAAAGATATTGGGTTTGTTATTCCCTTCTCTAGCTCATTTTGCAAATGAGGAAATTGAGGCAAACTGGATTAAGTAACTCTCCCAGGGTCACACAGTTGGTGAATTTAGGTCTTCCTGACTCCAGGTCCAGCATTCAATCTACTTTGCCACCTAGCTGCCCCTGATTCTGGGGATACAAAGACAAACATGAAACATGCCCTACCATCAAGATTGAAGATAAAAAGATGAATGTACATAAGAAGGTATATACAAAATAAATATATAAATGGAAGATTATGAAAAGGGGTAACTCTAGCAGATGGGCATATCAATAAAGGATTCATGTGGAAGGTGGTTCTTGAGCAAATTAGAGATTCTAAAAAGTGGAGGAAGGAAGTACCCCCCTTCAGAGGCCTGGAGAGAAGATAGGAGTGTCCGTGTGAGAAACGATGAGGACATTTTGGGGCCAGATTCTAGGCTGTGTAAAAGGAAATAATGTATCAAAAAGGTAATAATTCTATTGTTATATAATTCTTAATTGTTTCTATGATTAACTCTCTGTTCTATAACAGCAGCTCTGCTTGGTTTCAACTCTATTATTGAACACCATACCTCCCCCAGGAGAAACTGATAACTATTTGAAACTTTATCATTATGCAGATTGACTCAATTTTGATATACAACATTTTTTTCAACTCCCACAGTTGTTGTTCCCCTCTAATTGGAGAGTGGAGAAATAACCCCCTTCCCAAACTTTGCTTTATACTGGTCTCAGATCAGAATTTTCCAGTTAACTTTTCATTTTCCGTCACTACTTCTTGATTCTAACTCCATGGAACATCACACCTCCTGCTCTCTCCTTTTCTCCCCTACCTCTGCTTGTAACTTAATTTGTGTGTTGTCTTTCCCCCCCCCCATTAGATTGTATGCTTGGCACATAGTGGATGCATAATGCATGTTTATTGAGTTGAATCAGATTTGTTTTTTATCCATTCATTGCTCACTTTGTAATTACTTATTCTCCATTTAGCTTGTATTTCTTGTATTAATTACTATTTTATTGCATTAGGTTTGAAAATGATACTTAATATTTCTCTCTTTTTTCTATTTATTTACAGTTTCTCTGTGTCTTAAGATAGGTCTAGGTTCAAAATGTAGATAGGGAGACTAAGAAATGTGTCTATTCTTTACTCAATAGTCTGTTGGCATTTTCTTTTCCTTTATCTTTTTCAAGTCAATTAAACAAGTATTTATTATTAAGTGCCTACTATGTTCTAGGCACTAAGCTAAGTGCTAGAGATACAAGGGACTGAAAAAAAAGTCCCTGCTTTCAAGGAGTTCCCAGTCTAATGGGGAGACAGAAAAAAAGGATTTTATAAGCTATATACAAGATAAATACAGGATAAGTTAAAGACAATCTCAAAGGAAAGCATTAAAATTAAAAATGACTGGGTAAAACTTCTTGTAGAAGGTGGACTTTTAATGAGACTCAGAGGAAGCCAGGGAAGCTAGGAGGCAGAAATAAGAAAGGAGAGAGAACTCCAGCCATGGAGAACAACCAGGGAAAAGCCCATAGTTGGAAGTAGTTTATCATGGGAGGAACAGCAAGGAGTCTACTGTTACTGGATCAAAGAGTACATGGGAAGGAGGAAGATGTAAGAAGATTAGAACAGTAGGAAGGTACCAGGTTATGAAGAGTTTTAAATTTATCCAGTTCTTAGAAAAAATATTAAAATCTCCCATAATTATGGTCATAAAATCTAGGCCTTTTTGCAATTTAATTTCTATTAATATTTTACAGGTTATAATATCAGTTATGCATAAATTTAATAATCTAATGTTTTTGTGCCTATAGTATCTTTAAAAAAAATTTTTTTTAAGGCAATTGGGGATAAGTGACTTGCCCAGGGTCACACAGATAGTAAGTGCCAAGTGTCTGAGGCTGGATTTGAACTCAGGTCCTCCTGAATCCAGGGTTGGTGCTCTATCCACTGCACCACCTAGCTGCGCCCCCCATAGTATCTTTATAGGTTAAAGTTAATCTGATTTTTCCTCTTTTATTTTATGGTTACCATTTTATAGTTATTTTGATAAAAAATAATTATGTGGTGTGACATAAGATCCAATGATCTGGATTCTTACTTTTCTTTTTTGATTATGTAAAACATCACCATATTTGTCATTTTATACAAGAAAAGTTGATTAAAAGAAAAAAAAATGAAAGAAAGTGAAATATAGCATGCTTCAGTCTGTTCCATCAATATTAGTTCTTTCTTTGGAGGTGGATAGCATGTTTCATCAACAGTCCTTTGGGATTGTCTTGGATCATTGTATTGTTGAGAATAGTGTATTCATTCACAGTTCTTCATCAAACAATATTGCAGTTTCTGTGTACAATGTTTTCTTGGTTCTGTTCACTTCATAATACATCATTTCATACATGTCTTTTCAGGCCTTTCCAAAGTCATCCTGCTTGTCATTTCTTATAGCACAATAATATACCATCATAATCATATATCATAGTTTGTTTAGCCATTCCCCAATTGATGAGCATTCCTTTGATTTCCAATTTTTAGCCACCACAAAAAGAGCTGCTATAAATATTTTTCTATAACTAGGTCTTTTTCTCTTTTTGTGGATGTCTTTATGGTATTGCTGGATCAAATGCTTATTTCTCTTCAACCTGCAGATTTTTCTTTTTCTATTTTACACTTATTTTTCTTTTCTTACAATATTATTTCATTTCTTTTAAAATGATTTGATGCATAATGAATTTTATTTTGTTGTCTTGCTTAATTTTCTGTATCTTTAGTGTTTTTTTTTCCAGGATTAGTGATATTTATTCTACATGTGAGGATGGAGCTGGAGCTGAAGGTGAGCCTCCAGGTTGGGGAATGAGGGCAGCACCAGCCACCCGACCCTCATTGCACAAGAAGTTGAAGGTAGCATAGGCATTGGGCGTGTCCTGGACCTCAAAGGCAATTCCATGCTTTCTCATGGCCTTCAGAATTTCTGGCTGTAGCTTTTCCATGCGGTCTCCAGGGCCCATCACAATTTCAATTCAAGGCTCTAACATCCAGAAAAGGGAAAAGCTCTCCTCTGTGATATCTCGATGGCTCCCCACATTCCAATGAATGACAGAGTGGGGGACCAAGGCACAGGGCCCCACATCTCAGTTGCCATTGATAGTAAATCCCCAGGGGCTGTAGGTATCTATATACATAATGTGGGGTGACTCTTTCTCCAGCAAAGTAATGGTGGTTCTCTGGAATTGCTCATTATCCACAGGGGTCAAGTGGTGGCTCCTTCGTGCCAGACACCACGAAGTTGGTCTCAGCATGGGCACGGAGAGTGTCAGTCCCGTGAGCGAAGCGGTTGCAAAGGCAGCCATTAGTGTATCTATCATTAGTTTTTAAAATGAGGTTTTCCTTGTATGCACCAATTTTGGGGGTTTCATTGTCTTATCCACTGTTATCTTTATTTATACTTTTAAAATTTACATTCTCCTTTATTTATCTTCAAAGTTGACCTCTTTTCTCTTTTTTTTGTTCTTGTTTTTGTTTTGTTTTGGGAGGGGGGTGAAGCAGTTGGGGTTGAGTGACTTGCCTAGGGTCACACAGCTAGTAAGTGTCAAGCGTCCGATTTGAACTCAGGTCCTCCTGAATCCAGGGCTGGTGCTTTATCCACTGTGCCACCTAGCTGCCCCTCTCTTTTAATTTAATACTCTTTTCCTGTTATTAATTGTGTTTGCACTAAGTTGATCCCAGCCTTTTCCCACATATTCTCTCAAGGTGAAGATTTATTTGTGTATGCTCTCATTTGTATAGTTTATTCCAAATTACTTTGTTTGACTTGAATCATTACTCTTCATTTAGTATCTTTTATTTATTTCCCACCAAACACACTTTTGTTTTTTCTCTTTTCTAACTCTGATAACAGTGTGGTTTGCTATCTCATTCCAACCTCTTAACATGATTAACATTTATTGGTGTTACTGCTTTCCAAGAATGTTCATTTATTTTGTATGTCTCCTTGTTTCTACCCCTAATCTAGACTATTAGGAAAAATTTCCTCTAAATCATGGGCCATACACTTACCTGTTCTTTCTTTATTCTCTCTCTATTTCTCACATGTGATGGATATGGATGCACAAGGAACTCACTGAATAACTTGTTATTTTTAAATCTGTATACCGAAGAGGGAAGGAAAAAATAAGTAACAGAGAATGAAGAATGAGTCTACAAAAATTAAAAAATTAAAAATTAAAAATTAAAAATTAAAAATTAAAGTCAAGTATGATAAAGCTCAGAATGAGTTCAAGCTGACAAGGCGAGTTGAAGACAGCCAAAAGATTGTTTTTTAGCTTATTGCACTGAGTAGAATAAAAGGAAGAATGTGATGGCTGCTCGAGTAGATGGTAAAGAGTTACCTGATGACAGAGAAAATATATAGCCGCTCAATTTTTATTTTGCTTCTCTTACAAAGGGAATTTATAAAGTAAATGACAGAACAAAAATAGTTAAAAAGTAATTAACACTCAAGATAAGTAAGGTGATTTTAAGAGAATATCTATCTATCCTTCATGCATTCAAATCACCTCTCCAAAATAAACTACATCCTAAGGTACTGAAAGAACTGGCAGCTGTGATAACTATGGCATTGCCAGTGATATTTGAAAATGCATAGAAAATTGGAGAGGACTGGAGTAGAGCAAATGTTGTACATATTTTCAAAGAAGAAAAATAACTGATTCTACAAACAATAGACCAGTGAGCTGGCCTTGAATTCCCTGGAAAATTTTATAATAGAACTTTTTTTTTTTTTTTTTTTTTTTAGTGAGGCAATTGGGGTTAAGTGACTTGCCAAGGGTCACACAGCTAGTAAGTGTTAAGTGTCTGAGGCTGGATTTGAGCTCAGGTACTCCTGACTCCAGGGTCAGCACTCTACCATTGAGCCACCTAGCTGCCCCTAGAATAGAACATTTAACAGTGAATATCTAACAAAAGAATATTGATGAAAAAGAGTAGTTCTGGGCTCCTATTGGGTGAATGACTTCATTGAAAAACACCATGGCCAATGGGGAAAGGGGGAGGAGAAAGAAATTTCCTCTAATCCACCAATCCACAGGGGTCTTCTGCCAAAGTTGTCTTTTTTTTTTTTTTTTGGCCAGGATTTTCACTCCTCAAAACTCCTATTCCTCCATTGACTTACCAACCTCCACTGACTTGTGTTTCTTTCTTTTTTTTTAATTATGTGATTTTTAAAATTCATCTTAAACTTAAATAAAAAATAAAAGGAAAAAAGAACAATTCCATATACACAACAGAACATGAGGGAATTCAATATAAAACAATAAATGTCCCTTTCAAGAAAACCTATGCACTAAACTATATGTTGTTTTCAAAGCTACCCAGTTTTTCTTTGCTTCCTTCTAGGTTTTCTTTTGTTCTCTGCTATCCATTTTAAAATTATTTTTCTCTCTCCCACCCCCACACTAGAGAAGGCTACAGTTAAATATAGAAATGCATACACAGACATACATACATGCACACATGTATACACATGAACATATCTATATAAACATATACATGTGGATGTATACACATATACATGTATATAAGACTGTACTATGTGTATTTCTATTTGTCATTCCTTTCTCTGAATGTGGATAGCATCTTTCTTCATAGGTCCAAATCTTTCCATATTTTTTTCTAAATCAGCCAGCTCATCATTTCTTATATGACAGCAGCATTCCAACACAATCATATCCTATCAGAGATTGTCTATGAAAGTTTTCCCCCAAATCTTCTGCTTTCCTTCTATTCTTGGCTACATTGATTTTATTTATACTAGAGCATTTTTATTTAAAATAATTGAAATTATATATTTTACACTTCAACAATGCTCTCACATTATAACATAGTTTAAGATCTGGTACTTCTGAATCTCCTACCTTTAATTTTTTCCCTTTAGTTTCTTTGAAATTCTTGACCTTTTGTTCTTTCACATAAATTTTATTATTTTTCTAACTCAGTAAAATAATTTAAAATGTAATTTAATTGGGATGGCATTGAGTAAATAGATTAGGTAAAATTGTCATTTTTTTTTATTATTTTGGCTTTATCTACCTATGAATTGTGAGAAAATAATTATTGATAATGGATTTCTTGGGGCACACAGGGACTCAGTCTTAGCTTTCTCTTCACCCCAACTTGCCCTTTTGGGACCAGCCCAGGTCCCCACGTAGATCAATGGAAATGAAGATTAAAACCACACCTATCTGAAAGTGCCTTTGCCCTCAGGGAGTCTGTCTTTGCACTAGGTCCTGATGTCAGCATGACACAGCTCATTTTAATATAGACTACCCTCAGGTTACATCAACCAATGAAACTGAATTATTCTAGCCATTTAGTTTTGAAGAGTGTGTAGGAGCCACCTCTATCTAAGGAGGAAGGCATCTGGACTACTTCCCTGCTTGGCAAAATGTGCTGAGTATGTAACTTGTATGGAAGTTAGTCAGACACATAGTCAATACTTTAGTAATATGTGATCTTAATTAACAATAAATACTACCTAAATTAGTACAATAACCTTTAATTTATAAGTAGCAATATTTTAGAAAACCCCAGCCTAGGTCCCCAATAATTTAGAACAGAGACAATATTTCAAATTACACAGAATGATAAATATTGCTACAATTATTTAAATTTGACTTTGCATAAAAATGTATCATGCTTATGTTCATACTGTTACTTTTCTGTTTTGGCAGGTATATGCTCAGGTATTTTATACTGTCTAATTATCTTAACTGGTCTAAAACAACATTGAATAATATTGGATGGCACAGTATAGTTTCCCTATTTTTCTTATTTGATTATATCAATTTTAGCTTAAACTTTGTCTGAGTTCATGATTACTAATCCTGCTTTTTTTTTTTTACATAATAAATTCTACTCCAGGCCTTTATTTTATCTCTGCAAGTATCTCTCATTTTTTTTTGTATTTCCTGAAAGCAATATATTGTTAAATTCAGATTTTTAATATATTCTGCTATCCATTTCCCTTTTATGGGTAAATTCATCCCATTTACATTCTCAGCTATAATGACTAGTTTTGATTTCCCTTCTTCCTATTTTTCCTCACTATCTTTCTGGCCCTATTTACCCTTTCCCTCACTTATCTAATTTACATATCCCCATTACTTTCTCTTCATTTTCCTTAATATACCTAACCTAAGATTTCCTCCCTTATCCTTTCCCCCCACCCTCCATTTATTTCTCAATTTATATTCTCCCTTATCCTTTCCCCCCCAATCCTTAATCTTTATACCCTTCTAAAAGTCGCTCCCTTATTCTATCCCCTACCCTCATATTTCTCTTTTAAATTTAGAAGACTTTTATACCCCACCACCCTTCTAAATGTATATATTGTTCCCTCTTTAACCCATTTCAGATGAGAATAAGGTTCCAGAACTAGCAGCCCTTCCCCACCATCTTACTTCTTTTGTATGAATTCTTCCTTTCATGCCTAATTTGTAGAGTTAATTACTCCTTTTTATCTCTCCTACATGGCCCAAGCCTTTCTTTCTTTCTTTCTTTCTTTCTTTCTTTCTTTCTTTCTTTCTTTCTTTCTTTCTTTCTTTCTTTCTTTCTTTCTTTCTTTCTTTCTTTCTTTCTTTCTTTCTTTTGCAAGGCAATTGGGGGTAAGTGACTTGCCCAGGGTCACACAACTAGTATGTGTCAAGTGTCTGAAGTCAGATTTGAACTCAGGTTCTCCTGACTCCAGGGCTGGTACTCTATCCACTGCACCACCCAGCTGCCCCACCAAGCCTTTTTTTCAAACTACCCAAATAATGATGACAGGCATAAGAGTACTGAGAACTTTTTCACATATAAGAAGTAAACAGTTTGATCCTACTGAGTCCCTTATAATTAGTGTTTGATATTTACTTTAAATTCTCCTGGATGTTATATGTCCAATTTTCCATTAAGTTCTGCCCTTTTTGTTACAAATTCCTAAAAATTTTTAATTTATTAAATGTCTTTTTTTCCATTCAAGATAATACTTAACTTTTCTGGGTAAGTTACCCTTGGTTTTAACTCTAGTTCTTTTGCTCTACAAAATAGTGTTCTAAAACCTATGATCCTTCAATATGGAACTGTTGGTCTTGTGTAAACCTGATTGTAGATGTGTGGTATTTAAATTGTCTTTTCTTGTTGTTTGTAATACTTCCTCCTTAACCTGGGAGTTGTGAAACTTGGCTATGATATTCCTACAATTTTTCCTCCTGGGATCTCTTTCAGGTGGTGATCAGTGGATTTTTCCTATTTCTACTTTACTTTCTTGTTCTAGAACTTCAGGGCAATTTTCCTTAATTATTTTTTGTAATATTGTGTCAAGATTCTTTTTCATCTTAGCTTTCACGTAGTACTATAGTTCTTATATTGTCTCTCCTATATCTACTCTCCAAATCTCCACTTGTTTTTCTGATGAGATATTTCATATTCTTGTCAATTTTTTTCTTTTGGTATTGTTTTATTATTTCCTAGTGTTTATAACATCATTAGCTTCCTTTTGCCCAATTCTAGTTTTCAAGGAAATATTTTCTTCTGTAAGCTTTTGATTCTCTATTTCCAATTAGCTTTCTTTTCATAATTTTCTTGATTTTCTCAGATTGCTCTTATTTTTTCCCACTTTTTCCTCAATCTCTCTCATTTGATTTTTTTTGGGGGGGGGGTTGGGCAGTGAGGATTAAGCGACTTGCCCAAGGTCACACAGCTAGTCAAGTGTCTGAGGCTGGATTTGAACTCAGGTACTCCTGAATCCAGGGCCAGTGCTCTATCCACTGTGCCACCTAGCTGCCCTTCATTTGATTTTTAAAGTCCTTTTAAAGTTCTTCAAAGAACTTTTTTTGAGTTTTTGACCATTTGGCATTTCTCATTGAAAAAGGAGTGACTTTTTTAAAGCACTAACTTGCTTTTCAAAAGACAAAAATAATATGGTTGATCTTCTGAAACCTGATAGAAAGATTCCTTTCAGTTCCACTAAGTAGAACTTCCAACTTCATAGTTCTAACAAAAGGAAAACACTTTGTACTTAGACATTATTTTCTTGTTATCTCTGTTATCTTCCCCTTAGTTTCTGTGATCAAATCAACTGGGCTAAGCAAGAAATCTATTAACTAGGGGTCTTTTAATCTCGCTCTTTATCCAACAGCTAATATGTATTGTCTTTATTTTTTGTAGAATGGAATAAATGCTATGCTATACTGGTTATATACATTGTTACCTTTAAAGCTAGTAAGGGAGCTGGGAATTCTTTTACCCACATCATGGGGACCTAGATACAAGTTATATTTAAGTTATATTCTGAAATTTCACAGAGGGACACTGGGTGGAAGCACCACAAGCAAAAGAATGTCTTATAAAGATACTCTTCAAGATTTGACCCCGTTCACATCAATTGTATTCTTGGGCTTCTGAACTACAGAATACAAAAGAAATAACTCACACTCATTTTAGTCAGCACCCTCACAATGATCACTGACCATCTCCCAAGCCCCCAGTGAAGGTGATAGGATCATCAATGTAGAGCTGGAAGGGACCTTTAAGACCATTGTATCCAACCTTCTCATTTTACAGGGCAAGAAAATTAAAGAGATTAAGTAACATCTCTAGGGTCAAATAGCTAGCAAGCGTATGAAACAAAATTCAAACTCAAATGAGGATTAAATCATTTCCTCAAGAATGACTGAACGAAAGCATAGGGGAAGATTCTGAGAGTTGTGTGCTTTCCCATCTCAGTCGTAGTACAGAGGAGCAGAATTTGGCTTTGATCTCCTTAAAGTAGCCCAGCCAAGATCCAGATGCTACAGAATATTTTCGCAGGCCATACTCAACTCAGCCTGGAAAATGTGATGAGCAGAAACCATCCCTCATTCCAAATTTTGATTTGACCCAAGATACCTGGTTAACTATTGGGGAAATAAACACAGCAATAGAAATAGCCAACACCAAGACCATGCATCAACTTTTAATATCAAAGGCTATAATAACAGTATAATTCATCTAATTTGTGTGGTTCATATTCTCTGAGGAAAGCGGGAATTGAACCCAAAGACAGGGAACAATAAGCATTTGAACATTCTTCTGATATTTCAGCCTCAGCCAGTTTAAAACATTGCTGCAATGACAACAGGTCTTTATCTGATCTGGTTGAAGCACATAATTCCACATACACATATTACCAACCTCTCCATCAATCGATTTATATCAAACCCATAGTCATAGGAATCCTGGTCCTGCCCCAGAATGATCTTGGCATTTGCACACAAGGTGCATCCTAATTTCCTAACCTTCCTCACCAGGGGTTTCCCATTTATCCATATCTCAGCAACCCCTGAGTCTGATTCCCAAATGTCACAGACATCCACTGGAGTAAGAGGAGTCTTGATCACCTGGAAAGTAACCTCTTCCCCCCCCCCCAACTGTCAAACTGTACTATCCAACTCTATTCCTGAAGAGGAGAATCTTGTTGGCTGAAGCTTGAGTGGCATAGGAGAACACAGAGTAGCCACGGGGCAGTTCTGTGTAGGTCCACAGGCACACAGTGAAGTTCTGCAGCTGTTTGCCCACCAGTGGGATTAGAGTCACATAGGAATCAGCTGATAGTTTTCGGAACAGGAACACCTTCCCCCGAGGCCTGTGGATAAAGAATCATTTGAAGAGTTATCCTATGTTTTCTTCCATGATTCTCTTCACATGGAAAGAAGTGTTGGATTCACAACAATAGAACATAAACTCCTTGAGGGCAGGACTGTTGTTTTTTTAATCTTTGTATCTGTATTATCTAGGACATGTACTTATGAATAGTGCTCAACAAAATGTTTAATCAATTCAGCTCAATGGAAATTAGGCTTGGATACACACACACATATTTCAGATGAGGAAACTTAGTCACAGAAAGGATAAGTGACTTGTCTGGGTTTCATAACTAGATACTATCTGAAGTAGGGTTTGAACTCAAGTGAGGACAGATTGGTCTCCTCAAGAGTGACTGAACCCAGGGCAGCAGGTGGCGCAGTAGATAGAACAACAGCCCTGGATCCAGGAGGACCTGAGTTCAAATCTGACCTCAGACACTTAACATTTACTAGCTGTATGACCCTGGGCAAGTCACTTACCCCCAATTGCCTCAGCAAAAAAAAGAAAAAGAAAAAAAAAAGTGACTGAAACCAAGAAACCAAGCATTAGGGTCAGGCTTCTAAGACTAGTCTGCATTTTTACCTCAGTGGCAATAAATGGGATGAGAACTTTGGCTTTGACTACATTTACATACATATGAGAATATGTGCACGTACATATTACTACAAATATGCATATTCATTGACATATTCATATACATATATATGTAAAATGTTGGGTGAATGGCTTTTAGGCAAAGAAGAAATAATACTCTCACTCACTATCCAAGTACTGAAGGAAAGGTCCCAGGTTACTGTGAATGTGATATTGGGGTCTACTTTGCCCATGAATCCATCCTTTACTAATTTCAAAACTTATGGCCTACTGCCTTCCCTGCCCCTCAATATAATTCCAACCAAGATGGGGAAAAAAAGAACACATTAGGTTTCCCAAATCACAATAATAGGAGCAAAAGGTTGGCAGTATCAGGACTGTGCTATAACAAAGAGAGGTAGGATGACGTGGTAGCCCAGAAAGGTCCTACTGTTTGGCTCTGATTGAGGAACCAGATAAAGCCTACTACTTCCTCATTAGTCAAGATTGCTCACAGGAGGATCTCCTTAGATCCAGGAATAAAAGCTAAGTGGGACTGAAAAGGCAATGCTGATGATCTGCATAGCCAGAAAGAGATAAATTGGAGGCAGGCACATTTGGAATTGGGTCAGTCAGTCAACAAGCATTCATTGAGTGCCTACTATGTTCTAGACACTCTGCTAAGTGCCAGTTTTATAAAGAAAAGCAAAACAAACCAATTTCTGCTTTCAAGAGGTCTAAT
The DNA here is from genome assembly GCF_019393635.1 of Dromiciops gliroides. Taxonomy (NCBI): domain Eukaryota; kingdom Metazoa; phylum Chordata; class Mammalia; order Microbiotheria; family Microbiotheriidae; genus Dromiciops; species Dromiciops gliroides. Next base: position 154,941,309 of record NC_057864.1, on the reverse strand, counting down.
GAGGGAGACAACATGCAAACAATTATGCACAAATGAGATATATACAGGATAAAATGGAGATAATCAACAGATGGTATTGGGTAACAGAGATAAATTGGATGATTGTATAGAGTTATTATCCAGAAATGAGTGCTCTCTCAGTAAAGCTACTCTCCAAATCTAGTCTAAGTCCCTGTTTGACCTGTCCTTCTAACATATTACATTAACACTTATATTAAATTCACTTTAGTTATAACACCTAACCAGAGAATCAAGTTTCTGTGAATAAAAGACTTCATTTATCTATCTATCTATCTATCTATCTATCTATCTATCTATCTATCTATCTATCTATCTATCTATCTATCTATCTGTTTATTTGTGGGGCAATGAGGATTAAGTGACTTGACCAGGGTCACCCAGCTAGTAAGTGTCAAGTGTTTGAGGCAGAATTTGAACTCAGGTCCTCTTGAGTGACCTAGCTCTCCCAGAATAATCTACTTCTTATGCAAAGGAGAGAAGGAGAAGGAGAAGATTATGCTCTAGAGTTTGTAGCCAGTCTAATAAAGTCCCCAAGATCCTCAGCAATTGGCAGCAGAAGAGACACTGAAGGCAGGTGATCACAGAGGAAAGGATAGAAGAGGGGCATTAAATTCTTCCATGGGAAGATGTGATTGTAACATGCATGCTAAAAAGACAGTCAGGGACCAATCACTTTTACCCTCTGGAGAACTATAGAATCCTATAGTACTATAGTGTACCTTCATAGAGCAGGTAGGAAGTGAATTAGATAAGGCCTTCCTACAGTTAGAATTAGGCCAGCTGGTTGGCACAGTGGATACAATTCTGGGTCTGGAGTAAGGAAGACTCATCTTCCTGAGTTAAAATCTGGTATCAGACACTTAATAACTCTGTGACCCCCTATAAGTCACTTAACTCTGCCTCAGGTTCCTGATCTATAAAATGGGCTGGAGAAAGAAATGGAAAACCATTCCAGTATCTTTCCCAAGAAAACCCCAAATTGGTCACAAAGTGCCAGATTCGACTGAAAACAAGTGAACAAAAAACTCACCTTGAATAATTTTTTGATATCTCCTTCTGGTAAAGGCTCTAAATCCCTTCTCTTTCCCTTAAGATTGGCAACATCAAGCTTTCCAGCTTTCGAACCAGCCACAGAAACTTCTGAGGTTCCTAAGGACAGTAACCTTTATAAAACCAGAGGTTGTAGACAGGTCAATTGAAACATCTCTGGGCTTTGATTTCCTTATCTGCAAATTAAATTTATTGAACTGCTGCCATTGTTTCATTTGATTCACAGATAACCCCACAGGTGTGGCAGGACTAGAACTTAAGTCTTTCCTGACTAAAAAGTTTTTGTTGTTCCTGTTGTTTGTTTGTTTGTTTTTCTCTTTCCAATGAACTATGCTACTGCTCTTAATTATCTTCCAGCTCTAAAATTGGTAGTACTGGAGAGATAAAATTACCAGACATGACACCAGTAGAGAACAGTTTAAGTGCTGAACTTTGTGATTGTAGGGACCTTACAAATACAGGACAGGAAAGAATTGTGCAGAAGGAAATAAAGAACCATTGTATGTTCTTAATCAGGAGAAGTTATATGGCAAAAATGTTCTAAGAATTTTTGTTTGGCAGCTGATATGTAATAGATAGGAATAGGGAAATGATAGAGGCAGTAAAATCACTTAACCAGCTCTTCTAATAATCAGTTTGTGAAGGTCTGGATTTAGGCAGTATCACTGAGAATAGAGAGGATTAGACAAATCTGAGAGATATTTCTAAGGAAGAAATAATTGCTTTATGGAAGATCAAATATAAGGGGGTGAGTGCGATAAGTGATTGATTAGACCTTTATTTTATTCCAATCACTACTAATCACTCTGATATGATTCCAGAGGGGCAGTGATTATAAGTTCTGTATATTAGGCCCTTGAGTTGTGAATTTCAAATTGTAAATTCACTTGCTTAATCATAGGAAGCCAACTAGAGGACCACACCCTTATTTTTCCTTGTTATAGTGATCAAGCCCAAAATGACAGAGGTGGCACAGTGACATGGAAAGTCCCCTGGCTAATTTTGTGGCCTACATACCTACCTCATCACTCCTCTGTTGCCCACCTTGGGGAGATGACCATGAGCATTTGACCAATAAGAGTCCCTGTTTGCCAACCTGTGGCCTCCTTTTCTACCAGCCCATCAGCCCATTTAGATGTTTTGACATCTATTTATCAGCCCAGCCCATGGGTCTGCTCATCAGCTCAGTGGGACCTCCTGAAAGTTCAATACAGGTCTGTCAAGTTCTGCTCATCAATTCATTTGTCAAACAGTGGGAACCTGTATTTTGTATAGAACCTCCTGGAGGGTCAAGGGAAAGGTCTACCAATCAATGAGATTCCATATTTTTAGTTTACTTCATCTGTATTATAAGAATATCAAGTATTGCAAAACTAAGGCCCTAGAGGAAGGGGGCATATCAGATTGTGAGGAAGATCTGAAAGCCAGTTCTTTAGAGGAAGCCATGGTCCCTTTAAGAAAGCACTATTTTGATCAGATATTTGCCGCAATTTCTTTTATTGTAAGTTGAACAATTTTGAATTCCATGTTATGTTGACCCAGATAGAACAATGATGTGTGTCCTCCCTCTTCCCACCCCACCTCTTTATGCTGGCCCCTGAAAGATGCTTTTTTGCCAATGAATGCCAAGTGTTTGAGGTTGGACTCTGCTCTCTGTCCACACCCAAATTCTCTGAGCCTGAGGTAAGTCTTTTCAAGATGGGTGAGCCTGCCTTAGTTTACCCCTTATAATTCTTTCCCTTAAAAAAGATACCCAGGGTAGCTAGGTGGTGCAGTGGATAGAGCACCAGCCCTGGAGTCAGGAGGACCTGAATTCAAATCTGACCTCAGAAACTTAACACTTACTAGCTGTGTGACCCTAGGCAAGTCACTTAACCCCAATCACCTCACAAAAAACCAAAACAAAACAAAAAGATACCCAATTGGGCTAAGAGTTAAGTCCCAGTAATAATTATAGGGATGTATAGCTATGAGGGATTCATAAGCTTTAGATAATTTAATAAATTATTTATAAAAATTATGTGGCCATGATTTTAACTCTCAAAGCCTAAAATAATGTGTTTTCCCCTTTGTTTTTCTTATATTTTGTTAAATAGGCAAGACTAGAGATTCAACCATCAGGGAAAGATCTAATTCCTTGTTTTTGGCCAGTTAGCTAGCAGCTAGAAGAACTTCCTTTTGTCAAAGTGCTGATTTTTTCCCCCATTTAAATTCTTTTAACAAGGAGTAATTAAATCATTTTGTCATTAGCGGAGCAATCTCTCAAACTGGTTGAGGGGGAATTCTAGCAGTGGCTCACAGTAGAGTGAGGAACCCATCTTGAGGACTCCACCACCATCCTTGGATGGATGGGGCTTGAGGGAGTGATTCCTCACACAAGTACTCTGATATCACTTTGAAGGAGCAATAATTCAAGTCAGATCCAATAGCCTTAAGGGAGAGATTCCCCACCTCAGTGGTAAGCTCTCAAGCCATGTGACCACCCTGGAAATGATCCCACTCTCTTCTGACCTGAGAAGAAGGTTCATTTTAGCTTTACAAATATGAGGAAAGGAGAAGGCTTCCTTTCAGTTAGTAAATAAGGCTTCTGAGGAAAGAAAGCCATCATTTGGTCTTTGGCCTTGTAACCTTGCTTTAGTTTATAGGAAAAGCTGGTATAAATTTTACTTAATATTCACCCATAAAGGATCTTAGGGTCTTGGTTGGCTGGTTTTAGGACCCTAGAGATTAATCCCTGAAATTAAAATTGGAAAAATTGGAGAAGTTGACAAAACAGATCCCTGAATATATATATATATATATATATATATATATATATATATATATATATATATATATATATATATATATATATTTGCAGGCAATGGGGGTTAAGTGACTTGTCCAGGGTCACACAGCTAGTAAGTGTCAAGTGTCTAACACCGGATTTGAACTCAGGTACTCCTGAATCCAGGGCCAGTGCTTTAACCACTGTGCCATCTAGCTGCCCTCATCCCTGAATATTTTAATGTCAGTGTAGGAAGGAACTCCCAAAAGAATGATCTCACAAGTTTTATAAATGGTTTTATAGATGTCTTGAGTGGGGAACTTCTCAGGAGGTATCAAAGAAGCTGTATCTTGGAAATTTAGTCCAGTTCTCTTAGGAAGTTCCTCAGAAAATTCCCACTCAGGTGTGGGGAAACCCACATGTGAGATGTTTTGTTCTAACACATAGCCAGCAGAAAGAAACAGGCTGTAAAAGTAAATGTTCAAAAAAAAAATCTCAAAAAGAAGACAAATCAGGGGCAGCTAGGTGGCACAGTGCATAAAGGACTGGCCCTGGATTCAGGAGGGTTCAAATTCAGCCTCAGACACTTGACACTTACTAGCTGTGTGACCCTGGGAAGTCACTTAACCCTAATTGCCCCTCCCCCAAAAGACAAATCTCTCTCTGTCCGTCTCTCTCTCTGTCATTCTGTCTGTCTGTCTGTCTGTCTGTCTCTCTGTTTCATTCTCTCTGTCTCTCTCTTTCTCTCTTTGCCCTGTCCCTAACACTGGCCATGTTGGAGATTGCTGAGATGAAAGAGACACAAAAATTAATTTGAAACTAAGTTATGAAAACTGTTTGGAAATCAAATTTTTAAAGAAGGAATAATTAAATTCTTTCACTTCTGAAGTATTTTCATAAGCCTTTGTGGTGCTAGCAATGTAAATCTGGTGAAACAAAAAATTCAGAGACCAGTTACTCCATAAAAGGAGAATTTAAAAATGACTTCCTATGTCATTGGAACCTTACAAGAACAATGACAAGCTTTCCTCTGCTTTGGAGGAAATGAAGCAGATGCAAATCACAAAAGGAGACTCTGTCATTGGGTTTATTACTAGACTTACCTTTGATATAGGTGACTATTTTGACTTATGATAGTGGGTTAACTATTAGGAAAGAGGAGAATCTCATAGTTGTATAATTATAATGATGGCAATTCAATTTCTCATTTTTAAGAAAAACTTTTAAATTAACCATGAAAAAATACTCAAATATACAAAACAAAAAATAAATATCATCTGAAATCCTGATTTCATTTTTTTTGAGAAAGCAGAATTTTTAAATTATGAACTAGAAAATCATCAATGTAAACTATCAATAATATTTTATGAAGGAAAATAACAAGGATTAACAGTCAACTAAAAACAAATATTTAATTAGTATTTTTGTCATAAGTTGAAAACAGTGTATATCCTTGATTTAAAGTGATAATTTTAATTTTAAGAACTATTTTATTAATCATGAAACCTCTTCATGAGAGATTCAGTGAAATAGAGATTCAGAGAAGTATTATGAAAATAGTACAGGAGGAATGAGAGTAAAGTCATATGAGTTTAAATAATTCCATTGTTAGGAAAAGCATATGATTATGGAATGCTTAGCATGGGGTTTGGCTTGTGTAGGAATTCAATTCAACATAGACACTTTTCCTAATTAGCATGAAGTGTTACCAAATTTACTGATATATTTCAGGAATTTGAATTCTAACTGAATAGTCATAGACTAAATATTTTAAAGCACTTCTGAAAACAGGCTTTTGAAATTCCTTATAACCATTTTTTAAGACGAAGGGAAGCCCTTGCATGTGAAAAAAACTATGTAAACTACTATTGTGTGAACCAGGGGATTCCCAATTGATAAATGGTCAAAGAATATGAACAAGAAATTTTCCAATGAAGAAATATAAACAATTTATAGTAATATAGAACCCACTCTAAATCATCATTGATTAGATAAATGCAAATTAAAATAACACTGAGATATCATTTTATATCTAGTAGATTGACTAAAATGATTGGGGGGGGGAACAAATGTTGGAGAGGATGTGGAAAAATTGGGACCTTAATTTATTGTTGGTGGAGTTGTGAACTGATCCAACCACTTTGGAGAGCAATCTGGTATTATGCCCAAAGAGTTATTAACTACCTATACTCTGACCCAGTAATACCTACTACTAGTTCTATTTCAAAAGATGATTAGGGAAAAAAGAAAAGAACCTATATGTTCTAAAATGTTTATAGCAACCCTCTTTGGGGTGGCAATGAAGAGGAAAAGGCAGGATGCTCATAAATTGGGAAATGACTGTTGTCATATAGTATTGTGATGGAATACTGCTGTACTATAAGAAATGATCAGCTCAATGATCTTAGAGAAATATGTAAAGATTTGCATGAAATAATGGAAAGTTAAATGAGCAGAACCAAAAGAAGATTATATACAGTAACATTGTTTCAAGAATGACTTTGAGTGAATACATTATTTCAACTATTATAAATACCCAAATTAACTGTAACACACATATGAAAAAGATGCTATCCATATCTAGAGAAAAAAATTGATAAATAGAAGTATGTATAGAATAAATTGTATATATATATACATAATTTATATATATGTGCGCATATTATACATATATATGTATACATTTATTATATGTGGATATACACACATACCTATTTGTGGCTAATGGTGGCCATCTCCCACCTCTAGGGTGGGAGAAAGGAAAAAAAAATTACATGATAACTTAACTGTATATTTAAAAGGAATAGCAAGTTATGTGTAGTAGATTTGAAATTTCATATACAATCATCTTTTTTTTATTATACTATGTTATGGAAATGCTTGTTTTATACCATAAATAAAAATAAAATAACTAATATTTTTTAAACAGAAAGGCAAAAATATATACCAGGAGTTATAAGATAAATTATTTTTCTATGAATTAATGAACTGGAAATGAATGAACTAAATCAATATCACTTTGTATATTTTGTTTAAATAAATTAGAAAATAATGATAACTCACCATTGGGAGAAAAGAATGGCAGTGTCCCCTCCCAATTTCTTGGGCTGTGAGATATAGGGTTTCTATAGCCCTACTGACAGGGTATTATGAAACTTTACAACAGTGCTGTTTGAGGAACTAGGACCCCTCCTAGCCCCAGTGGAGAAATGTACAAGAAAAGATGATTTGGATGATCATGAAATTGCCTATCGAATCCAACTATTTACTATATTTGTGAACTTGGTTACTATATATGGGTACAATTCCTGACACTTGTTGAGACATAGGCATCCTGTACCCTACAATGACACCGAGTGGAAATAGCGGTACAAGTCTAAACAGATCTCTTAAGCCTGGTTGACTGAGGATAGTAAGCCATTCCTCCCCAGAGCTTCTATCACCAGGTATAGTTTTTAGTTCATAAGGGGGTGGGGGTCATTGTGGCACACAAGGAAAAACTGATTCAATTAGGCAAGGATAGGTTGCTCCAGGGATCACCCCCAACAACTTGTATAACGACCACTTGTACAATTTGTGTAGTTTTTAATCAACCTGCATTTCAAGTCATATCTGATAGTGGTCATCTTTTAGTTTACGCCCTTTCTTTTTTTTTTTTTAAGTGAGGCACTGGGGGTTAAGTGACTTGCCCAAGGTCACACAGCTAGTAAGTGTCAAGTGTCTGAGGCCGGATTTGAACTCAGGTCCTCCTGAATCCAGGGCCGGTGCTTTATCCACTGTGCCACCTAGCTGCCCCAGTTTATGCCCTTTCTTAAGCACTTACAGAGAAAAAAAAATATATTATGTCCAAGGAAGTCTGACCACAGTTGAACTATTATTTAGTTCTAAAGCTAAAGCTTGTTCAGATAGTATAGCTTTCACCAAGGAAACTTGTGCCCAGGTATAACCCACTTGCCTATGTGGACTCTCATCTCATTGTATTCTAGAAATGGCCTTAATTTTCTCCCTTTGGCTTTTTGTTAAGACTAAAAGGGGAATGGTGGTTATGAATAGATGAAGTTTTAGATAAAATTTTGAGGTTAATATAGAACAATAATCTAGCCTAAGCTATAATTAGTGAAAATTTTGCTATTTGGGGAAGAATCTCTTGGGACTTTAATTTGCTGCTATTCTAAGTCTTAAATCCAGGTATGAGTGTTTGACCTCTCAAAAGGCCGCTAGTTCATTATTCAAGGTACCAGTATGAGGATTGCCACAGGTAGATGACTGTCCTGGGGAAGTTGAGAGAATGATCTTGCAAGGATGAAGGCAAGATTCTCTTGACCTATCCCTATTATGATTAATAACACATTTTTCCACCTTGTGAGAAATGAGAGGGCCATACCTCTCAATTGGACTGTTACTCCACTCCAACTCTAGATCTTTGACCATATGATCTTATTGTAGCATTTCTTCCTAGTTATCTCCCTAACTCAACATTCATAGGTTTTCAAGTTGCATCTCCAGTGGGATAACTACTACTTCCAGTTCTAGGACTACCCTGTGGATTCCTATTCCTAACATTATAGCTCACAAACCCCAACCAGTATGCTTCTCATTATGTCAGTAAGTAGATACAAGTAGCTCACAGCAAAGACATTTATTAATATGGCATAGCTCAAAGACTACCTGCAAGATGTTCCTCCTAACAACCTGGGTCACATTCTCTCACAAATACAAAGTGTCCATGACAAGAATAGGCATAGATTTATAGTACAATCATAGTGGGGAACACATGTAGGGAACACATGAGGCAAGGTAACACCTCTGATAATAGAGTGACTCAATATCCTCATGGAATCCTCATACAGCTCCTTTTTGGTTTCAGCATCTCTGCTTGACTCTTTGTTCAGCTGTGCTCTTGGGCTCCTAGAATCCTCTCCTCTCCCCAACCTACTCTTGACTGGCTAGGGCTAGTTATCCTTTGAATACATGGTTATCTTTTTTTCTATACTGCCAAGGGCCACAGTCCTTAAAACTGCTTCTACCTTCTAGCTACCACCTCTCTGTGCTTCTTAAAGAGAACAGATTCAAGGAAGTGAAGGGGTCAGAATAATAGAACAATAGAGTAATAATAGGAATGATAATATATTTATAGTGGAAGAGTAAGGTACCTCCTTCAAGTTTATCTGGGATACAACACAAAAGTTCTCCACTATGGTATTCTTTTTTTTTTTTTTTTTAGTGAGGCAATTGGCGTTAAGTGACTTGCCCAGGGTCACACAGCTAGTAAGTGTTAAGTGTCTGAGGCCGGATTTGAACTCAGGTACTCCTGAATCCAGGGCCGGTGCTCTATCCACTGTGCCACCTAGCTGCCCCCACTATGGTATTCTTAGTAAATATCTGTCAAACCTCTGCTTAAATACTCTGTTAATAGGGAGTGTACAATTTTATAAGCCAACATATTATCTTGTTTGGACGCTGATAATTAGACAATTGTTTTTTTCATATTGGGCAAAAATCTGTTTACTTGTAAATTTCGCTAGTTGGTTCTAGTTCTATCCTTTGGAAAAACACAGGATAAACCTAATATTTTTTTTTTTCATACATGGTGGCCTTTCAAATATTGAAGACAGTGTGTAGATCACCAATCAATCTCATGAGAGCTCATGAGAGCTTCTACCCTTCCTGTCTGATTTAAAAGTTCTTTAAGGCTAGTGGTCAAAGAGAGGTGGCCAAAGGCTTTGAAAAGTTTTCAAAAGCATGGAAAGCTATTAGCAAAACATTATATAAAGTTACAAATCACTCAAAATATGAGGAATGCAATTGAAAACAACCCTGATATTTCATTGCACACTCAATAAATTGACAAAGATGACAAAAGGAGAGAATAGTCAATGTCAGAAAGGTTGTGGAAAGACAGAAGCAATAATACATTGTTAGTGAAGCTGAGAATTGGTAGGATGATTCTGGAAAGCAACTTGGAATTTTGCACATGAAATCATTACAAGCATGCCTCATTTTATTGTACTTCACTTTATTAAGCTTTGCAGATATTGTATACACACACACATATATATATACATATATAAATTTAAGGTTTGTGGCAACCTTGTATCAAGCAAGTTTATTTGGCCCCATTTTTCCTACACTATGTGCTCACATTGGGTGTGTCATATCTTGGTAATTCTGGCAATATTTCAAAGTTCTACTGTAGGTAAAATGTTATCAGACAATATCTCATGCTACAGAGAAATCTCTCATGAAAGGAAAAGTCAACCAATGTGGAAAATTTCATTGTCTTTTTCTAAAGAAATTGCCACAACCACCCCAAACTTTAACAGCCACCATCCTCATCAGTTAGTAGCCATCAGCATCAAGGCAAGACTCTCTACCAGACTCAGATGATGGTTAGCACTTTTTTTTTTTAAAGTGAGGCGATTGGGGTTAAGTGACTTGCCCAGGGTCACACAGCTAGTAAGTGTTAAGCGTCTGAGGCCAGATTTGAACTCAGATCCTCCTGACTCCAGGGCCCGTGCTCTATCCACTGCGCCACCTAGCCGCCCCAATGGTTAGCGCTTTTTAAAAGTAATAAAGTATTTTTCATTAAGGTGTGTAGATTTTTACGGATCATTCTATTATACAATTAATAGACTACAGTATAGTATAAATATAACTTTTATATGCACTAAGAAATCAAAAAAGTTCATGTAACTCACTTTATTGTGATATTCATTTTACTGCAGTGGTCTAGAACTGAAATCACAATATCTTTACAGTATGCCCATAGGTATTACCTAGAAATCCCAGTGCTAGGCATATGCCAAAAGGAGGTCACTGACACAAACATCAATATACTCAAAACTATAGCAACACTTTTTCATGTCAAAGAACTGGAAACAAAAAATATGCCCATTGATTGGGAAATGGTTAAACAAATGGTCATATATGAATGTAATGGTATAAGAAACTCTGCTGTAATAAACAGGGAAAGTGATGAATACAAAGACAAATGGAAAGACATATATGAACTGATTTAAATTGAAGTAAGCACATCCCGAAAAGCAATATCTATGACTACAAAAATTTAAATAGAAAAGATAACCACAAAACAAACAAAGCTGAACATTATAAAATTTTAAAGAATAATCTTGACCCCAAAAATAAATTATGAGAAGAAATCTATATCAACTCTTTTTGTGGGGATCCATGAGAGTGGAAAATTATATTTAATGTTAGAATTTTTAATGTATTGATTGATTTAGCTAATTTTTTTCTCTTCATCTTTTAAAAATATTCTTTGTTAAAATGAATGGGTCTCTGGGAAAGGAGAAAGGAGGCACACAAGGGGAAATCTAAGTGATATGGAAAGAAAAGATTAATAGAAATCTATTTTTTGAAAAAAAAAGAAATTACTTAAGGAATCTTCCTTACATGTGATTATTTAAAGTCAGAATTTGAACACCATCAGGATTGTTGTCTATTATAGGTCCCAATAAAGACCCTTAGTCCTCACATCCCAGATTCATTTCTGAATGGATTAAGTATTAAGGTACTATGATCTGTGGAATTAATTTCTGGCTTCACTGATCCTCTAGGATGCCTTTGGTGGTGGTGGTTGTGGGGGGTGTCATAAAATGGTCATTGATGTGATTCAGTGGGGTGTCAGTTTCATACAGTGTACTCCATAGTTATGTCCTTCAGTGGGAAACTTCTCTGCAACTCCTAGTTTCTTCAACTGTCAATAATAATAACAAAAGCTAGAATTTGTTTAATATTTTAAGGTTTGCAAAGTGCTTTTTAAAATATTATTGTATTGTATTAGGGCATTAAAACCTCAGAAATGAATGCAGAACAGCAGAAATATCAAATGCATACCTTTTCATACCACAATGCAAGAAAAAATAAATTTAATAAAGGGCTGTGGAAACAGATGAAAAATTGCTTGGAAATGAAAAAAAAATCCAATCCAAAAGAATGAGTGGGTCAAAGAGCATCATAGAAACAATCAATAATTTCATTAAAGAGAATGAGACCACATAGGAACATTTGTGGGATACAGACAAAGCAGTACTTAGGGGAAAAAAATTGTATCTCTGAATGAGTACATTAATAAAAGAAAAAAAGAGCATAACAATGAATTGGGCATGAAATTTAAAAAAAAAAGAAATTAGAGAAAGAACAAGTTAAGAATCCCTAATTAAACACCAAAATGGAAATCCTAAAAATAAGAGATTAATAAAATTGAAAGTGACAAAAAAATAAAACTAACAGCAATTTTTATGGAAAAAATAATTTAAACATTAACATATTGGTTAATTTGATTTTTTAAAATAGAAAACCAAGTTACCAGTATCAAAAATTAAAAGGGCAAATGCACCACCAATGAAAATGAAATTAATCAATCATTAGGAACTATTTCCACAAATTACATAGCAATAAATCTAATCATCTAAAAGAAGTGGATGAATATTTACAAAAATATAAATTGCCTTGCTTAGCAAAAGAGGAAGGAAAAGGCAGTAAGCTCTCAGAACTCATGACACAATCACTCCAAAAAACTCCAAATAATGCCGTAGGACAATTCCCGGAGTAGTAAAACCCAAAAAAGAACATCCTGAGATCATTTTCCAGCCAAAGACAGCTTAGAAGGAGCGGGCTGCAGTGCCAAAGCATGAGTAGATCCCAAGCACACAGTCACACTGACACAGATCCAGTTCCAGGAAAGCCAAATCAGGGAAAGAGACCCCCCCCAGAGCCTCTGAATCAGCTGCAGCACCAGTGTCATCTGAAACTAAGCTCACAGTCTCGTGAGAGGGTTGAGCCCTTGGCACGAGGGAGAGAACAGGGTTCTCTGCTACTGCTGAGGCAGAACTTGGGTTTTTCACCCCTGCTGGGAACCAGGAAGTAGGCTTGAGTAGCAGTGGCCCAGGTGGGGGAGGGGAGCAGGCTCATCAGAGATAACAACCACAGAACACAAAGTTTTGCTGTCTGGTTAATTAGCAATTTAGCCTGGGGTTATCTATGGACCAAGGAACAGGCCAGGTAAGTGAAAAACCTGCCCCTTCTTAAATCATACCACCCAGGACCTCCTGAAGCTTGGGACAGTATATCCTAGAAACAGTGCCCCACTTAAAGGAGCTAAAAGTCAAGTAAAAGACAGGCAAGATGAGCAGACAGAGAAAGGTGAGGTCCATAGAAAGTTTCTTTAGTGACAAGGAAGATGGAGGTTCACCCTCAGAAGAGGATAGCAATGTCAGGGCTCCTACATCCAAAGCTTCCAAGAAAAATATGAATTGGTCTCAGGCCATAGAGGCACTCAAAAAGGACTTTGAAGATAAAGTAAGAGAAGTAGAGGAAAAAATGGAAAGAGAAATGAGTGTGATGCAGGAGAGTCGGAAAAAAAGTCAATAGCTTGAAAAGCCAAGTTGGCCAAATGGAAACGGAGATAGAAAAGCTCTCTGAAGAAAATCATTGCTTAAAAATTAGGATTGAACAAATAGAAGCTAATGACTTTATGAGAAACCAAGGCACAATAAAGCAAATCCAAATGAATAAAAAAATAGAGGACAATGTGAAATATCTCCTTGGAAAAACAACTGACCAGGAAAATAGATCCAGGTGAGACAATTTGAAATTTATTAGAATATCTGAAAACCATGATCAAGGAAAGAGCTTAGACATTATCTTCCAGGAAATTGTCAGGGAAAATTGCCCTGATATTCTAGAAGCCACAGGTAAAATAGAAATTGAAAGAATCCACCAGTCACTTCTTAAAAGAGATCCCAAAAGGAAAACTTCCAGGAATATTATAGGCAAATTCCTGAGCTCCCAGGTCAAGGAAAAAATATTGCAAACTGTCAAAAAGAAGCAATCCAACTGCTGTGGAGGCACAGTCAGGATAGCACAAGATCTAGAAGCTTCTATATTACAGGATTGGAGGGCATGGAATATGATATTCCAAAGGTCAAAGGAATTGGGATTACAACCAAGAATCACCTATCCAGCAAAACTGTGTATAATCTTTCAGGGAAAAAAATGGGACGAGGACTTTCAAGTGTTTATGATGAAAAGACCTGAACTGGATGGATAATTTGACGTCCAAATGCAAGACCCTAGAGAATCATAAAAAGGTAAAGAGGAAAAAGAAATTAAGAGGGATGTTAAAAGGTTAAACTGTTTACATTCCTACATGGGAACATTATACATCTAACTCATAAGAACTTTCTCAGTATTATTGCAGATAATAGAAATAAATTTAGACAAAGGGGACAAGTAGGAATTGATTATGAAGGGATGATATCTGTAAAGTATTTATTTTTTGTTTATCTTTTTTGTGGGCTGTTCGCAGTTGGGTGACATGCCTGGGGATGAACAGTGCGTGGGTGTCTTGTATCTTAGGTGGGATTTGGGCTCCTCCTGGGTCCAGGGTGGGCGCTTTGTTCACTGTGTCACCTAGCTGCCCCATGATGACATCTTTAGAGTAAAACTGAGGAGTGTTAAGGGCTAAAATTCTAGCTAAACTGTCTAAAATATCTAATGAGTAGTCGCCAATAAATTATAAGCTTTAGCAAGAGTTAGACTTTTAGGCATTTATTAAGGAGAATAAGAATTTGGTAAAGAGAGAGAAAGGTCTAGATTCCTTCCTATCTATTAAAGGGAGAGCACACTTCTAGCTCCGCTCTCCACCAGAGTCCAAAGGCCAGAGAGCGAGACAGAGCGCTAGTCTCTTCCTTCTTCCTCCCACTAGCCCGCGTCACTTCCTGACGCCAAAGAAAAGACTCCTGGTCTTGCCCTCAAAGACCTTTGCTTCATGGGCGGAACTCTTCTACAGTAAGTCTCCAGCAGGTGGCGTCATTCCAATCGTTACAGTTCCCCTCTTTGTTTCCTCAAGAAATGGGGTACGTTTCCTTGATGAAACAGTCAAAAATAATAGAATATAATAACCTATGCTAACTAACAATATGTTAATAACAATATAGAAAAGGGAGAGAGGAAAGTTTTTCTACAGTAAGTCTCCAGCAGGTGGCATCATTCCAATCATTACAGTTGGTAGGGGAATACAGGGGGGGAGAGGAATACATGGGATAAGGGGGAAGGGCAGGGGTAGCATGGGGTGAAATCCCACATGAAAGAAACAGGAAAGGGCTTATGGAGTGGGGAGAAAGAGGGGGGAGGAGCAGGGAAGTAAATTAACCTTATTCTCATCAGAATAGGCTCCAAGACCTTAATCTCATCAGAGTTGGCTCAAGGAGGGATTCACATGCATACTCAATTGGGTGGAGTAATCTATCTAACCCTGCAGCAAAATAGGAGGGGAAGGGGATAAGGAGGGAGGGGTAAAATAAGGGAGGGAAGATGAGGGGGGGCAGTCAGAAGCAAATCCCTTTTGAGGAGGGATAAGGTGAAAGAAGATAGATAACAGAGTAAATATCATGGGGAAGGGAATAGGATGGAGGGAGACAGTTAACAATAATAGCTGTGAAAAGAGAAAGGGGGGGGAATTGTACAAAATATATTTATAGCAACTCTTTGTGGTGGTTAAGAATTGGAAATCAAAGGAATGTCCATCAATTGGGGAATGACTGAACAAGCTGTGGTATATGATGGTAATGTAATATTATTGTGCTATAAGAAATGACAAATAGGATGATCCCAGAAAAACCTGGGAAGACTCATATGAACTGATGTGATGAAGTGAGCAGAACCAGAACATTGTGCACAGTGACAGCATTATTATTCTTTGAGCAATTGTGAATGACCTAACTACTCTCAGCAATACAATGATCCAAGACAATCCCAAAGGACTAATGATGAATCAGACTGTCCACCTCCAGAGAAAGAACTGATGTTGATTGAACATAGACTGAAGCATGTTATTTTGTGCTTTCTCTTTTTTTTTTACTTGAATATTTTTATGTAAAATGACTAATATGGTAATGTTTTGCATAATTGCACATGTATAGCCTATGCTGATTACTTGCAACCTTGGGGAGGGGGGAGTGTAAGGAGGGAGGGAATGAGAGAGGGATAGAATTTGGTACTAAAAACTTAAAAAAAGAAAAAGACTGAGAAAAGGTTATTGGAATTCATAGTTTGTTTGAGGTTGTTGTAAAAATTTAACACTACTAGGTCTATAACCTAAAAAGTTAAGAAAAAGTGGGGGAGAGGAGAGAACCTATTTGTACAAAAATATTTATAGCAGTTATTTTTGTGGTGGCTAAAAATTGGAAATTAAGGAGAAGCCGATAAATTGAGAAATGGCTGAATGAGTTGTGGTATATGATTGTAATGTAATACTATTGTGTTTTAAGAAATGACAAGCAAGATGATTTTAGGGGAAAAAAAACTGGACTTACATGAACCGATACAAAGTGAAGCAAACATAACCAGGAGAACATTGTACATAGTATCAGCAATATTGTATGATGATGAATTGTGAATAACTTAGCTATTCTCAGCAATAAAATGGTCCAAGACAATCCCAAAGAACTCATGATGAAAAATACTATTTACCTGCAGAGAAAGAACTACTATCATCTGAATACAGACTGAAGCATTCTGTTTTTCACTTTCATTCATTGTTTCTTTTTTTTTTTAGTGTTCTTGAACAAAATTACTAATATGGAAATGTTTTACATGATTGTACATACATAACAAAACTTCAGATGATATCAATTGTATTTACAAATTATCCCATATAAAAATCATTAATCTCATTACCTTTCACATTTTAAAACCACTTTTAAAGTTATCAGGCATGGAATTATTCTATACAATTAAAGAAACAATAATAACATAGTGCCTAGCATATCCTGGTCACTGTGTTCAGCACTTTACAATCATATCATTTTTTTTTAGCAACAAGCATTTATTTTATTTTCCATTTACATGTAAGGGTAGTTTTCAACATTCATTTTCATAAGATTTAGAATTTCAAATTTTTCTCCCTCCCTCCCTTTCCTCCCCCCTCCACAAGATCACAATCAGGTTATATATGTACAATCCACAAGTGTTCTTTTTATCAGTTCTTTCTATAGGGGTGCATAGTAAGCTTCCTCATTAGTTCCTTGGGATTGTCTTGGATCATTGCACCATTATATCATTTTGATCTTACAACATCCCTAGGAAGTGGGCACTATTATTATTTTTCTCTTTAAAGATCATGAAACTGGGGCAAAAAGAGATATTATGACCAGCCTAAGATTACACAGCTTATAAATTTCTGCAACAGAAATGTAATTGGTTTACCTACTTTTTTTTCCAGCATTTTTTTCAACACCTATATTTTGGACACTGATTTGAGATGAGAGGAGTTAACAGAATAATAGGGAGAGGGTCTCTGATAAGAGATCGTTGTTTAAATATTTTTTTTTTCTTTTTATTGTCAGAAATGTCAAGGGAAAGTTAATTAGAGATTGCTATAAGGTGCAAAACATTTATCTATTTTTTCCCTTTCACTCTGGGATTACTTCCAAACTAGCTGCCTTCCTTCATTGCCCTAGAAAAATTAAGCTATCAATCTTCATGGGAAGTGTCATCTACTTTTAACTTTTGTAAAATGTAATCCTTATTTTTCTTTAAAACAAATTCTACAAAGTGGTCTCTCAAAACTTACTAAAATATTTCAGAAGGGAGTGAGTTCCTGGAATTACTCAAAGTATCAGGAGGTCTCCCCTGCAATCTTAAAATGATTAATCTCAAAACTCTTTAATGATTAATCTTCTAACATCCAGAATCTAAGCTGTTTTAGTGGTTCTACAAACTTTAATTATCTGACTTTATTTTTATAATTTCAATTTGGCCAATGTTGAAATGACAGGGAAAAAGTCTTTTGCAGGTTTTTTCTCTTTTGTATAACTTAATCTCCCTTGGAAAGTGTAAAGTGGGAATTAGTCCTGCATACCTTGGACAATTGCTTCAACTATGAAAGTTCATTAATCTTTCCCAGTGTGTTAAACTCTTTAGCAAGTGCTCTTAGAAGTTCTTGTGGTTGGTTGCATTTTAAATCTTTCAAGGTAACAATCTACAAACAAGACACAGACATTTCACATTTTTCAAAGACATACAGGCAAATTGACAAGATAGATACTAACATAAACAAAGCACACAGTTTCACACAAAGGCACCACTTAGACACTACTTAATACATGACAACAAAATTTTGTCACAATTCTAACAAGGAGTGCAGTTGCAATTCTAATTTTAACTGGGTTGACAGAGGCATACATTTACTGAGGTGTGTAGAAAAAAACAACAGAGGCAATGTGGTTTATTACTTTACAGAGGTGTGCAGTATCCTGAACTAGGAGAGAGATTATAAAAATATACACAAAGGAATGGATGTAAGAGATTTTTGTGGAGGTAGGATCAGTAAGACTTGGCAACTGATTAAATATGAAGAGATGACAAAGAGTGAAAACTTGAGAATGACTCCTAGATTGTGAACATGGTTGGCTGGAAGGATGATAGAAGGCCCAACAGAAAAAAATGAAGTTTTGGAGGACGGATGAGGTTCTTTTTTGGGGGAAATTAATTCCATTTGAGAAATGCCTTCCCCTCCCCCCAGCAAAAAGCAAACAACAAAGAAGATTATATGTTCCATGAAGATGTACTTTAGAAAAAAACAATGACCCACTTCAATAATCTAGGGGCTTCTCAATGAGGGGAAGTATGTGCCAGTCCCTTTAAAAGTACCCAAATCCCTCTCATTAAAGGCCACACTCATCCATGTCCAGTTGTATGTCTGGGACGAGAGCAGATGGTTTCTTTAGGGGAAAATGGAGCAGCATAATTTTCTATCCCTTGTGGGGCCAGCAACAACTCTTCAATATTAGATTTATATAGGCAATTGTCTCTCCTGATTAAATGTAAGGCCCTTGAAGGGAAGGGCCATTTAATTTGGTTTTTGTATATCTAGTTTGTAGCACAGTGTCTGGCACATAGTAAGGCAGTAAGTCAGTAAGTAAGAATTAATTATTGTATGATGATATTAAAAGCCTATTATTCTGAGTAAGGTATAGGTATGCAAATAATAGCAGTACATAGATATCAGAAGTAAATGGCATATGACCTCCCTTTTGATGGTGGTATATAAGACTTCTCACAAGGTTCAAGGCTCAGGCCCTGAGAACTAATGGTTTTGATTTCCAGGAATTATATCAATTATGCAATCATGTGTAGACTGGAGAGTCAGATTATCAGTTTCACTGGTGCTACAGATGCTAAGGGCAGCTGAATGGCTCAATGGATATAGAGTTCTGGTCCTGTAGTCAGGAAGAGCTGACTTCAAATCCAGCCTCAGATACTTAGTAACTGTGTATCCCTGGGCAAGTCATTTAATCTGTTTTCCTTAATTCACTAGAGAAGGAAATGGTCAACCACTCCAGTATGTTTGCCAAGAAAACTCCACGTTCAATCCCACAGCATGCAAAGATTCAGACACAACTGAAAGACAACAACAACAGGTGTCCAGTCACTTATGGTATTTAATACCATAACAGGCGATAGGATACAAGACTTCTCACAGAGTTCAGGGCTCAGGCCCTGAGAATGAACAGTTTTGACTTCCAAGAATGGGAGTGATTAGAATTAGATTAATTATGCAATCATGTATAGGGTGAAGAGTCAGAGTATCAGTTTTACTGGTGCTATAGGTGCTAAGGTTAGCTAGATGGCTCAGTAGATAGAGTTTCGCACCTGGATTCAGGAAGACCTGAGTTCAAATCTGGCCTCAGATTTAATCTGTTTTCCTTAATTCACTAGAGAAGAAAATGGGAAACCATTCCAGTATCTTTGCCAAGAAAATCCCATTGACAATATGCTCTACAGGGTCACTAAGAGTTGGACATGCCTGAAAGACTGAGCAACACATTGTTGTCCTTTCCTTCTTAGTTGTTCACTTCACCCTTGCCTGATGCTTCTTCTGACAGATGATCTAATGTTAATATTCATTCACAGATGTGACATGCCAATATCCTCAGCAAAAATTTTAATTTAAGACTTGTTTTTGCTACCATTTAGCCATTGAAAATAGCTCTCATTTCTGGAACTCTCTAAGGTTTACTATGAATCTTCTTAGGCACAGTCTTTTGTATTTGGTAGGGCAAATAATACCACTTGTGTTATAAATGAGATAATAGAGACCCAAATAACTTTTTATTTTATGGAGATCTAAAATGTTATAATCACTTAGTTTATTTGCAGAGTTCATATATCAATTTTTTTTTTTTTAGGCAATGGGGGTTAAGTGACTTGCCCACGGTCACACAGCTAGTAAGTGTCAAGTGTCTGAGGCCGAATTTGAACTCAGGTACTCCTGAGTCCAGGGCCGGTGCTTTAACCACTGCACCATCTAGCTGCCCCCCCATATATCAATTTTTATTAATGCAAAGCTTTGATAAGGAAGAAACTTACAAAGGAGCACTACATGCATTTGAAATGTTACAGTTAAAAGATGAATAGTTATGGCACCACATGCCTATAATGCCTTCTGCTTGGGAGGCTGAAATTGTGGATCACTTGAGTTCTGGAGCTTCGAGTTGCTGCAAGGCTAAAGGTGATCAAATGTCTACACTGATTCCAGAATCAATAGGTGAGTTCCTAGGAGCAAAGGACATCAGGTTGCCTAAGGAGGAGAGTGAAAATGGTGGAATGAAGGCAATATTTTGCCAAGGTTTTCTGACACAACAACCAAAAAATATGCCAAATTGAATTATAGCGAGGAAAGGCAAGTAAAAACCACAGCGTGCCTAGAGCAGCTTAGGAAAAAAGAGAGGTGTTTTTAGTTTATTTTAATTTATTTTTAAAATTAAATGTATTTGTTTGTTTATTTATTTATTTATTTGTGTGGTTTTTTGCAGGGCAATGAGGGTTAAGTGACTTGCCCAGGGTCACACAGCTAGTAAATGTCAAGTATCTGAGGACATATTTGAACTCAGGTCCTCCTGAATCCAGGGCTGGTGCTTTATCCACCGCACCACTTAGCTGCCCTGCCAAAAAGAGAGGTCTTCTGAAACTAGGGTGGGGGCTTTCCAAAAATAGCATAGCAACACTGGGATGTGGCAACAGCAGTGGTGGAGAACAGCCCAGTGCTTAGGGATTCTAAGGGGACTGAAAATCTAGTCAGGAAGACATTACAGTGTACCCCTGTATTAACACCGAGAGCAGGAATGGGTACAATCTGGTAACTCTGCTGTTCATTACCCAGTTCAATTTCACAGCTTCAAGGTAGAGACGAGCAGTATCCAACTAGCAGTGATGTCACCTATTACTCAGTCCTGAGTAATACAGACAAAATAAAAGATACAGCTCCATGATATAATCTGGAAAGCCTAACATAGGATTTGATGGCCATGAGGGAAATGTTAAGGTTAGAAGTTATTAGAC
This sequence comes from Dromiciops gliroides, assembly GCF_019393635.1. Lineage (NCBI taxonomy): Eukaryota > Metazoa > Chordata > Mammalia > Microbiotheria > Microbiotheriidae > Dromiciops > Dromiciops gliroides. Next base: position 154,920,104 of record NC_057864.1, on the reverse strand, counting down.
TTGAATTTCCTTGAAGGAAGGGTTAGTGTCCTAAACTTAATTTTCAACTTATTTAACTTTGATTTCTTCTTGGCAGCTTACACAATGATTTGTTTAGAAAGAAATAATTAAATTGACAATCAGTAAATATTTGAATAGAGAAAAGAAAATTAACTTCTCATGACTTTTCCATGATATACACATACATACATATTTATATATACATAAATGTGCACACGTATATGTGTATACTTATATACCTATATATAAATGCATACATAGGTAAACTCATGTGTATATGTGTGCATTTGCTTAGAATAAGTTGGGTTGTAAGATGGGTAGAATTATTTTTTCTTCTTTAAAAGCATACTTTTTAGATCTGGAGGTCAACCAATGGAAGGAAAGAGAGGGAAAGATGGAGAGGGAATGAGAGAGAGAAGGAAGGAGAGAAAGAGGTAAGGAGGGAGAGAAAGAGACAGAGACAGAGAAGAAAAAACAGTGTTATTTTCAGTGCTTATTCTTTCTTTGAATGGGAAATTTACTGTGAGAGTTGGCACAGCTTCAGCATAGAAAAGGCCTGAGTTTCAATTCTGCCTCTGATATACATTGCTTCTTTGATCCTTGGGAAATTCCTAGATTCCTCAGGGCCCATGCATAAGTTTCATGCCTCTGTAAGACCATAATTTGGAACAGGCAAGCCCGTACATTGGTAAGGGAAGTTTCCTGATTCAGAGTTTCCTAAACCAAAGATATTACAGGTATAATCCAAAGCAATAACAGCAAGAAAAAGAGCGAGGACTGGGGAAAAGTGAGTAGGCTGTTGTTTCTCATCATTCTATGGGAAGTGTAGAGGCAATAAAGAGAGGCCCTCACAGAAGTTGTGTCGAAAAGAACTAGGCACACATTTGAATATAGGAATTCTAAAAGAGCCACCCATATTCACTTGAAGCTGGGCTTAAGGGGGAGAGAGGAGCTCAAGTCACAGGGAACCCTTTATCTCCTTCATCAGAACACCTTTGGAGGACTCCATGTATCTTTGTTGCTGAGGGCTGCCCTCCTTCCTATCTGACAGTAAGTTTTCATAGGTGAGGGCCCATGCTTTCCCTTTCCTTTGAGGAGAGGGGAGTGAAAGATAAATGGGATATATGTGAGCCTGAATTGGACATAGAGGAACTTATCTGAGTACAAAGCATCTGGATAGGCCAGGATGTAGACATGGTTGTGGTTCAGGGGCAGAAGTTGTCCTTGCTACAGTATAGAAAGTTTGACAGCTCATTCCAGAAAACCTTCATTTGATTTCTGGCTATCATTCCCTCTTCACAGGTCTCAGTGTCAAGATATACAAAGTGATAGTTAAACCTAGGTGACACAGTGGATAGAGCACCGAGCTTGAAGACAGGAACACTTGAATTCAAATTCAACCTCAGACACTTACTAGCTATGTGACTTCAAGTAAGTCACTTAACCTCTGTCTATCTCAGTTTCCTCATCTATAAAATGAGGTGACAATTATAGCACCTACCTCACAGGGTTGTTGTGAGGGTCACATGAGATAATATTTGTAAAGCACTTAGCACAGAGCCCGGCACATAGTTAGCACTTAATAAATGCTGTTTCTTTTCTTCTTTTCCTTTAAGACATAGATCCTGTTATCCCAAGCTCATTGATAAGGTTAGGAAGAGCTGTGGTGGGGCCAATCATTACCCCCAAAACCATAATAAAAACCAATAATTGTTAGAGGTGGATGGGTTCTTAGAGAGGTTCTAAGCTGGGGACAGCAATTAATACTTAACCTATAGATAGATAGATAGATAGATAGATAGATAGATAGATAGATAGATAGATAGATAGATAGATAGATAGATATAGATAGATAGATAGATAGAGATATTGTACCACCACCACCATCAGTAGCAACAAAAATAGGAGGTTGGGAAGATTAGAAGGTAGGGAGAGGGACAAAACTTATTTTTCCACTTCCCTTTACTTTCACCATTGACTGGGACTCAAGGGCAAAGCAGAATTGGTAGAGATGGTATGTAGTAGATCAATCAGTAAATAAACCTTTAAAACAAATGCTACCAAGATTAGGAGAAAAGCAAAAACCTCAGAAAATTTTACATCAATTTTCTTTGATAAAGGCCTCATTTCTCAAATATATAGAGAACTGACTTATATAGAGACTTAAGATCTTCCTCAGGACCCAAGAAGAGCCCTTCCTTCAGGGCCTTAGCTTTATACTGATTGATATGCACGCAAAACAGATAAAGCAAACTAAAAATACAGAATCTCACTGGTTGCTATTGACTCTTCAGGAGGGTCTACACAAAATACACATTCTCATTGGTTGACAAACAGGTTGATGAGCAGACCTTGACAGGCCTGTCTTGAGTTTTTAGGATGTCTGAGCTGATGAGCAGACCCAAGGGCTGGGCTGATAAACAGATACCAAAACGTTTATATGGGCCAATGGGTTGGTATTAAAAGCCTGGTATTTCTGCTAAACTATGGGTATCCAAATAATAGCAGTGCCTAGATGTCAGAAGTAAATGGTCATATGAACTCCTTTTTGATGGTGGTATATAAGACTTCTCACAGGGTTCAAGGCTCAGGCCCTGAGAACTAATAGTTTGGCTTCCAGGAATGGGAGTGCCTGGATTTATATTAATTATGCAATCATGCATAGAGTGGAGAGTCAGATTATCAGTTTCACTGGTGCTATAGGTGCTAAGGACAGCTGGATGTCTCAGTGGATAGAGTTCTGGTCCTGGAGTCAGGAAGAGTTGAGTTCAAATCCAGCCTCAGATATTTAGTAACTGTGTATCCCTGGGAAAGTCATTTAATCTTTGTTTGCCTTAATTCACTAGAGAAGGAAATGGCACACCAGTCCATTATGTTTGTCAAGAAAACTCCATGTTCAATCCCATAGCATACAAAGATTCAGACACAACTGAAAGACAACAACAACAACAGGTGTCCAGTCACTTAAGGTATTTAATACCATACCGGGCTATAGACTGGAGGATGCCTAGAGCAAAGCTTCTTTAACTGCATGTCACAACTCTATAATTGAATGTGGTAGGTAAAAAAATTTGGCAGTTAATGTTTAATTTGTATACCTATTTTATATAACTAATTAACCAGGTCATGTAAAGATTTCTTGTATGAAAAGAGCTTAAGAGTGAAAAAAATTTAAGAAGTTCTGGTCTAGAGTGACCATATGTCCTGTTAAAAAGCAGTAAGGCAGAGTAGAATGTGATCTGTTTTCACTGTTAAGAGATATGGTGCCATGCAATGTTACCACCCTGATTTGGAATCAGTGTATCCTAAGAAGTATTTGAAACAATGGTGAACTGATGACCTTAATTCTTTCAACAAAGATTTATTGAGTAACTACTCTTTGTCCAAGATGTGTTAGGTATCAGGTATACAAAGATAAAATGAAACAGTTCCTATCAACAAAGAACTTACATTCAATTGGTGAGAAAGAGTATTATGAAGAAAAATTCATAGAAATATATATAAGAAGTAGGAACAACTCCCTTTATAAAGGGTTTCTTCCAATTCCCTGTCATAGTGTGGAGGTGATCCTAAATTCTTGAAAGGTTATTCCAGAAGGCTGCAAGCTCTGTTAGGTTACATCACGTTGAAAAGTTTTCCAGTTTGGACCCAGGATCAGACCAATTCCATTTTCCAAGGACTAGTCTAGCTAAGGAGAGAAACATCACAGGTAATCTGGCCACCAAGAGAAGAAACTTCTTTGACTATATCAACCTGTAGAACAAAGAAAAGAATGAAATAGCTCTCAGTCCTGTTCAATTTCTTTTTTTTTTTTCATTTCTGCAGTGATGGTGACAGAGCGGTGGGGAGAGGATGTTAGGAATCACAAAATTTTAGATAGTCAACAGTCTTCAATTTGATTTGGTTTTCTATATATTAAATCTCTATCTGATCAATAATGTAGTGGACAGATTGCTAGAGAGTCTGAATTATATCAATCTTGATATTTTTTTCTAGAAATGTAAATATTAGGTCATCATGCATTGCAATGCTTATACTAAGTACTTGCAAAAAGACCACCAAGATTGAGGTGGGAATTGATTCAACTATTCTGTAAAGCAATTTGGAATTATGCCCAAAGGGCTCTAAAACTTTGCATACCCTTTGACACAACAATACCACTACTAGGTCTGTATCCCAAAGAAATTTTTTTTAAAAGGAAAAAGACCTATATGTACAAAAATATTTAAATCAGCTCTTTTCTGGTGGCAAAGAATTTGAAATTGAGGGGAAGTCCATCAATTGGGGAATGGCTGAACAAGTTGTAGTATGTGATTATGATAGAATAATATTGTGCCATAAGAAATGATAAGCAGGTTACTCTCAGAAAAACCTGGAAAGACTTGCATGACCTCTTGCAAAGTAAAATGAACAGAACCAGGAGAATATTGTACACAGTAACAGCAATATTCTATGATGATCAACTGTGGATGAATTAGCTATACTCAGCAATACAATGACCGAAGATAGCTTTGAAGAACTTATGATTTTTTTACAGCTAGTATTAATTATTTAGAGAATTAATTGTCATTTTAGAAGTATTTATAAAAATATTTATTTATTTTAATTTTTCTCAATTACATGTGAAGATATTTTTTGAGTTCCATTTTTTCTCCCACACTCTCTTCCCTCCTCTCTCCCAAAGCCAGTAAGCAATTTGATATAGGATATACAATACAACCATGTTAAACATATTAATCAGAATAAAAGGGAAAAAAAACAAGAAAAAATAAACAAGAACAATAACAAAAAAGCAAAAGCAAAAGTGAAAAAAGTATGCTTCGGTCTGCATTTCAGACTCCATACTTCTTTTTCTGAATGTGGAGAGCATTTTCTACCATAAATCTTTTGGCAATGTCTTAGATTATTGCATTGCTGAGAAAAGCCATGTACATCACAGTTGATCTTCACAAAATGTTGTTGATACTGTGTACAATGTTCTCTTGGTTCTGCTCATGAAGAACTTGTGATGAAAAATGCTCTCCATTCCCAGGAAAGAACTGATAGAGTCTGAATACAGATTAAAGTATACTTTTTCATCTTTATTTTTCTGGAGTTTTTTTTTTCTTGGGGGTGGGGAAGGTCTAAGTTTTCTTTCACAACATAACTAATATGGAAACACGTTTTGAATAAGCACACAAGTATAACCTATATCAAATTGTTTGCCTTCTTAATGAGGAAGAAAAGGAGGGAGATAATTTAGAAATCAATTTTTTAAAAAAGGATGTTAAAATTGTTTTTACATGTAATTAGGGAAAAATAAAATACTAAATAAATATATTTAAAAAAAAATCTACCATGGACTTCTGGTGCTAAAATGAGGAAGGAACCCTTTGAAGATCTTCCAAATTTCCCCTCCAAACCAATAGAAAACTGTCTCTGAATTGTTCCAGGATCAGGGAAGCAACCTAACCAGCCTGGCAGGAAAGGTCTGTCTTACCTGGGTGGGAGGGAAGTGAGGTCTGGGAACAGCAATAGCAACAGGAGCTAGGCTCAAAGCAGGGAGCCTGAAGCAGTGCTCTAGGCCTGGGGAAATCAACCAGGAAAGCCCTACATTCCTACAAACCAGCAGCCCCTAGGGAAGCAGGGACCTTCACTCAGATGTCCTATCCCCAGCGCAAACCACCAGGAAGGCCTTGACCCCGCTGCTGACCAGAGGCTGGCCAATAGCAAGATTTTGCTCCTGGGCCTACTAGCAGAGAGTCTCTTTTTCCACAGCAAACCAGCCCCAGGAGGCTTCAACACTTGGGCAGATCTGCAACAAAATTACTCCTCCAGGGTCTGCTAACAGAGAAGCCCTTTTAACAGAGCAGTCCAGCAGGAGAGCACCATCCATGGGGCAGACCAGCAACAAGATCCCTCCTCAAGGGCCAGGAACCAGAAAGATTGTTAATTACAGAAACCCAGTAGCAAAATACAACTCCTGGAGAAGGCCAGCACACACCCAGGGGAGGTCAATATCAGTCAGAAAGGAAGCTTTCTCTACACAGAAAGCAAGCAGCTAAGCCTGGCAGCCCATAATCTCAGAACAAAAACTTGGGATGGTGTAGGAATAGAGCCCAACTCTCTCATAAAATACTAAGGCACAAAAAAGGCATAAAAATGAGCAAAAACAACAAAAAAGTTTGACTGTAGAAAGTTACTATGCTGATTGGAAAGATCAAGGCATAAACTTAGAAGAGAACAATAGTAACAGAATGTTACTATTCTGTAAGGTGAAGCCTTAAAGAAAAATATAAATTGGTTTCAGGCCCAAAAAGAATTCCTAGAAGAGCTTTAAAAGGACTTTACAAAGCAAATTATAGAAGTAGAAGAAAAATTGGAAAAAGAAAGGAAAGTAATGCAAGAGAGCCATGAAAAAAAGAGTCAATAGTATGGGAAAAATACACAAAAACTTACTGAGGAAAATAACTCCATAAAAAACAGAATTAGCCAAATGGGAAAAAAAGGTATAAAAGGTCACTGAAGAACATAGTTCTTTAAAAATTAAAATTGAACAAATGGAAACTAATTACTTTATGAGACATCAAGATATAATAAAACAAAACAAAACAAAAGTTTAATAAGATAGAAAAAAAATGTGAAATTTCTCATTGGAAAAACAACTGAACTGCAAAATAGATCCAGGAGAGATAATATAAGAATTATCAGAGTACCTTAAACCATTATTTAAAAAAAGCCAAAACAATATCTTTCAATAAATACTAGAAAGCAAAGGAGTTAGATTTACAATCAAGAATCACCTACCTAACCAAACTGAATATAATCTTTCAGGGAAAAATGGACATTTAATGAAATAAAGCACTTTCAAGCATTTCTGATTAAAAGGCCAGAGTTGAATAAAAAATTTGATCTCCAAATACAAGACTCAGGGGAAACATAAAATGGTAAAAAAGAAACAAAAAAGAAAACTGTAAGAAATTCAAAAAGGTTAAACTGTTTATATTTCTGTATGACAAGATACTATTTGTAAGTCTTAACAACTAAAGACCAATCAGAAGGAGTTTATTTAGACAGAGGATGTGCTTATAAGGTGACATTGATGGGATGACACCCCAAAGAAACAAAAGAAAGGGGTAAGAAATAACATTGAAGGAGGAGGAGGGGGGAAATTGAATGGGCATAGATTGTCCCACAAAAAGAGGCATGAAATAATTATTATAATGGAGGGGAGGATAGGAGGGTGGCAGGCAAAGATTAAACTTTACTCTCATCAAATTTGGCTCAAAGAGGGAAAGGTACACATAGTTGGATACAGAAATCTATCTTAATACTATAAGGAAGTAAAAAAAGGGATAAAGATAATAGAAGGGGTAGAGGAGACTGATACAATTGAGGGAATATTGGGGAAGGTGGCAATCAGAAGTAAAACACATGAGGAGGAAAAGGGTAGGGGTAAGTGTGGGGGGGATAAACAGGTGAAAAATAGCATGGAGGGAAATAAACAATTATCATAACCATACATATTAATGGGATGAACTCACCCATTAAACAGAAGCACATAGCAGAATGGACCAAAAACCCAAATCCTACAATATGTTGTTTACACGAAACACATTTGAAGCAGAGAGATACATACAAGGTAAGCATAAGGGGCTGGAGCACAATCTATTATGTTTCAGCTGAAGCAAAGGAGGCAGGTGTAGCAATCAGGATTTCAGATAAAGCAAAAGCAAAAATAGATCTAACTAAAAGATTTAAAAGAAGGAAACTATACCTTGCTGAAAGGTATCATAGACAATGAAGTCATAACACTACTTAACATATATGCACCAATTTAGGATCTAAATTTTTAAGAAGTTAAAATAGTTACAGGAGGAAATAGATAAACTATTCTAGTGGGGAACCTTAACCTTCCCTCTCAGAACTGCATAAATCTAATAAAAAATAAAGAAAAAAGAAGTTAAGAAAGTGAATAAAATTCTGAAAAAGTTAGATGTGATAAATGTCTGAGGAAAATTGAAAGGGTATAAAAGGAATATGCCTTCTTCTCAATAGTACATGGGACCTACACAAAAATCAACCATGTATTAGGGCATAAAAACCTCAAAACCAGATGCAGAAAAGTAGAAATAGTAAACAGGTCCTTTTCAGATCATAATGCAATAAAAAAATAATGGACAATTGAAAAATTGGACAATTGAAAGAGAGAATAAAAATAAATTGAAAATTAAATAATCTGATCCTAAAACCTAAGCACATCAAAGAACAAATCATAGAGTAAATGATTTCAATAAAGAAAATGACAATGATAAGACAACATATCAAAATTTATGGGATATGGCCAAAGTGGTACTTAGGGGAAAATGTATATCCCTACCTGCTTACATCAACAAAATATAGAAAAAGCAAATCAATGAATTGGGCAGGCGATTAAAAAGCCCTTGAAATTATTAACAACTGTAGCAAAGTTGCAGGATACAAAGTAAACCCACATAAATCACCAGCATTTCTATATATTACCAAGAAAGTCCAGCAACAAAAGATAGAAATTCCACTTAAAACAACTGCACACAAAATAGAATACTTGGGAGTCTACCTACCAAGACAAACACAGCAACTATATGATCAGAACTACAAAATATTTTTCACATAAATAAAGTCAGATCTAAATAATAGAAAAATATTCATTGCTCATGGGTAGGCTGAGCCAATATAATAAAAATAACAGTCCTATCTAAGTTGTTTTATTTATTTAATGCTATACTAATCAAACTATCAAAAATATTTTATAGATCTAGAAAAATTATAACAAAATTCATCTGGAAGAACAAAAGCTCAAATATATCAATGGAATAAATGAAAAAATATGCAAAAGAAGTAGTCTAATAGTACCAGATCTCAAACTGTATTATAAAGTGGTAATTATCAAAACAATCTGGTACTGGCTAAGAAATAGAGGGATGCATCAATGGAATAGAATAGGTTCAAATTGCACTATAGTAAATGACTATGGTAATCTGGTAAATGATAAATCCAAAGATCCAAGCTTTTGGAACAAAAACTCATTATTTCACAAAAACTGCTGGGAAAATTGGAAAACAGTATGGCAGAAACTAGGTATAGACCAACATCTCACACTGTATACTGAAATAAGGTCAAAAGGGTATGTGATTTACATATAAGTGTGGCATCATAAGCAAATTAAGAAAGCATAGAATAGTTTAACTGTCAGATTTATGGACAGAGGAAGAATTTAGGACCAATGAAGATATAGAGAGAAATACAAAATGTAAAATAGATAATTTTGATTATGCACACACACACACACACACACACACACACACACATATATATATATATACATATATTTTAAATTGCACAAGCAAAGCTAATGTAACCTATATAGAGAGGGAGGAAGTAGAAAACTGGGAAAGAATTTTTGAAACAAGTATATCATATAAAGGCCTCATTTCTCAATTATTTAGAGAACTGAGTCAAATTTATAAAAATACAAGTCATTCCCCGAATGATAAATGGTCAAAGGATATGAACAGGCAGTTTTCAGACAAAGAAATCAAAGTTATCTATAGTCATATGAAAAAATGCTCTAGATCACTATTGATCACATAAATGCAAATTAAAACAACTCTGAGGTATCACCTCACACCTATCAGAGTAGCAAATATAACAAAAAAGAAAAATATTGGATGTTGGAGGGGATGTGGGAAAACTGGGATGCTAATCCACTGATGGTGGAGTTGTGGGAGGATCCGACCATTCTGGAGAGTAATTTGGAACTATTCCCAAAGGGCTATAGAACTTTGCATACCCTTTGATCCAGCAATAAAACTGCTAGGATTTTAATCCCAAAGACATTCCCAAAAAGAGAAAAAGACCTATTTGTACAAAAATATTTATAGCAACTTATTTTGTGGTGGCTAAGAATTGGAAATCAAAGGAATGTCCATCAATTGGGGAATGGCTAAACAAGCTGTCATATATGATTATAAGGGAATATTATTGCGCTATAAGAAATGACAAGCAGGATGATTTCAGAAAGCCCTGGTAAGGCTTATATGAACTAATATATAGTGAAGTGAGTAGACCCAGGAGAGCATTGTGCACAGAGACAGCAATATTGTTTGATGAAGAACTGTGAATGACAACTATTCTCAGCAATACAACAATTCAAGACAATCCCAAAGGAATAATGATGAAGCATACTATCAACCTTCATAGAAAGAACTGATATTGATTGAACACAGACTGAAGCACGCTATTTTCATTTTCTTTCATTTTTTCTTTTATTCAAGTTTTCTTATACAAAATGACTAATACGGTAATGTGTTACATAATTGTACATGTATAACCTATATCTGATTGCTTACTTTTTCAGGGCAGGGGGAGGGAAGGGAGGGAAGGAGGGATAAAATTTGGAATTCAAAACTTTAAATAAAAATATTTATTTCTTTTTGTTTGTTTGTTTGTTTTTTTGGTTTTTTGGCAGGGCAATGGGGGTTAAGTGACTTGCCCAGGGTCACACAGCTAGTAAGTGTCAAGTGTCTGAGGCTGGATTTGAACTCAGGTACTCCTGAATCCAGGGCCAGCACTTTAATCATTGCGCCATCTAGTTGCCCCTATTTATTTCTTTTAAAAATCTACCATGCAAACAGCTGAAGCTTATGCATCAATATTCACTGTGAACAAAGTGGTAAAGAAATTTTGTGAAGTACTTAATAAGACTCTCCAAATCAAAAGCACTCTGATACTTGGTGAAATCAATACAGAGATGGGAGAAAAGTGATGATTGGAAGAAATATATCAGAAAGTATGGTTCAAGAGAAAGAAATGAGACATTACAAAGCCTTGTAGATTACATAGAAGCCTCCTGCCTCTAAATCATAAACACTATTTATTTTATTTTTTTTCATAAACACTATTTTTTAAAAAGTCCTGGTAGATGCTTGACAGAATACCAAATAATACTACAATACAAAGTATGAAATTAACTACATTTTGACAGACAGGAAAAGATATTAAAGATGTGGGAGTTATTTTTGAGTCAATACATAGTCAGATCCATCATAGCTAAGATCATAATTTGTAATAAATAAGAAAAAAGAGCAGTAATGACAAAAATATGGAGTACAATTAAGAAGTAATCTTGAATCATTTAAATAACATTGAAAATTTAAAGTTTGGAAATAAAAGGAAAAATACCATAGAGAACAATTAAAATAATTTCATTCAGTAATTAAACCAAGATAAATTAATCATTACAAGAAAACCAAAAGAGCCCAGAAACTGTCATAATATGGAAACATTTGGCTTGCTTGTCAAACAGAGAGAAATGTCTGCCAATGGCAACAGCAGGTTAGAATATAAATTTGCCTGTAAAATCTAATGAAAGAAGATGGGCAGTGATGAATAAATATCATCTCATAAAACAAAAAGAAGCTGTAGTGGGCAAAATCAGTCTAAATATTGGCAAGATAGTCAATTATGCAGTCATTCTAAGAAACATTCAAAGATAAAAACAGAGAAGATTACAAATAAAATTGTACTCCTAGGGTCTCACTCTTCCAACTGGAACTAGGGTGTGTAGTTTCTCAGAGATCAATGACTACCTATCCCCTCAGGGTTCTGTCATTGGTTAACTTTTAGGTGTAGGGATTGTTTAACACTGTGGCTCATGAGCCCGCATCCAGTGAACTTCCCAATATTTTTTTCTTTTTAAGTAGTATTTTCTTTTTTTCCCAATTGTATGTCAAGATAATTTTAGCATTTGTGTTTAAAAGATTTATACGATTTTCCTTTCTCCCTTTTTCCCTCCCTTTCCTAAAATGGTAGGCAATTTGATATAGGTTACACACATGATGGCATGTAAAGCATATTTCCATATTAGTCCCAGTTGTGAAGAAAAAAAAACAGATCACAAGAAAAAAAAGCATGAAAAATTATAAAGTAAGTGAAAAAAAGTATGCTTCAATCTGCGGAGTCCAGTTCTTCATCTGGATTTGGATAGCATTTTCCTTAATTAGGTCTTGGTCTTGGATCATTGTATTGCTGAGAAGAGCTGAGTCATTCCTAGCTGATCATCACATAATGTTGCTAGTGCTGTATAGAATGTTTTTATGGATCTGCTCATTTCACTTTGCATCAGTCTTTCCAGGTTTTTCTGAAATCTGCCTGTTCATCATTTCTTATACCACAATAGTATTCAATTACATTCATATACCACAGCCATTCCCCAATTAATGGGCATCGCCTCAATTTCCAATATTTTACCAACACAAAAATGGATGATATATACCTATATCTATATATCTATCTCTATATCTATCTATCTATCTATCTATCTATCTATCTATCTATCTATCTATCTATCTATCTATCTATCTATCTATCTATCATCTATCTATATCTATTAAAACCAGTCACTTCGGGCAGGTGGGGCTCGTTAGCCTTGGCAGGCAACCTGCCTAGGGGAAGGAAACCCTGATTTTAAACCTCCACTGCCTTGCAGCTATACCCATATATGGGAAAGGCTTTGGGAGTTAACCCCGAGGAAAAATTAGGAGTCAGAGTCCCTTAGGCAGTTGGATGTTGGACATCACATCCCTCTGGCAACTCCTGTGGCGGCACTGGTGCCAAACCGTATTGGCTCTGCCTCTCCTTTGGATCCACCAATGTCATGGAGAGGGAAAACCTGCTGCATGGGCAACAGCGTGTTTTCCAATTGATCTGACCAGGCCAGGGCCCTGGAGAGGATACTCAAGCTACTCCTCATGGGATAGATACAACATGGGATGTGGCAGTTACTGGTTATAAGTCACTCAGGAGCTATGGCTCCCTTATCGGACTGCACACCCACACTGTGTGTGTGTGTGTGTGTGTGTGTGTGTGTATGTATATGTATATGTATATATTTGCAGTGGGCAAAACAAGTCTAAATATTGGCAAGATAGTCAATTATGCAGTCATTCTAAAAACATTCAAAGATAGATAAAAACAGAGAAGATTACAAATAAAATTGTACTCCTCTGGTCTCACTCTTCCAACTGGAACTAGGGTGCATAGTTTCCCAGAGATCAATGACTACTTACCCCCTCAGGGTTCTGTCATTGGCTAACTTTGAGGTATATGGATTGTTTAACACTGTGGCTCATGAGCCACATATATATACACATACATACATACACATATATACACACATAAATACATACATACATAAATACATATGTATGTGTGTGTGTGTGTCTGTGTGTGTGTGTGTGTATATGTTTTCCCATGAGGTCCTTTTTCCTTTTTTATTATCTCTTTGGGATACAGACCTAGTAGTAGTATTGCTGGATCAAAGGGTCTACAGAGTTTGGTAGCCCTTCGGTCATACTTCCACATTGCTTTCTTGTATTCCCCAATATTAATAAACCAATTGATGATAATTAATTTTTATTCACTGAATAGCATGTGTTAAAGACTGAGTACTGTAATGATTGAAATGACGCCACCTGCTGGAGACTTAATGTAGAAAAGCTCTGCCATGAAAGGAAGATCTTTGCAGGCAAGACCATGTGTCTTTTCTTTGGCATCAGGAAGTGATGTTTGCTGGTAGGAGGAGGAAGGGGGAGCCAGGTGCTCTGTCTCTCTCTCTTTCCTTTGGACTCTGGTGGAGAACGGAGCTAGAAATGTGCTCTCCCTTTAATAGATAGATGAATGTAGGCCTTTCTCTCTCTCTTTACCAAATACTTATTCTCCTTAATAAATGCTTAAAAGCCTAACTCTTGCTAAAGCTTATAATTTATTGGTGACCACTCATTAGATATTTTAGACAGACTAGCTAGAATTTTAGCCCTTAACAGTACACATTGGCCAGCTCTCCTGTTATAGAAGCTAAATGGGTATGTTTTGTAAAAATGATGCAATGAGCGGTTTTCTCTATTAAAGAAGGTAGAATCACCACATTTGGTCCCTAACATTTCAGCCTTTGCAGTGTTTGCAAAGGAAGTAAAATGGCCCAAGAGAGAAGATTCAGAAAATAGCTAGATTAGATTAAGTATATATAGAAAAGATCCATGTTAGAGACATGATAATTTTGAGAGCATTCAGGGACCTCTTACAAGGTATTTAAAAGAGAATAAGACTCAAAAGACATGGGGGGGGGAGAGGAATCTCAGATATTATTGATACCAAAAATGGTAATCTAGAGAATATTAATAACTACTTATGTATATGCCTACTTTCACATCTATATAAAATCTTTATGAGTGTCATTAATACACAAATTAATGACTTTCCTACTTTTTTCCTCTACCTCTCTTACTTTATCTTCAAAGTCCTTTTTGAGCACTTCTATGGTCTGAGACCAATTCATATTTTTCTTGGAAGCTTTGGATGTAGTAGCTTTGACTTTGTTATAATTTTCTGAGGGATTTTCTATTTTAGTCAATTGTGAGAGTATAAAGATGCTGAATGACATTTCTGAATAATATTTTGAAAACCTCCTTGATCCCCAATAATAACACCTTTACTGAAGATTTACTCAATTTGTGTATTAATGGGGGGGGTGGAGCCAAGATGGCAGAGGAAAGGTAGTAACCACTAAAATAGAAAATCCCATTGTTATAATTTGTTATAATTTTCTGAGGGTGTATTTTGATCTTCCTTGTCACCAAAGAAACTTTCTATGGTTTGCATTTTTTTCTGTCTGTTCATACTGCCAGCATATATCTTGACTTTTAACTCCTCCTTAACGTAAAGCACTGCTTCCAGGATGCACTGTCTCAAACTTCAGGTGGTCGCAGGTCATACAATTTAAGGAGAGGTAGGTTCTGCACTTGCCAAGCCTGTGCTCTGGTCCCCAAGCCTACTTGCTCTTTAACCTGGAAACAAAATTCTGTTTCACTAAGGTTGCAAGGTTTGGGTGAGATTGTGCCCCTCCAACCTGGGCTGCTACCACTTAAGAATGCTTCTTTGTTCTCAGCAAGGCCAAGACAACTGAGTTCCATCTCAGTGCCAGCAGAGACTCCTGTAATATCTCCCCAGCCAACTGCTTGACCTTCTCACCAGACTGTGAGTTTAATTATGGAAGAAGCTGCTGCTGCAGCCAACTTAGAGGCTCCTGAAGTCTCTTTCTCTGGTGCAGTTTTCCTGGGGCTGGATCTGTGTTGGCATGGCTGTGGGGCTGGGTTCCACTCCCCCCAGGTACAGCAGACTTTTCATGCTGACCTTCTAAACCATCTTTGTTTTTTGTTTGTTTTTTGATGGGTTTTTTTGAGGCAATTGGGGTTAAGTGACTTGCCCAGGGTCACACAGCTAGTAAGTGTCAAGTGTCTTAGACCGAATTTGAACTCAGGTCCTGCTGACTCCAGGGTGAGTGCTTTATCCACTGTACCACCTCGCTGCCCCCTAAACCATCTTTGGCTAGAAAATGATCTCACCTGATATTTTTGTGGGTTCTGCTGCTCCAGGAATTGTCTGATGGTATTATTTGGAGTGACTGTGTGGGGAACTCTGGGTGGTTACTACCTTTCCTCTGCCATCTTGGCTCCACCCCCCCCATTAATACACAAATTGAGTAAATCTTCAGTAAAGGTGTTATTATTGGGGATCAAGGAGGTTTTCAAAATATTATTCAGAAATGTCATTCAGCATCTTTATACTCTCACAATTGACTAAAATAGAAAATCCCATTGTTTCTCTTGTGGCTATCAGTTTTTGATCATGGAAAACCTGTGCAACCTGAACTAAATAAAACAAAATGTCAATGTCAAAACTCATTTACGATGAGATGCCTCACATCCATATATCAATGTCATCCAGGAATCCTTGGAAGATATAACCAGAGAAACAATATTATTCAATTAATTTTTTTTTTGCTTGGGCAATGAGGGTTAAGTGACTTGCCTATGGTCACCCAGCTATTAAGTGTCAAGTGTCTGAGGCCAGATTTTAACTCAGGTCCTCCTGAATCCAGGGCCAGTGCTCTATCCACTGCACCACCTAGCTGCCTCCTTAATGACCTTTTGATAATAAATACTAGATGGGACATAAAACAGAGATATAGTCCCATAAAAGTATTTAACACTATAATGGGGGAAATCTAGTAGCAAATCCAGATTTCCTGTGAATAGTGAAGTCTTTCAGATTGTTTTTTAAGAGAGAATGTTGTGTTGGCTTCATCAAGTCCCAAGACACTTCATAGCTTCTTGTACTATCTATATATATAGGAAAGACCAAATGGATGAAGGATATATATTACCCATCTTTAAACATGCAGATGATCGGGCAATATAGATTTTTCTCCAGAGTATGTCTTTCAGGATAAACAATACCAATGGAAAATTAAATGGACCCAGAATTAAAAATGAGAAAAGAAGCCTAGATTACTTTGGGAAACTGAAAAGCACTTTTACTGACTCTAAACTTCCCACAACAGCAAAAAAAACATCTTTAAATATAGACATTTTAGCCATCTTTCTATAAATCACCAAGATCTGAAACACTATTACCTCTGAAGAACAAAAAAAATGCATATTTCAAAAGGAGCAATGGAAAGTGCATAGTTTGAATGATGTGTACGAGCTGCTCAAAACGCATAATCAATGAGAAACTCCAAGGAGGAAAAGGTATAAAGAATGTCAACAAGGAATTATATGACAGAAATGGAACATAGCTTGGTCATACGGTAAGCTAGAGATGACAAGTACACAACCTATGTATTTGTACTCTATGATGTCAGGAGAAAGTGAGGAAAGCCTCTCACATGTTGGGTAGACCCCTACGGAAAATTTTTGGGAAGACATCAATAAAAGTAACACTGGATAGACAGGCATGGATGAGTTATGATCTAGATCATTAGTGATAATCACAAATTGTGAGATCAAAGATTCTTTTGAGTATTTGAGAGGTAAAAATTGACATACTAGGGAGGTACCCTGTACAGTGGTATCCAGAGCCTGGGAACATGATATTGAATCTCACAAAAAATGTAAATTGTATTGAGTAAGTGTAAACAACAAAAGAAGCTCCAACTATCTAATTGGAACACTTACATGTAACCCTGGGCCATCCCTGATACTAAGTTTTCTGTTTTGTTTCTAGATAATATCTGACCTGGTCTCAGGTTGGTGCAGGGATCCAATACATGATTCTGTTCTCCTTCTGTCAAGAACTGGGTCCTATGAGTAAACTCCCTTAAACAACCCAACTAATCCAAATAAAACCTATTAATAACCAAGCTGACTTGGACCCCTCTTTCTTTAGTATCTCAGTATTGTATCAGAGGGTCTGTATCCCTATAACTGGCATATCACTGTACAACAGATCAGTCCTCTTACATTTGGCCTTGCAATTGCTAGGACTGACAAGATAGTCTGTACCCCTACAAATCTTGTGTCCTTACAGGAACATTAACAACTAGGGGGCTTTCAGTAGGAGATAGCACTTGGGTTGAACTTTAAAGAAATCTAGGGATTTTATCAGGTAGAAATTAAGGAGTTCATTCTAATCACAGGAGAGATCTTGTCCAAAGGCACATTAACAAGAGATGGAATGTAGTATGTGGGAAATAGCAAATACATAAGTTTGGCCAGAAGAGAGATTGCAGGAAGACAATGGTTAATAAACCTATAATGGATAATAGATATATAATAAGACTAGAAAAATAAGTCAAATGAAAGATTGTGAAAGGCTATACATTTCAAACAGAAGATCTAGTATTTCATCTTCAAGAGAAGGGGGAGACACTGTGGCTTCTTGAACAGAAAGGTTACATGGTCACACCTATGCATTAGAAACACACATTTGGCAGTGTGGGGAAGATAGATTGGAGAGAGAAAGAAAACAGAGCCAGGCAGAACAATTAGGAAATTCTTAAAATAATCTAGGCAAGAGGTAATGGCTACTAAGGTAGAAACCATGTGACTGGGGAGAAGAGGACATAGTTAAGAGACAGAATACTCTAGATTAGCAACTAACTGCATATGTGGAGTGAATAAGAGTGAAGTCAAAGATAAATCCAATGTTGCAAACCTAGTTGACTTATATTTGAAAATTAAACTGAGTAAACTTGGGCAATAAAGTTCCAAAAACATTCACTTTATTGGTGAGACTAGTAATTAATAACAAAATAGGTCTTGGACTATTCAGCAAGCCAAGATCATGAGATAAAGTGCACTTTTCTTAATTTGGGGAAGTATAAGAGAATAAGAAATAGGAAGCATCAGAGATGGAAAACAACATGATTGATTACAAAGTCTGAAGTATCATAAGCAGCAAAAAATGATATGGACTGGACTTTTGGGGCTAGCAACAATCCCTCCTTCCATCCTGCTGTCATAAAAAGTTGATTGATAGAGCCCATCTGTTCATTGGTTGAGCAGGGATGACAGACTTCTTGGCACCCACCTGCATTTTTTTAATGTTTGTTAATAGGGTAACAGATCTCCCTTACTTGTACATGGGTATACAAAGCTCTATAGAGATAACAATTTTCTTTCAATTAGAGTGATTTATAGGGAAATAACTTTTAAATGACTCATAAAGGAAAACTGAACTTCTGGACCCATGAATTTCTGAACTTAACTCAGAGACAAAGAAACATGGCTCAGACAGCTACAAAATAGAAACAATTACAGAATGGAATCAAATAGAAAATTTTAAAAAATTGTGATTTTCTCATTTGGAAGGATGGTGTTACCCTCAAGGAGAATAGAAAAGAACAGAAGAGGGGAGGGTTTCAGGGAAAACATAATGAGGTCTATTTGGAATAAGTTGTATTTTAGTTGCTTATGGGTCACTCATATGGTCTTGTAGTGAACAGATTTGATGAGTGATAGGGCAATTGAGAAGATTGGTTACTTATAATTGCCTCCATAACACTGATGACTCAAGGCTATACAAAAATGTTTTCCTGATGAACCAAATTATAATTTAAAAATATTTGGAGAACCCCATAGTCCACCAGGTCTCAGACCCCAAATCTTCTAGTTATAGAGTTGAAACCTGAGATAAGTACAGCTGGCCAGACCAAGTACCTAGTTAGGGCAACTAGGTGGAATAGAGCAAGGGCTTAAAGTAAGAACACCTAAGTTCAAATCCTGCCATAGACACTGTGATTCTGGTCAAGTTACTTAATCTCTGTTGGTTTTAGTTTCCTTATCTATAAAATGGGAACAATAATAACACCTTCCCACAGGGTTGTTGTGAGGATCAAACATGATAACATGTGTTTCATAAACTTTAAAGAAATATATAGATTTTGGTGGAAACCAAGTGCTGAATGGAAGCACAGTCATGTGGCTGTAGGATTCCTTTGTTTCCTTCTATTCATTGCTCCCAGGTACTGTTTAGCAGAGAAACTCATGGTGAAATACCTAGACTAACCACAATATAGGATAAGGCCCTTGCCCAAAAGGTGGAAACATACTGTAGTGATCAATCACTGTCAGGCCCACATCTTTCTATAGCAGGTACTCCAATATCTGTGGATAGGGTGTTGATAAACTATTCATAGTTTAAATTGGTGGATAATTTTTACCTTAACATGGATTACAGACAAACTTCAATCCTCATGCATTGTCATATGAAGATGAAGGAGGTGAGTGGTTTCATTCTTTGTCAGTGTGTCCTGACCAATCATGATTTCAGAGGATCAGTGATGAAGAATGCTACCTACCTCCTGGCAGAGAGGAAATAGACTGCATAGCAGAATGATGTGTTTGGTGGCATAGCCAATATGGGAATTTGTTTTGATTGATTGTGTATATACATATGTATATATCACAAGGGTTTTGGGGGGGAATAAAAAGAAAATAAAATAGATAAATGACTTTAATTGAAATTTTTAAAAAATTAATTTAAAAAGGAATTGCCTAGAGTTTGTTTGAAGAGATCTACCCATTCTAATTCTACCTGAAAAAAGTTGTCTCTACAACATCACCAACAAGTTTAATCATACAGATTATCCCCAAAGCCTTAGTATGTCTTTAATAGCTTGAAACTTTACGAAGGCTTCTGGGATACCCTCCAATGAAAGGGAACTTATTACTTCCTGAGGCAGTTCATCCTACTTTTAGATAGCTCTAGTCGTTGGGAAGATTTTTCTGGAGAACCAGTCTAAATTCACCTTTTTACAACAGCTACCCTTGATCCTAGCTCTGCCCTCTAGGGCAGATAGGTCCTTTCCCCATGATATATACATGATGTAAAGGTATCCAGGTGGAATAGTGGATAGAGCCCCTGGCTTGGAGTCAAGCCGACCTGAGTTCAAATCCAGTCTCAGATGTTTATTAGCTGTCTGACCTTGGGCATGTCACTTAATCTCTGTTTACATCAGTTTTCTCAATAATACAATGAAGATTATAATACCACCTACCTCCCAGGGTTGTGGTGAGAATCAAATGAAATAATATTTGTAAAGTGCTCAGCAGAATGCCTGGTGGTATATAAATGTTCAATATTATCATTAGCCCTTTAAATGCTTATAGACAGTGATCATGTCTCTTTTGAGTCCTCTTTTTTCTTGGCTAAACATTTCTAGTTCCTTCAACCAATCCTCATATCATGAATGCAAAGCCTGCCACCATTCTTATTATCCTCCTTTGCAAGCATCCCAGCTCATCAACGTTTTTACTAAAATTTGGTGCCCAGAGTAGAACACAATGCCTCAGACATGGTCTGCTCTTGGTAGAATGAAATGGATTATCATATCTTCATTCCTGGAAGTGGTACCTCTCAGTGGAGTCCAAGATCACTTTATCAACTCATAATGAGTTGGCAATATGCCAAAACACCTAGATCTTTTTTTTAAACTTTTTTCACATAGTCCCATCCTGTTTCCCTTATTTTATATGAAATTGGTGTTTTGGAGCCAAGATATACATCTATCCCTGTTTTATTCCATATTATTAGATTTGCCCCAAATTTCTAAATCATAATAGTCTTTGGATTCTGACTATAACATCCAGGGTTTTAGCACTCTTCCCAGGTTTGTGTAATTTGCAAATTCAATAATGCCTTTGTCTATTTACCTTTCAACTGTAAAAGTGTTGAACAACAAGAAGAAGTCTAAAGATTTCCTTCTTGAGTTTTTTTTAAATTATAATTGCCAAGATAAATAGCTGAGTTAATTTACAATAACACTAGCACAGAAAACCTTTGCATTTGGCTGGTATTTTCCAGCTGTGACTCTAAAGGGCTGATGCAGCTGTGGAAGGAGTGCCCATGAGCAAATTGTCCTAGCTGACTTTCCTCAGATTTGGGTTCTTCCCAGATCATAAGAAACAGTACCCATCTAAATTTGCATACTGCTGGGTGAGTTGTGAATTTGTGCAGCCATTCCGGAAAGCAATTTAGAAATATGCCCTCAAAGTTACTAAGCTTTGCCAACCCTTTGAGTCATCTATACCACCACCAAGTCTATAACCCTAAAATCAAAGGAGGAGAAAAGGATCAATATGCACAAGTATAATTATAGTTGCTCTTCTTAGAGTGACAAAAACAGGTAACTAAGGGAGTTCCCATCAACTGGGCTAAAAGTGAAGAAGCTTATTGAAGCAGAGATTCTTTCTCAGGTTAAGGTTGGACTAGATGGTCTTTAAACCTCTGTAATCCGTAATCTTTATCTTTGTAATCAAAATTTTGATTTCTTTCATGAATGTGACCTATTCAGATGGCCAGTTTCTATTCTTCATAAATTGTCATTCCAATTTATAAAACCAGTGTCACACAACTTTGGTTAGTGTGAATATGGAAGTTGAACACTCTGGGTCAAAATTAGAGAAGTACCTGAAGCCCATACCAAAACTAGATGAAATGATCTCTGAGATTCTTTCCAACCCCCAAATTCTAGGGGACTACAATTTATTGACTTCTGAGGGTGGGCCTGTACAAGTTCAGGAAAGGGAGTTTCTCCCCTAAAAGTTAAAGCCATCAGCAATCCCTTAGGGCAATTTTCTTGCCTTTATATAGATTCTTTGGCTAAATTTTCTCAGGGCCTCTGCTTCAGACAAAATGAAAAAGGTGAAAGATGGAAGGCACAACAGGAGGGAATAAAGGGAATGCACTAGTGACAGAAAGTGTTGCAGGGTGGTTAAGGCACTGGGGTTGGAGTCAAGAGATACCTTGGTGGAGCAGCTAGGTGGTGCATTGGAGAAAGCACTGGCTCTGGATTCAGGAGGACCTGAGTTCAAATCTGACCTCAGACACTTGACACTTACTTAACTGTGTGACCCTGGGCAAGTCACTTAACCCTCATTGACCTGCAGAGAGAGAGAGAGAGAGAGAGAGAGAGAGAGAGAGAGAGAGAGAGAGAGAGCTTCATTACTATTTCATCTTAGACATATGACCCTGAGAAAATTATTTACTTTCAACTAGTCTTAGTTGTCTCATTAGTAAAGACCTTAGTTAATATTCCAGCCCATGAATTACAAATATATAAGTCAGGACATGAGCACTATCTCTCTCAAAAGGAACTTACAACAATAAAGACGAGCAGATACCTAGAAAATAACACTGAAGGAGCATAGATTTAGAGCTGGAAGGGACCTAAGAGGATATTGAGTCCAACCCTCTCATTTTGCAAAGGTTAAGCCCAAGTCACACAGCTAGTAAGTATATAAAGCAGGATTCAAACTCATTTCTTTCTCTCTTAATCCAGAGCTTTATCCCTTATGTTACTTAGCAGCCTCCTTCATAGAAAAGGACATAACAAAAGGTCCCTTAAATATTACCTTTTAGACATATATAATTAATGTCAGAATACAAAGTAAAGAATTTTAGAGTTGAAAGAAACCTGAGGTTATCTAGTCCAACAAATACCTGACTGAGATCCCTTCTATAACATCTTCAGCAAATATTTCTCCCATTCTTAAGGTCCTGTGGGTATTTATATTGTAGTAAGATAAATTATTGTTTTTCAATGAAGATCCAAAGCTTCCAGCTTCCAGGAGACACAACTAGCAAACCTTCACTAGAATACATTAATATATCATCTGCGTTCTTGGTTGGGGGCATAGGCTTGAAGTAGTCTCTGGGAAAAAGAGGCTAAAATGTCTAATACAGGGGAGTAACCGACTCTCCAGTGAGGATTGGCATCTACTTACACTTCTGTCCCTGTTGCTTCTTTTTCTAATTGGCTAGTTCCTCCCAGAACCTCCATTTAAAGAAAATGCCCAAGCTAGCCATGTCGTCATTCAACTCCAGGCTATACTCTTGAATTTCTGTTCTTTCTCTACCATCTCCCTACATAGGCACTCCCATCCATGATGCTCAACTTCATTTTAGGTTTGTCTTTTGCCCATTAAAATATAAGCTCCTTGGGGGAGGAACTGTCTTTCTTTTTGCTTGTATTCAGGTTCCCAGTGCTTGGCACACTACCTGGTATGCAGTAAGTACTTAATAAAATGCTTGTTGAATCAACTGGATACAGTGAGGTTTAATGTATAAAAATGCTAGACTTGGAATCAGGATACTTACAATTGAATCCAACCTCTGATACTTTGATAGCCATTGTGATTTTGGTCATCAATTAACCTCAGTTTCCTCATCTGTAAAAGTAGTGGTGCTACTTACAACACATACTTCACAGAATTACTGTGGGGCAAATGCTTTGCCAACCTTTAAGACACTAAAAATGTGAGTTATTTTTCATGACATTGATCTCAGACCGCAGCCTGTCCTTTGCCACTTGAAACATAGGAACTGATTTTCTCTCCTTTAATGAAAAGGTCTCTGTGTGTCTAGGCGAAGGGGGATAGCACCACTTGCAGGTCAACTAATCTCTCAAGGCCTCAAGTTCTCTCATCCTTAAAATGAAGGATTTGTACTAGATGATTTCTCCTGTCCCTTCCAGCTCTAACTCTATAACAGGACTATCCTTTGAAGCCTTCAGGACTCTTTCACAGCAGTGTATATTAGGGATCCCAGAAATCTTAGTGCAGTTTTAAGTAATAGTTAAAAGTATTAGGCTTAAGTAATAGTTTAAAACTGCACTATGATTTTTGGGAAACCTTGTACATTTATAGTGAGAGTTAGTTATTTGTGAAACTCTAGTAGTACAGGTCTCAGGGATGAAGTATCTAAAAGAGTGAATCTAAGTGAGAACAATTATTATCCTGGGACTGGTGTAAGATTCCTTTAGGGATGGGTTTGATAAGAGCCAGTCCATGGTGAGGAAGAGTAGAAAACTGCATTGTGATTAAACACACACACACACACACACACACACACACACACACACACACATCCACAAATATAAACCACCTGCCCCTCAAACTACATGTAGACTGAGAGTGAGCCAAGGCTCAAATATATTTAGACTATAGCTATTTTGGATTTATTAATTAAATTTTTTTAAAAACAGCAGATATGCAACAATTACCACATAATCATGATTCTAATCCTTCTGTTAACAATAATGAGTGATAAGTAACAAAAACGTAATACACACATATATAAAGTCAATATATGTCTCTAATATAAAAACAATAAAAGTAATACTTAACAATGATCCTGTAAAAGGTTAAAAGAGATCAAAATAATTATGCCCTGCAAAAACAAGAACAAAGAAATTTATTAAACTTTATTTATATTTATTAAAATAACTATTTAGTACCTATATGAAGGTTTATGCTGAGAGAAATTATCATTTTACTATTATGTTAACAACCAATTGTTAACCTAGGATCCAGATTTTTTCTCCTTTATTTCTTAATTTAGGGTCCAGCCCTTGTAGGTCAGTTAGTCAGTCAGTTTGTCTCTGAAGGACATGTATAGTTCTTCAGATTAATATCTTAAGTTGTTGCATGCTGCCCCCAACAGTCCTATATGGCCAAAAGCATAATGAAATGTACTTCCTATCTCATTCCAATGTTTTAATCATATTAATATATAATTTATATTATATATTTTATAATATAATTAATATATTATATTAATGTGTTGATTTTATTAATAATAAACAAGGAATATACCAAATTTGTGCCTTTCTAAGTCAATATGTAGCTACAAGAATTCTTATTTACAGAAGCCATATTGCAAAAGAAAACAGACCCAAAACTCCAAGAATAGTAAGAATTTTATTTTTCAAAAGTATGTTTCAATCTGCATTCATATGCTATCAGTTCTTTCTCTGGAGGTAGATAGCATTTTTTCCAGCATCAGTGTAAAGAATTAATTGTTATTTGAGGTTTTTATGACCCCATCTTTTGGCTAGAATTTAAAAAAAAACCTCAGGGTATGCACTGGCCCCTGGGGCTCCAAAAAGGGCATGGTGCTCCACCCACTGGTTGTAGCTGTCGCCATGGTGCTGGCACCTCAGTCATCACCACTCTCCAATGCCTTCATGGGCCTGGCAAAATTATAATGATTGGAAGCCTAGTGAGGGCAGTCATGTGACTGTCAGAGTGGCCAGCCAATTGGCTAGGGGCTGCCTGGGGTTTGCTGGGAAGGGCGAGGAGAATTCACCATGCTAGCTGGAAGCTGGAAGGTGACAAGAGCACTACTGTGTATTCTCAGCTGATTCCTGGGCGGTGGTGTTATCCAGGTTGTATAATTTCCCTTTCCCCATTTTATTTCCTTTCCCTTGATCCTACTGATCCTGTTTGTGTGTGTGTGTGTGTGTGTGTGTGTGTGTTTTAAGCTTGTTCTTGTTAAATAAATCCTGCTCTGTTTTGAGGGAGGTTGCCGGTCTCCTTCCTTGCCCCAATATTGCAGCGAGCCACTTACCTAACATTCCCCAATTAAAAATTGGTCACCACATAAGTCTTTTGGAATTGTCTTGGATCAATGTACTGCTGAGAAAAGCCAAGTCCATAACAGTTCATCATGACAAAATGTTGTTAATATTGTGTACAATGTTCTCTTGGTTCTGCTCATTTCACTTTCCATGAGTTCATATAATTTTTCCCAGGATTTTCTGAAAGTATCTTGCTCATCTTTTCTTTTCTTTTTTTTTTAATAAAAGTATTTTTATTATTTTCCAGTTACATGTAGAGATAGTTTTCAACATTTGTTTTTATAAGATTTCCAATTTCTAATTTTTCTCCCTCCCTCCCCCCTCCTCTAGACAGCAGGTAATATATATATATATATATATATATATATATATATATATATATATAACCTATATCATAAATATATATAAAACCTATATCATATATATTATGTATATAATAACATTAAACATATTTCTGCATTAGTCATGTTATAAAAGAAGAATCAGAGCAAAAAGGAAAAACCTCAAAAAAGAAAAAACAACAGCACCAAAAACAAAAGAAATAGTATGGTTCAATCAGCATCCATATTCCACATGTGGGCCCTTTTCCCTTTTTTATGATCTCTTTGGGGAAAAGACACAAAAGTGGTATTGCTGGGTCAAAGGGTATACACAGCTTTATAGCCCTTTGCTCTCCAGAATGGCTGGATCAGTTCACAGCTCCACCAACAATGTATTAGTGTTTCAATTTTTCCACAGCTTCTCCAACATTTATTATTTTCCTTTTTTGTCACATTAGCCAATCTGATAGGTGTCAGGTGATATCTCAGAGTTGTTCCAATTTGCATCTCTCCAATCAATAGCAATCCAGAGCATCTTTTCATATGGCAATAGATAGCTTTGATTTCTTCATTAGAAAACTGCCTGTTTGTATCCTTTGACCATTTCTCAATTGGGGAATGACGTGGATTCCTATAAACCTGATTCAGTTCCTGACATATTTTAGAAATGAGGCCTTTATCAGAAGTACTGGCCATAACATTTTTTTCCCAGCTTTCTGCCTCCCTTCTAATTTTGGATGAATTGCTTCTGTTTGTACAAACCCTTTTTAATTTAATGTAATCAAAACAATCCATTTTGCATTTCATAATTATCTCTTGTTTGGTCATAAATTGTTTTCCTTTCCAAAGATCTGAAAGGTAGACTATTCCTTCCTCTCCTAATTTACCTATGGTATCACCTCTTATGTCTAAATCATATACCCATTTTGACCTTATTTTAGTATAAGGTTTAAGATGTTGGTCTATGCCTAATTTCCGCCATACTATCTTCCAGTTTTTCCAGCAGTTTTTGTCAAATACTAATTCCTATCCCAGAAGCTGGAGTTTTTGGATTTATCAGACACTACATTACTAGTGTCATTTACTACTGTGTCTCCTGTGCTTAGCCTGTTCCATTGATCCTCCACTCTATTTCTTAGCCAGTACCAAATAGTTTTGATGACTGCCGCTTTATAGTAGAGCTTCAGATTTGGTACAGCTAACCCACCTTCCTGTGCATTTTTTTCATTATTTCCCTTGATATTCTGGACCTTTTGTTTTTCCAGATGAACTTCACTATTATTTTTTTCTATGCTCATCTTTTTTTATGGCATAATAGTATTCCATCACAATCATATACCAAAAATTGTTCAGTCATTCCCCAATTGATGGGCACCCCCTCAATTTTCAATTCTTTGCCACTAAAAAAGCTGCTATAAATATTTTTTGTACATATAGTTCCTTTTCCTTTTTGTTTCTTAATCTCTTTGGAATACAAATCTAGTAATGTTATTGCTGGGTCAAAGAGCATACATTGTTTTAAAGACCTTTGAGCACAGTTCCAAATTGCTCTCCAGAGTGCTTGGATCAGTTCACAACTCCACCAACAATGCATTAGTGTTCCAATTTTTTTTTTTTTTACATTCCGTCCAACATTTGCCATTGTCCTTTTCTGTGCTATTAGCCAATTTAATACATATGAGGTGGTACCTTAGAGTTGTTTTAATTTGCATTTCTCTAATCATTAGTGATTTAGAGCATTTTTTCATATGAATATAGAGAGCTTTGATTTCTTCTGAAAAACTGCCCATTCATATCCGTTGACCATTTTTAAGTGGGGAATGTAATGTAGTATTATAAATTTGACTCAGTTCTTTATATATTTGATAGATGTGGCCTTTTTCAGAGAAACTTGCTGTAAAAAAAAAAAATCCTGTAGTTTCTTGTTTCATTTCTCACCTTCAGTGCATTGGTTTTGATTGTAATAAAAATTACTTGTTTTATACACTGTAATGCTCCTTACTTCTTCTTTGGTCATATATTCTTCCCTTATTTATAAATCTTAAGGTAAAATATTCCATGCTCACATAATTTGCTTATAATATCACTCTTTATGTCTAAATCATATACCTATTTTGACCTTATCTCAGTACAATGTGTAGATGTTTGTCTATTTCTAGTTTCTCCCAAACTTCTCTCCAATTTTTCCAGCAATTTTTGTCAAGTAGTGATTTCTTGTCACAAAATCTTGGATCTTTGGGTTTATTAAACATCAAGATACTATGATAATTCACTACTGTGTATTGTGTACAATCTATTCCACTGATCCATCACACTATGTCTTAGGTGGTACTGGATTGTTTTCATGATTACTCTTCATAATATAGTTCAAAATCTGATATTGCTAGACTTCCTTCTTTCACATTTTTTTCCCATCAGTTCCCTTGATATTTTTGGCCTTTTGTTCTTCTAGATTAATTTTGTCATTATTTTTTCTAGCTCTATAAAGTAAGTTTTTTTGGTAAATTGATTGGTATAGCACTGAACAAGTAAATTAATTTAGGTAGAATTGTCAGTTGTATTATATTGGCTTGCCTTTCCCAAGAGCAATTAACATTTCTCTAATTTTTTGGATCTGTCTTTATTTATGTGAAAAGTGTTTGGTAATTATTTTCATATAGTTGTAATTGTTTTCATATAGTTCCTGGGTTTGTCTTGGCAGGTAGATTACCAAATCATTTAAATCGTCTGTCTCTTCTGCATTATGTTGATGTTATATAGAAATGCTGATGATTTATGTAGATTAATTTTTTTATCCTACAAGTTGGCTGAAGTGCTTAATTGTTTCAGCTAGTTTTTTAGTTGATTCTCTAGGATTCTATAAATATACCATTGTAGAATTTGAAAAGAGTGATAGTATTGTTTCCTCATTGAGTGTTTTTATTGTTTCAATTACTTTTTCTTGTCTTATTAGTATAGCTGGCATTTCTAGTACAATACTGAATAACAGTGGTGATAATGGGCATCCTTGCTTCACTCCTGATCTTATTGAGAATATTTCAAATTTTATCATTATTATAGATAATGCTTTCTCTTGTTTTTAGATAGATACTACTTATCATTTTAAAAAGGCTCCACTGAATCCTATGTTTTCTGGTGTTTTTAATAGGAATCAGTGTTTTATTTTTTCAAAGGCTATTTCTGTATCTATTGATATAATCATGTCTTTGTTCTTTTTCTTTTTGATATGGTTAGTCATCATTTAGTTGTTTGTTTGTTTGTTTGTTTGTTTTGCAGGGCAATGAGGGTTAAATAACTTGCCCAAAGTCACAAAGCTAGTAAGTGTCAAGTGTCTGAGGCTGGATTTGAACTCGGGTATTCCTGAATCTAGGGCCAGTGGTGTATCCACTGTACTACCTAGCTGCCCTCTGAATTCACTTTTTATCTATGCTTTCATGGCCCTTTATTGAATAACATTTTTATTGTTAAAATTGTCTAAAATGAGTGCATTTAATCTTATTGATTTTCTACATTTGGTTGTAAAGTTTTTATGATTTAATACATGATCAATTTTTGTGAATGTGTTTTTAATAGGAAGAAGTTTTGTATTTTGTCAAAAGCTTTTCCTGTATATATTGAGAGAATCATGTGATTTTTGTTGTTTTTGTTATTGATGTAGTCAATTTTACTGATAGTTTTCCTAATGTTCAACCAGCCCTACATTCCTGGTATAAATCCCACCTGGTCATCATGTATGATTTTTGTTTTATGTTGCTATAATCACCTTTCTAGCATTTTATTTAAGAATTTTGCATCAATATTCATTAGAGAAATTGGTCTATAGTGTTTTATCTTTTTGCTTTTGTTTGTTTAGGTATCAGCACCACATTTATGTTGTGAAAGGAATTTGTTGGGACTCCATCTTAGAGTATTTTTGCAGAATAATTTATATGGTTTTGGAATTAATTGTTCTTTAAATGTTTGGTAGAATTCAGTTGTTAATTTAACTGGTCCTGGTGATTCTTTTTTGGGGAGGGGCCAGGTAAGGAGCTCATTGAAAATTCATTTTATTTTTCAAAGGTAAATTTATTTTTCATCTTTTGTTAATCTAGGTAATTTATATTTTTGTAAATATTCATCCATTTTACTTAGATTGTTAGAATTATTGGTATATAATTGGGGGAAATTGCTCCTAATGACTGCTTTAATTTCATCTTCATTGGTAGTCCACTCACCCTTTTCATTTTTGATACTAGTATATTGGTTTTCTTTTTAAAAATCAAAATAACTAATGGGTTATCTTTTAAATGATTGTTTTTATAAAACCAGCTGTTAGTTCTATTGGTTTCTTATTTGTTGCTTTCAATTTTATTTATCTCTGATATTCAGGATTTCCATTTTGGTGTTTAATTGGGGATTTTTAACTTGTTCTTTTTCTAGTTTCTTTTTTTAAATTTCATGCAAAATTCATTATTCTTCTCTTTCTTTCTTTTTTATTGATGTACTCATTTAGAGATATAATTTTTTCCCTAAGTACTGCTTTGGCTGCATATCACAAATGTTGCTATGTTGTTTCATTGTCATTCTCTTTAATGAAAGTATCAATTGTTTGTATGATTTGTTCTTTGACCCACTCATTTTTAGGATTATATTTTTTTAGTTTCCAATTAATTTTTTTTTATTCTTTTTTATTTTGTCTTTTTAAAAAAATTGTTTCAACAAACATTTATTTTATTTTCCATTTACATGTAAGGGTAGTTTTCAACATTCATTTTCATAAGAATTAGAGTTTCAAATTTTTCTCCCTTCCTCCCTCCCTTTCCTCCCCCCTCCATAAGATCACAATCAGGTTATATATGTACAATCCACAAGTGTTCTTTTTATCAGTTCTTTCTATAGGGGTGCACAGTATGCTTCCTCATTAGTTCCTTGGGATAGTCTTGGATCATTGTACTGCTGAGTGTAGTTAAGTCATTCACAATTACTCATTGAACAATACTGCTGTCACTACACACAATGTCCTCTCAGCTCTGCTCACTTCACTATACATCGATATTCATTAGTCTTTCCAGGTTTATAGGGTATCATCCTATTTGTCATTTCCTGTAGCACAAATCCATTCCACTACAATCATATATCACAGCTTTTTGCATCATTCCTCAATTGATAGACATTTCCTTGATTCTCAATTCTTAGCCTCCACCAAGAGTTGCTATATTTTTTGTACAAATTTTCCCCCTTTTCTCTTTTTCATGATTACTATTGTTAACTGTTTCCCTTCCATCCTATTCCCTTCCCTATGATATTTATTCTATTATCCATCTTTTTTCATCCTATCACTCTTCAATAGTGCTTCTGTCTGTCCCCTCCCCCACTTTGCCCTTCCTTCTTTTGCCCCTCTCTCTTTATCCCTTTCCCCTCCTATTTTCCTGCAGGGTTAGAGAGATTACTCCACCCAACTGAGTGTATACATTATTCCCTCCTTGAGCCAATTCTAATGAGATTGAGGTCTTTGAGCCAATTCTGATGACTGTTAGGCTCATTTACTGCCCAGATTAAATAGATTACTCCACCCAGTTGGGTGTGTCTATTAGTCTCTTCTTGAGGCAGCTCTGATGAGTTTAAGATCTTTGAGCCTTTTCTGATGAGTGTAAAATTCATTTACTGCCCTGCTCCTCTCCCATCTCTTCCCCCACTCCATAAGCCTTTTCCTGTTACTTTCATGTAGGATTTTGCTTCTGCCTTTCCCCCTACCCCAGTGAATTCCCTTCACCCCTCAATTTAACCCTAAAGATGTTATCATCTAGCTAAGTGACACAGGGAACAAATCATCACCCCTGGAACCAGGGGGATCCCAGCCAAACCTGGCCTCAGACACAAGACAGTCACCCACTGTAGGACCCCAGGTATGTCACCCAGCTCCAATTTTTTTTATGGTTCTCTAGGGTCTTGTATTTGAAAGTCAAATTTGCCATTCAGTTCAGGTCTTTTCATCACAAATATCTGAAAATCTTCTTTTTCATTAAAGTCCCATTTTTTCTGCTGAAAGATAATGCTGAGTTTTGCTGGGTAGGTGATTCTTGGTTGTAATCCCATTTCCTTTGCCCTTTGGAATATCATATTCCATTCCCTCTGGTCCTTTAATGTAGAAGCTGCTAGATTTTGTGCTATCCTGACTGGGGCTCCACAGTACTTGAATTCTTTCTTTTTGGCAGCTTGCAATATTTTCTCCTTGACCTGAGAGCTCTGGAATTTGGCTATAATATTCCTAGGAGTTTTCTTTTGGGGATCTCTTTCTGGAGGTAATCAGTGGATTCTTTCAATTTCTATTTTACCTTCTTCTTCTAGAATTTCAGGGCAATTTTCCCTGAGAATATCTTGGAAGATGGTGTCTAAGCTCTTTCCTTGATCATGGTTTTCAGGTAGACCAATAATTTTCAAATTATCTCTCCTGGACCTATTTTCCAGGTCGGCAGTTTTTCCCAGAAGATATTTCACATTGTCCTCTATTTTTTTATTCATTTGGATTTGCTTTATTGTTTCTTGGTTTCTCATAAAGTCACTGGCTTCCATTTGTTCAATCCTAATTCTTAGGCAATTATTTTCATCAGAGAGCTTTTGTACCTCCTTTTCCATTTGACTTTTCAAGCTGTTGACTTTTTTCTCATGTCTTTCCTGCATCTCCCTCATTTCTCTTTCCATTTTTTCCTCTACCTCTCTAATTTTATCTTCAAAGTCCTTTTTGAGCACCTCTATGGCCTGAGACCAATTTGTATTTTTCTTGGAAGCTTTAGATATAGGGGCCCTGATGCTGACATTTTCCTCTGAGGGTGCCCCTTGGTCTTCCTTGTTACTGAAGAAACTTTCTATGGTCCTCACCTTTCTCTGTCTGCTCATCTTGCCTTTGTTTTACTAGACTTTTAGCTCCTTAAAGTGGGGCACTGTTTCCAGGCTGTAGCATCCCAAGCTTAAGAATTCCCAGGTGGTATGATTTAAGAAGGATCAGATTCTTCCCTCACCCGGCCTGTTTCCTGTTCCTAGATGACCCCAGACAAACTTGCCAATCAACCAGCTTTGTGTGTTGTGGTTTTTAGTTCTGACGAGCCTGTGCCCCTCTCCCACCTGGGTCACTTCTACTGGAGCCTACCACCTGGTTCTCAGTAGGGGTGTAAAATCCAAGTTCTGCATTAGCACCAGCGTAGACCCCTGTAGTCTCTCCCTTGCCCAGGGCTCAGCCCACTCACCACACTGTGAGCTTATTTCCAGACAACACTGGTGCTTCAGCTGATTCAGAGGCTCTGGGGGTCTCCTTCTCTGTTGAGGATTTCCTGAGACTGGATCTGTGTCAGGGTGACAGTGGGGTTGGGCCTGACTCCTGTATCAGCACAGCAGCTCCCTCCTTCTGACCTTCCAAGCCGTTCTTGGTTAGAAGTTGATTTCAGCACATTCTTCTGTGAGTTTTGCTGCTCCGGGCATTTTCCTATGACCTTATTTGGATGTTTTTTTGGAGTGATTGTGTCATTCCAATTAATTTTTAATCTATGTTTCCAAAGCCCTTTATTGAATGTAATTTTTCTGGCATCATGATCTGGAAAAGTATGCATTTAATATTTCTGCTTTTCTGCATTCATTTGTGAGGTTTTTATACCCTAATCCAATATGATCATATTTGAAAAAGCACTTTGAAAACCTTAAAACCTTAAACAAATTCTAGTTTTTGTTATTATTATTGACAGTAAAAGAAGCTAGGAGATGTAAAGAAGTTTTCCAGTGAAGGAAATAACTATGGAGTGCACTACATGAAGTTGATACCCCATTGAATCACATTGTTGACCATTCTAGGACACCCTACCCCTCCCCCACCACCAAAGACATCATAGAGGATCAGTGAGGCCAGAAATTAATTCCACATATCACAGTACCTAAATGTTTAGTCCATTCAAAAATAATTCTGGAGTATGAGGCCCACTGAGGGCCTATAATAAACAACAATATTGCTGGTATTCAAATTCTGACCTTCAATGGTCACAAGAAAAGAAGATCTCTCAATTAACTTCTTTTTTTAAGAAATAGATTTTTATTCATCTTTTGTTTTTATATCATTTTATATCATTTACATTTCCCCTTCTTTCTCCCTTCCCAGAGAGCCATTAGTTTTATTTTATTTATTTTAATAGTATTTTATTTTTCCCCAATTACATGTTAAAACAATTTTGAATTTTATTTATAGTATATTCAATCCTTTCATCCCCTATCCTTTCCTGAGATGGTAGGCAAGTTAATACAAGTTGTATATGTGCAATCATGTAAGACATTTCCATATTCATTTTTTTTGCAAGAAGACTAAAATTTTGAAAAAGAAAGTGAAAAAAATATGCTTCATTCTATATTCAGACATTAGTTCTTTCTCTGGAAAAAATACCATGTCTCATCATAAGTCCTTTGGGATTGTCTTAGACCAATATATTGCTTCACAGTCGATCATCACACAATGTTGTTACTGTGTACAATTCAGCATCAGTTCGTGTCAGTCTTTCCAAGTATTTCTGAAAGCATCCTTCTCATCATTTTTTTTAATAGCACAATAGTATTCCATCACAATCATATACCACAGCTTATTAAATCATTCCCCAATTGATGGGCAGTCCCTCTATTTTCAATTCTTATCCACCGCAAAAGAACTATTAAAGTATTTGTGAAAAAATAGGTTCTTTCTCGCCCTTTTTTGTTAATCTCTCTGGGAAAAAGACCTGACAGTGGTATTGCTGGATCAAAGGGTATGTGCAGTTTAATAGCTTTTTAGGAGTTGCAAATTGCCCTCCAGAATTCTTGGATCAGTTCACATCTCCACACTGTGTTAGTGTCCCAGTTTTCCAACATTCCCTGAAAAAGTTATAATTTTCCTTTCTTGTCATGTTAGCCCTTTTTTTTCATACTCACCAATCTGAGACATTCATTTTTAACAAAGATATTTTTAAAATATTAAAAGAAAAAGAAATTAGCTAAATTAATCCATACAGTTAAAAAATCTAACATATACAATATCCCACACTCATGTATCCCCACAAAAGAATTTGGTATAGATGTCTTCTCATAACTTCTTTTGGGGTTCAAGATTGTTCTTCAAAATATATAATATCTAGCTTGGATTGTTTTATGAGTGTCCTTTCAATTTGTATTTTTGTAGTTGTGCATTTTGCTTTTGGGTATATGCTTACTTTAATTTAAATCAATTCATATACATCTTTCTGTTTGTCTTTGTATTCATTACTTTCATTGTTTCTTATAGCAGAGTAATATTCCATTACATTCATATACCACAAGTTATTTAAACATTTCTCAGTCAATGGGCAAAAACTTTGTTTCCAGCTCTTCATTATAAAAAAAATGGTATAAATATTTTGGAGTATATTGGGTCTTTTTCTCAGTGACCTTGTGGCATATGCCTATCCCTGGCATCTCTTCTTAAAAAAGATTTACAGGTATACCTTGGAAATATTGTAATTTCAGTTCCAGATCATTACAATAAAGTAAAAATGGCAATGAAATGAGTCACATGAGGTTTTTTTGGGACGGGGAGTTTCTCAGTTTATATTATACTGTAATTTATTCATTCATTCATCCATCCATCCATCCATTCATTCATTCATTCACTCATTTATTTATTCATTTATTTATCTATTTATTTACTTTTATGTATGTATGTATGGATATATGTATGTATGTATGTTTTGTTTTTGTGGGGCAATGAGGGTTACTTGCCCAGGGTCACATGGCTACTAAGTGTTATGTGTCTGAGGTCAGATTTGAACTCAGGTGCTCCTGAATCCAGGGCAGTGCTCTATCCACTGTGCCACCTGGCTGCCCCTATACTGTAATTTAGTAAGAGTGCAATAGTAGTATGTCAAAGATGCTTATATCTTAATTAAAAATACTTTATTACTAAAAATGCTAACCATTATATGAGTCTTCAGCAAGACATAATCTCTTTGCTGGTGGAGGGTATTTTCTTGATGTTGTGGCTGCTGACTGATCAGGATGATGGTTGCTAAAGATTGGGGTGGCTGTGGCAATTTCTTAAAACAAGACAAAAATGAAGTTTGCCACATTGATTAATTTTTCCCTTTATGAAAGATTTCTCTGTAACATGAGATGCTTTTTGATAGTATTTTATCCACAGTAGAACTTCTTTCAAAACTGGAGTTTTCTCAAGTCTTTGAGTCTATCAAGTATTGATGCTGTTTTATCAACTAAGTTTATGTAATAGCTTTAATATTATTATGTTTCAAGGAATAGGGAGGCCAAAAGAGATGGAGAGAGATGGGAAAGTGTGGGACATTGGAGCAGTTATACCTCCTTTTCCATTTGGCCAATTTAGCTTTTCAAGGTATTCTTTTCCTCATCAGTTTTTTATATCTCTTTTACCATGTGACCTGGTTTGTTTTTTAAGGTGTTTTTTTCTTCAGTATATTTTTTGTATTTCCTTTACCAAGATGTTGACTTTTTTCATGATTTTCTTGCATAACTCTCATTTCTCTTTCCATTTTTTCCTCTACCTCTTTTACTTTATTTTCAAAGTCCTTATTGGGAACTTCTATGGCCTGAGTCCAATTAATATTTTTCTTAGAAGCTTTGGATGTAGGAGCTTTGACTTTGTTATCCTCTGAGGGTGTGTTTGGTCTTCCTTGTCACCATAGAACCTTTCTATGTTCGGCATGTTTTTTTTTCTGTTTCCTTGTTTTCCCACCCTATTTCTTGACTTTTAACTCTTTGTTTTTGTTTTCTTTTGTTTTGTGAGGCAATTGGGGTTAAATGACTTGACCAGGGTCACACAGCTAGTAAGTGTCAAGTGTCTGAGGCTGGATTTGAACTCAGGTCCTCCTGACTCCAGGGCTGGTGCTCTATCCACTGTGTCTCCTAGCAGCCCCCTTAATTCTTTGTTAAAGTGGAGCACTGCTTCCAGGGTGGAGGGCACAATGTCCCAAGCTTCAGGGGGTTTGTGCACCTGTTTTCAGAAATACTTCTAGGAATCTGTAAATTTTTAGTTCTTCCAAGGTTGTATGATTTAAGGAGAATTATGTTTATTACTCTCTGGGACTATGATCTGATCTGCAAGTAATGGTGGCCTGCTTTTCTGCCCTGGAACTATGAACAGAGTCCCACTCCACTGTGGCCACAAGCTCCATGGTGCTTGTGT
The DNA here is from genome assembly GCF_019393635.1 of Dromiciops gliroides. Taxonomy (NCBI): domain Eukaryota; kingdom Metazoa; phylum Chordata; class Mammalia; order Microbiotheria; family Microbiotheriidae; genus Dromiciops; species Dromiciops gliroides. Next base: position 154,882,888 of record NC_057864.1, on the reverse strand, counting down.
TCCTCCCCCACCTGGGAACCAAGACTGTGACCTGGATCCAAGTATGGGCAAAACAACAGGGTCCTGACTCAGTGGTGGCAAAGAGATCCCTGTAATCTCTTTCTGGCCAATTGTTTGACCCTCTTACCATCTGTGGGCTGAATTTCAGAAGCAGTTGCTGCTGCTGCTGCTGCTGCTGCTGCTGATTCAGAGGCTCCCAGAGCCTGCTCCTGGTTTCTTGGGGCTGGGGCTGGGTCTACTCTGGAGCTGGGTCTGATTGGTTGTGCTCCCCTCTCACCCTGGTACAACAGACCTTTCCTGCTGACCTTCTAAGTTGTCTTAGGCTAGAAAATGATTTTACCCTGTCTTTTTGTGGGTTCTGCTGCTCTAGAAATTGTCTTATGGCATTATTTGAAGGTTTTTGGAGGGGTCTTGGGGACAGCTCAGGAAAGTCACTGCCTTTCCTCTACCATCTTGGCTCTGCCCCTCCACATTGATTTTTTAAAAATAAAAGTATTTTATTATTTTCCAGTTACATGTAGAGGTAGTTTTTAACATTTGTTTTTATAAGATTTCCAATTTCAAAATTTTCTCCCTCCCTCCCACCCTCCCCAAGACAGCAGATAATCTGATGTAGGTTATATATGTATGATAACATTAAACATATTTATGCATTAGTCATGTTATAAGAGAAGAATCAGAGCAAAGGGAATAACCTCAAAAAAAAAACAAACAACATCACAAAAACCAAAAGAAATAATATGGTTCAATCAGCATCCATATTCCACAGTTCTTTTCCATCATGAGTCCTTTGGAACTTTCTTGTACTGTTGTATTGGTGAGAAGAATCTATCACAGTTGATCAACACATAATGTTGATGATAATATTTATAATGCTCTTCTGCTTCTGCTCATCTCACTTATCATCAGTTCATGTAAGTCCTTCCAGGTTTCTCTGAAATCCTCCTGCTCATCATTTCTTACAGCACAATAGAATTCCATTACATTCATATGCCACAACTTGTTCAGCCATTCCCCAATTGATGGGCAGTCCCTCAATTTCGAATTCCTTGTCACCACAAAAAGAGCAGCTATAAATATTTTTGACATGTTGGTCCTTTTCCCTTTTTTTATGATCACATTGATTTTTTAAATGTTCATCCCACCCTGCTACCCCTTCATGGCTGATCTTTCATAAAACAATAATTTCTTTGTTAGAAACATCTCAGATTTGCCTCAGTCCAGGCCTTCATTATTTCAAAATTAATTACTGGAACAGCTGGTTAAGTGGTTTTACTGCCTCCATCAGTTCCCCACTCCATCCTGTATCAGCTGCCAAACAAATATTCTTAAAATGCCTTTATCATATAATTTCTCCTGATTAAGAACATACAAGGGCTCATTATTTCCTTCTACAGAATTTCAAATCCATCAGCTTGACTCTCAAAGCCCTCTTCAATCTGGCCCTGCCCTATGCATGCAACCTTATTTGTTCTCTCACCCCTATTTGTTCTAATTAAATCAACCCTATCACTGTCCCATGTATATGCCAATTTTATCCCCACCTTTGCTCATATTTTTCTCTCAGACCAAGAAACCCCCTTTCCCACATTTTCATCTATTCTCTAATACCTATCCCAAGTGCTACTTCCTTCATGTTGCAATAAATATTTACTCCAGTCTAGGTTTTTTTCTCTCCTGTATCTGAACTTACAATATCCCTATGATCAATAACACAAAGTTCAGCATTTATCTGTTCCCTACTAGTATCATGTCTGGTAATTTTACCTCCCTGGTACTTCTAATTTTAGAACTAGAAGTTAATTTAGAGTGGTAGCATGGTTAATTTGAAAGAACAAAAACCAAATGAACAAAAAATGACTTTTAGTCAGGAAAAAACTGAGTTAAAGTTTTGCCATACCTATGAAGTTTTCTAAGGAGCAGATAAGACAATGGCAGAAGTTCAACTAATTCAATTTGTAGGTGAGGAAATCAAAGCCTAGAGATGTTTCAATTGACTTGCCTGACAATATACAGTTTGAGCAAGGACCATGTTTTATTCTTTTGCATACACCCCCAACATTTCAATTCAATTTCAAAAGAGAATGTGTAGCTCAAAATTAAAAAAAAACTTTTTTTACATATAACTCTGAAAAATTAAAATTAAATGAGCAAAACCACTATTTGGCATATGGAATGGCTCTCTGGGAGGGGCAGGAGGATGGTTCAAATAACTATGGTACTATAAAAGACTAAAAATATCAATATAAACATATTTTTAATGATCTCTTTGGGATATGGACCCAGTAGTGGTACTTCTTTATCACATGTTATGTACATTTTGGTTTCCCTTTGGATATAGTTCCAAATTGCTCTCCAGAATGGTTGGATCAGTTCACTACTCCACTAACAATGCATTAATGTCCCAATTTTCCCACATTATCTCAACATTTTCTTTTTTTCATCCTATTAGTCAATATTATAGCTATGAGTTTGCATTTCTCTAATCAAAAGTGATTTAGAGCACTTCTTCATATGCCTATAGATAACTTTGATTTCTTCATCTGAAAACTGTCTGTTCATATTCTTTAACCATTTATCAATTGGGGAATGGCTTGTATTTTTATAAATTTGATACAGTTCTCTATATATTTAAGAAATGAGGCCTTTATCATGTTGGGAAAATTTCTAAGTCCAACGGATGAACAGAAACAACAAAGTTTCCAGGCTGAAGCAAATAGGTTTATTGAGAGAGGGTTAGTCCCCCAACAAAGCCAGTTATCCAGGATTTGGACCTGAAAGACCCAGAGTTACAAAATCCATGGGTTTATATACCCTTCCAAAAGTTACAATTATATAACATAGTATTAATCTTAATTAGTTGAACTTCAAAAATTAAAGCATATTCTTAGGAAATATGGGAAACTGCCTATGTGACCATAATGTCACCATTTTCCAGTACTCTTTTCAGTCTTATGATGACAAACAGGGTGGGTCATAGTCATGTTGTATGACCCCCTCCTATTATTCAAGCATGCCACTAGTGAGCTGTGTGAACTCCTTGAGTCAAGCATGTCACTCGTGGTCTCTATAGTACTGCTGACAACTGTATCTTATGATATTACTTAATGCTTGACATTGGAAAGTTAGTAAGAACAGAGACTTAACCTATTGACCTTATATAATTGTAATAAAATAATATCTAAATTTAATAAATCACAATTTTTTAGTTAATATATTGATTATTATCTTAATTAAATCACTTATAACTATGATAAATATCTTATAACTAAGGGATGGGGAAAATCTCACTCACAATCAGAGATACTTGCTGTAAGGATTGTTTCTCAGCTTTCTGCTTTCCTTCTAATCTAGTTTGCATTGGTTTTGTTTGTGTGAAAGCTTTTTAATTTAAAATAATCAAATTTATCTATTTTCCATTTCATAATACTCTCTATCTCTTGTTTGGTTCAGAACCTGTAACTCCCTTAACTTCCCCTTTAATAATTTGGATGTTATCCCACTTGGTGTATATATGTTTAGTATTTATATTACTTTTCTATAGTATCTTTTATCAAGATGTAGTTTCCTTCATTATCTGTTTTAATTAGGTCTCTTTTTGCTTTTGCTTCATCTGAGATCAGGATTGCTGCACCTGCTTTTTGTATTTTAGCTGAAGCATAATAGATTCTGGTCTAGACCTTTATTTTTACTCTGTGTGTGTCTCTCTGCTTCAAGTGTATTTCTTGTAAACAACATATTGTAGGATTCTGGTTTTTGATCCACTCTGCTTCCATTTTATCGGAGAGTTCATCCCATTCACATTCACAGTTATGATTACTGTGTATTTCTCTTAATCCTATTTTTCCTCCTGTTTCTCCTCTCTCATCTTTTACCCTTTCCCTCCTCTACAGTGTTTTTCTTCTGTCTACCACTTTCCCTGGTCTTCCCTCTCTTCTGTCAGTTTCCCTCCCCACTTCCACACTTTACTTAATCTCCTCCCCTTCTACTTTCCTGTCAGGTAAGATAAATTCCTATATTCAGCTGATTGTGCATATTATTCTTTCTCTGAGCCAATACTGATGAGAATAAGGTTCAAATAATGCTCATCACCTACCCTCCCATCTTTCCATCCATTATAATAAGTTTTTCTCACCTCTTCATGTGAAATAATTTATCTGATTCTACCTCTCCTTTCCTTCTGCACCCAGTGTATTCCACTTTCTCATCCCTTAATTATTTTTTATTTGATTCCCTCATATACACCTTATACTCTTACCCTCTGTCTATGTATATTTTTTCTAACCATACTATTGGTGGTAAAATTTTTAAGGATTACAGGTATCATCTTCCTATGTAAGGGTTTAAACAATTCAGCTCCCCCTTTTTTCCATTTTTTAGGCTTTTCTTGGGTCTTGATATTGGAGATGAATTTTTTCTCCAATTCTGGTCTTCTCTTTATGAAAGCTTGAAATCTTTCTACTTCACTGAATGACCATTTTTCTCACTGAAGTACTATGTTTAATTTCACTGGGTAGGTGATTCTTAGTTGTACTCAGCTCTTTTGCCCCCCAAAATATCATTCTCTACAACTTCCAGTCCTTAAATGTTGCACTTGCTAAGTCTTGTATAATCTGGATTGTGGGTTCCCAATATTTGAATTATTTCTTTCTGGCCATTTGCAGTATTTTTTCTTTGATCTTATGGTTCTGAAATTTGTCTATAATGTTCCTGGGAGTTTTTATTTTGGGATCTCTTTCCTGAGGTGATCAGTGGATTCCTTCAATTCCTTTTTTGTCCTCTGGTTACAGGATATCAGGGAAGTTCTCCTTGGTTTCTTTCTTTCTTTCTTTCTTTCTTTCTTTCTTTCTTTCTTTCTTTCTTTCTTTCTTTCTTTCTTTCTTTCTTTCTTTCTTCCTTCCTTCCTTCCTTCCTTCCTTCCTTCCTTCCTTCCTTCCTTCCTTCCTTCCTTCCTTTCTTTCTTTTTTCCTTTTTTTTTTGGTGAGGCAATTGGGGTTAAGTGACTTTCCCAGGGTCGCACAGCTAGTAAGTGTCAAGTATCTGAGGCCGGATTTGAACTCAGGTCCTCCTGAATCCATGGACTGATGCTCTATCCACTGTGCCACCTAGCTGCCCTTCATTGATAATTTCTTGAAGGATGTTGTCCAGATACTCCTTTCGATTCTGATTTTCAGTTAGTCCAATGATTCTGAAATTGTTTCTCCTGGATCCATTTTTCGGGTAATTTGTTTTTCCAGTAAGGTATTTTATATTTTCTTCTGTTTTTATTCATATTATATATGCATACACACATGCATAGATACACATACACATATGTGTGTGTGTGTGTGTGTGTGTGTGTGTGGTCACCTTACCTGTTGTGTGGGGAAAGCTAACTAGGACAACAGTTTAACAGTTTAGGTATTAAACATTTATTAAAATATATTAGAGGTTAACAAAGAGAGAACAAGTGTCTCTGAAAGAATAGGAAAACCCTAACTATACTTCAGGAGTGATCAGAAGAGGTTGAGAAGCCAACCCAAAGAAGTTCCAACCACCAACTGCCTTACACACTGCTTCAAGCTGATTGGTTGAGGGTGGTCTCATGCCCACTCAGTGGGGGTGGGGGGGGAGGACGGGTCCCTCATACTTATTTAGCAGGGGGTCCCTGATAATAATATTCTCATGACTGATTTCTGATGTTTCATAGAATCATTAACTTTGACATGTCCAATTGTAACTTAAAAGATTTTTTTCTCTGTTAACTTTTGTACTTCCTTTTCCATTTGTCCAAATGTACTTTTTAAGAAGTTGTTTTCTTCAGTGGATTTTTGTATTTCCTTTTCCATTTGGCCAATTCTACTTTTTAAACAATTGTTTTCTTTTTCCAAGCTGTTGACTGTTTTTCACAATTCTTTTTTATCACTAATTTCTTTTCCCAGTATTTCTTCTACCTCTTTTATATGATTCTTACACTTCTTTTTGAGTCCTTCCATGTGTCCTTTCTGGGTCTGAGACCACTTCCTGTTTTGTTGGGGCTTTACCCATAGGTGTTTTGACATTGATGTCCTTTTCTGAGTGTTTGTCTTGATCTTCCCTGTGACCATAATTAATTTCTATGGTCAGATTCTTTTGTTGTTGTTGTTTGCTCATCTTTTTAAGGGTTTCTTTTCATTCTTTTAAATTTGGGTTCTGCTCCAAGGATGAATGGGACTCTGTCTCAGATTTCTTGTGCCAGGGGCTACAGGCCCTGACTGTTTACCTGGTGCTGCACTGATGTTGTCCTAAGGCCCATGGAGGATCTTCATGTCTTGGGTTGTACTGAGCGGATGGGGTGGGGGTTGGCTGGCACTACTGGAGGATGTAAGGGTCTGGGAGCTTCCCCAGTGCTGATCTGGGGTCCTAGTGCTGATGTCTGGGGTGTTCTGAGGCTGGTGGAGTGTTTCTGTGTTTCCCTGGGGTCTACACTGAAGCTCCTGGCAGTCTGACTACTGGAAGTTGCCTATTTGTGTGGGGCTATGCTGAAGCACTTGGCAGTTCTTGGAGCTATAGTCTGCCTGTTACTCTGGCTATGCTGAGTCACATGAGGGTTCCTGGTGTTGCTGTTTGCCTGCTCCACTATACTGGGGCTCAGGATCTCATGCTAGTTTAATGAGTTGGGGCTCATTGCTGGCTTGCTGGGACACTTCTTCTCCTGGATGGCATTCTCCTTTTACTCCAGTGAGACAGACTTTTCTTGTTGGTCTTCCAAGTTTCTTAGGCTAAAAGATTGTTTCACCCCATATTTTTGCTGATTCTGCCATTCCAGGATTTGTTTCGGGACACTATTTTATTATTGTTTGAAAGAGAATATCGCTACACTTATAAAATCATGGGGCTAGAGTCCTTCTTTCCTTCTCTCCAAATGTATAAGAAGGTCTGTTTTAACTTCTAAGGACACAAAGAGAAACACAATGTACTCTCTATCCTCAAGGAACATCTAATTCCTCAGACAGACACTGGGCATAGAGTTGGCTCTCAATTAATAAATACTGTATTATTGAATAAATAAAGCCAGACTCCTTTTTTCAGACCTATTCATTCCAGGCCAGTAGACAAAAATGTACAAATTGGGCTTACTGTTATTTTCTCTGTCTCTTGAATCAAAGATTATTGAGTAACAGATCTAGAATTAGAAGGGTCCTGAAAAACACTAATGCATTGTTGGTGGAGCTGTGAGCTGATCCAACCATTCTGGAGAGCAATTTGGAATTATGCCCAAAGGGCAATAAAGCTGTGCATACCCTTTGACCCAGCAATCCCACTTTTAGGTCTTTTGCCCAAAGAAATCATGGAAGGGGGAAAGGGACCCACATGTACAAAAATATTTATAGCTGCTCTTTACGTGGTAGCAAGGAATTGGAAGTTGAGGGGGTGCCCATCAATTGGGGAATGGCTGGACAAGTTGTGGTATATGAATACAATGGAATACTATTGTGCTGTAAGAAATGATGAGCAGGAAGAGTTCAGAGAAACCTGGAGGGTCTTACGTGAGCTGATGATGAGTGAGATGAGCAGAACCAGAAGAACATTGTACACAGTATCATCAACATTGAGTGTTGACCTACTGTGATGGACTATATTCTTCTCACCAATGCAATGGTACAGAAGAGTTCCAGGGAACTCATGATAGAAGAGGATCTCCAAATCCAAGAAAAAAAAAGAAAGAAAGAACTGTGGAGTATAGATGCTGATTGAACCATATTATTTCTTTTGTTTTGGGTGCTGTTGGTTTTTTTTTTCTTTCTATTTTGAGGTTTTGCATCACTGCTCTGATTCTTTCTCTTGTAACAGGATTAATGCAGAAATAGGATTAATGTTATTATGTGTATATATATGTGTGTGTGTATATATATCTATATGTATATGTATAGAGATATATAGATATAACCTATATCAGATTAACTGCTGTCTAGGGGAGGGGGGAGGGAGGGGTGGGAGGGAGAAAAATCTGAAATTGTAAAGCTTGTATAAACAAAAGTTGAGAACTATCTTTACATGTAATGGAAAAAATAAAATACCTCATACATTAAAAAAAAAAAAGAAGGGTCCTGAAAGGTTGTTGAGTCCAACCACTTTATTTGAGACAGACACAAGACAGGGGAGGTTGATGTCATAACAACAGAAAGAAACCAGGCAAAAAACACAGGAAGCTGGCTCTAAAGCTGGGGGGCTTGATATTACTAATATTGAAGGAAAAAGAAGTGATTTAGGGCCTTTATCAGAGGGAGATTTCATAAAATCATGTAATTATTTAGTCTGAACTTTTTGTTGTTTTTCAGTAGTTTTGAGTCACATCAGACTCTTTGTGACCCCATTTGGAGTTTACTTGGCAAAAATATTAAAATGGTTTTCCACTTCCTTCTCCAGCTCATTTTGCATATATGTGACCTGAGGCAAACAGGGTTAAGTGACTTATAGAGAGTTACAGAGTTATTAAGTGTCTGATGCCAAATTTGAAATCAGGAAGACGAGTCTTCCTTACTCCAGACCCAACATTGTATCCACTGTGCCAACTAGCTGCCCTAATACTAGCTGTAGGAAGACCTTATCTAATTCACTTCCTACCTGCTCTATGAAGGTACACTATAGTTCTATAGAGTTCTATAGTTCTCCAGAGGGTAAGAGTGATTGGCTCCTGACTGTTTTTTTTAGCATGCCTGTCCCAATCACATCTTCCCATGGAAGAGTTTAATGCCCCTCTTCTATCCTTTCCTCTGTGATCACACAAGGGGCTCCTCCCCTGCCTTCACTGTCTCTTCTGATTTAAATTGCTGAGGAACTTGGACTCTTTATTAGGCTAGCTACACACTCTAGAGCATAATCTTCTTCTCCTTCTCTCCTTTCTTTAAGAAGTAAATTATTCATAGAAACCTGATTCTCTGGTCAGGTGTTATGAGAGTAATTAAAGTTTATTTACTATAAGTGTGAATGTGGGGTACAAGCAATATGTTAGGACAGGTCAAGCAGGGACTTAGACTCTAGATTTGGAGAGTAGCTTTACTGAGAGAGCATTCATTTCTGGATAATAACTCTATACAATCATCTAATTTACCTCTGTTACCCAATACCAACTGTTGATTATCTCCATTTTATCCTGTATATATCTTGTTTGTGCATAATTGCTTGCATATCTCCCCCATTAGATTTATTTAGAGCAGAAATTTGTTTGTTTTGCCTTTCTTTGTATCCCCAGCACTTAGCAGAGTGTCTAGAACATAGCAGGCACTTAATGAATACTTGTTGCCTGACTCAATTCCAAAGGTACCTGCCTCTAATTTGTCTCTTTCTGGCTATGCAGATCATCATCATTGTCTTTCTAGTCCCACTTAGCTTTTATTTCTGGATCCAAGGAGATGCTTCTGTGGGTAACCTTGACCAGTGAGAAAGTAGTAGTAGGTTTTATCTGATTCTTCAATCACAGCCAAGTAGTAACACCCTTCAGAGCCCCTACCCTACTCTACTTCTCTTTGCTATAACACTGTCTTAATAACTACCAACATCTTGCTTCTATTACTGTGATTCTGGAAAATTACTGTGTTCTGTTATTCCCCATCTGGGTGGAATTACATTGAAGGGTTGGTAGGGAAGGTAGTAGGCCATAAGTTGTAAAATTACTAAAGGATAGATTCATGGGTAAAGTAGACCCCAGTGTCACATTCACAATAACCTGGGTCCTTTCATTCATTGCTTAGCTAGTGAGTTAGACTCTTATTTCTTCCTTGGCTAAAAGGCATTGACCCCACACTTTTCATTCCCATGTATATGTGATAAATATACATATTTATATGAATGTGTATATTTATACACATATACTCATATGTATATATGTATGCATGGATATATATACATATACATGTATATGCATATATACACAGGTGCATGGATATCTATATATCTATATTAATATTTTAAAAACCAAAATGTTGGTCCCTTTACTGCAACTGAGGTGAAAAAATATATATAGTTTACATATATACACACAACCCATATATGTGTATACACACACATGCACACAAACATCCATCCATACACAATAATATACACAAGTATGTATGTATACTATATATAACTATATATGTATATATTTATATAGACATGCACGTATATTTGTCTATATATGTACATATATGCACAATGCATACAAACATACACATACATGCACACACACATATAACACATGCATGCATACATGCATAAATGCATACACATATATATCTCCAAATTTCTGATCCCATTTACTGTAGCTGACATGGAATAAAAAAACAGACTAGACTCAGAAGCCTGCCTCTAACCCTTGGGTCCCATCACTCTTGAAGAGAACAATCTGTCTTCACCTGGGTTCAAATCCTACCTCATATAGTTACTAGCTATATATCCCTAGACAAGTCACTTAACCTCTCTGTGAATCACTTTCTTCATCTGCAATACACGTTTGTCTGTGTATATCCAAGCCTAGTTTCCATTCAGATGAATTGATTAAACATTTATTGAGCATTATTTATAAGTCAGTGTCCTAGATAATACAATGATTTTGGGGGAAAAACAGTCCCTGCCTTCAAGGAGTTTATGTTCTATTGTTGTGAATCCAACACTCCTATCCATGTGGAAAGTAGCATAGAAGAAAACATAGGGTAGCTCTTTTTTTACATAATTCTTCATCCACAGACCTCTGGGGGAAGGTGTTCCTGTTCCCAAAACCATCAGCTGATTCCTATGCTACTCTGATCCCACTGGTGGACAAACAGCTGCAGAACTTCACTGCGTGCCTGTGGACCTACACAGAACTGCCCCGTGGCTACTGTGTGTTCTCCTATGCCACTCAAGGTTCAGCCAATGAGATCCTCCTCTTCAAGGATAGAGTTGGACAGTACAGTTTGAGAGTTGGGGGGGGGGGAAGAGGTTACTTTCCTTTTTTTTTTTTTTTTTAGTGAGGCAATTGGGGTTAAGTGACTTGCCCAGGGTCACACGGCTAGTTAAGTGTTAAGTGTCTGATGTCAGATTTGAATTCAAGTACTCCTGACTTCAGGGCTGGTGCTCTATCCACAGCGCCACCTAGCTGCCCCAAGAGGTTACTTTCCAGGTGATTGAGACTCTTCTTACCCCAGTGGATGTCTGTGCTTATTGGGAACCAGCCTCAGGGGTCACTGAGCTATGGATAAATGGGAATCCATTGGGGAGAAGGGTTAGGAAAGTAGGATACACCTTGAGTGCAAATGCTGATATCATTCTGGGGCAGGACCAGGATTCCTATGGGGGTGGGTTTGATATAAATCAATCCTTTGCTGGAGAGATTGGTAATGTATGTATGTGGGATTATGTACTTTAATCCGAGGAGATGAAGGCCAATGGTTATTGTGGCAATGTCTTAAGCTGGGAGAACCTGAAATATGAGACAAAGGGCTATGTGTGTATTGCTCCCCATCTTTGGGTTTGATTCCCACTTTCCTCAGAGAATGTGAGCACAAATCAAGATAAAATATATTGTTATTATACCCCTTGAAATTCAAAGTATTGATTCTCTGTCTTGGCTTTTGATGTTTCTATTGTTTTGTTTAGTCCCCCAAGGAACATCCAGGTATGTTCGGTGTAATCAAAACTTGGGGAATGTCTTCTTCTCTTTACAGTCTGAGGACATACTTCACCCAGGCTGAGCTAAGCATGGCCTGTGAAAATATACTGTAGCATCTGGGTCTTGGTTGGGCTGTTTTAAGGAGGTCAAAACCAAATTCTGCTCCTCTCTACCACAACTAAGGTGAAAAACACACTAATTTCAGAATCTTTCCCCTACCCCTTGGGTTAAGTCACTCTGGAGGAGATAACTTTGTCCCCATCTGAGTTTGAATCTTACCTCATACACTTACTAGCTATTTCACCCAAGAGGAAGCCATTTACTCTCTTTAATTGTCTTGACCTATAAAATGAGAGCGTTTGACTCAATGGCCTCCAAGGTCCCTTCCAGCTAAATTTATGATCTATCCTGTCACCTTTTCCGGGGGCTTGGGAGATGGTCAATGATGATTATGAAGCTGCTGACTAAAATGAGTGTGACTACATATGTCTTATGTAATCTGTGGTTCAGAACCTCAAGTATAAGTTATATGAGCAGGATCTAATCTTTGAGAATACCTTCTTAAGACAATTCTTTCTTTTACTTATGTTGCTCCCACCCAACATGCCCTCTGTGAAATCTTAGAATATGCTTTAAATATAGTTGGTATGTAGGTATCCATGATGTGATTCAAGAATTCCCAGCTCCCTTAGTAGCACTTAGGATACCAATGTAGATATCCAGTACAGCATAGTATTTATTCCACACTACAAGAAATAAAGAGAATACATATAGTTGTTGCAAGGTTGGGGAGAGAGGTTAGAACACCCCTGATTAATAGATGTCTTCCCAGCCCAGCTGATGTGAAGACAGAAAGTAATATAGCAGAGACACAATAATGTCCTAAATACAAAGAAGTGTTTTCATTTTGTTACCACTTTATGAAGTGAGAAGTTCTACTTGGCAGAACTGAAAGGCAGCTTTCCACTGGCTGACATATCAACTACATTACCAAGGTCCTTTGAAAAGAAAGTCAGTGGAAGTCATTAAGTCAGTGGAGGAATAGGATCTCTGATTAGTGGGAGCCCTGGCAACAACAACAAAAAAGTGGAAGCTCTGGCAAAGGACCTCTGTGATCATTTTGTCTGTCACTGACTGGATCAGAGGAAATTCCTTTCTCCTCCCCCTTTCCCCACTGGCCATGATGCTTTTCAATCAAGTCAACCCAATAGGAGTCTAGCACTACTCTTTGTAATCAATGTTCTTTTGTTAGATATTCACTATCTGTTGAATGTTCCATTATAGAATATTCTAAGTAATTTAAGTCAAGCTCACTGGTCTATTTATTGTTTGCAGAATCTGTTCTCTTCATTCTTTGAAAATTGGTACAACATTTGCTCTACTTCAGTCCTCTCCAATTTTCCATGCATTTTCAAATATCACTGGTAATAGCATGGTAATCACAGCTGCTAGCTCTTTCAGTATCTTAGGATGAAGTTCATCTTGGAAGGGTGATCTGAATTGATAAAGGATAGATAGATATTCCCTTACAATTGCCTTACTTATTTTGAGTGTCAACTGCCTTTTAGTTATTTTTGTTGTGTCATTTCATTTTCAAATTCGCTTTGGAAGAGAAGCAAAATAGAAATTGAGCAATTTTCACTTTACCATCTACCCAAAGCAGCCATCCCATTTCTCCTTTTTATTCTACTTACTGCAATATGCCAAAAAATAACATTTTAGTTGCCCTTAACTCCCCTTGTCATCTCGAACTCATTCTGGCTTTAAGAGACTTGACTTTAATTTCTATAGATCCATACCATACTTTCATTAATTATGTTACCTATTATTTCTTTTATCATATATACATATCTATATATTCTTTACACACATATATGTGTATAGTAGTAGTAGGCCTCCATCAGTCACAGACAACCATGGATCAGCACCTTGAAGAGCCACAGGCCACAGTGTGGCTGTGCAGTCCGATGTGGGAGCTGCAGCTTCTGAGTGACTTATAACCAGTAACTGCCACATCCCGTGTTGTTTCTACCCCATAAGGAGTAGCTGGAGTATCCTCTCCAAGGTGCTGGCCTGGGCAGATCAATATGCAAAACAAGCTGTTGCCCATGCAGCAGGTTTTCTCTCTCCACAACATTGGTGGATCCAAAGGAGAGGCAGAGCCAATACAGTTTGGCACCAGTGCAGCCGCAGGAGTTGCCAATGGGATGTGATGTCCAACATCCAACTGCCTAAGGGACTCCAACTCCTGATTTTTCCTCGGGGTTAACTCCTGAAGCCTTTCCCATATATGGGTATAGCAGCAGCAGAGGTTTAAAATCAGCATTTCCTTCCCCTAGGCGGGTTGCCTGCCAAGGCTAATGAGCCCCACCTGCTTGAAGCAACTGGTTTTAAGGCGCCAGTGACTCGCCTTCACCCCTTCTCCTGTTAGTGGAAACAGTTCTGCCACAAGAAGGCCAGGAGTTGGGCCACATATATATTATACACACACACACACACACACACACACACACACGCACACACACACACACACACACATATGTATCTATATAGAAAGGGCTAAAATTATAGCTATACTGTCTAAAATATCTAATGAGTGGTGGCCAATAAATTATAAGCTTTAGCAAGAGTCTAGACTTTTAAGCAATTATTAAGGAGAATAAGAATTTGGTGAAGAGAGAGAGAAAGGCCTAGATTCATCTATCTATCTCAGGGAGCTACAGTTCTCCTGCTCTGCTCTCCATGAGAGTCCTGGCAAAAGACAAAGAGAGCAAGCCTCACCTTTTTTATAGACAGTACCCACAAGCAAATGTCACTTCCTGAAGCCAAGGAAAACCACATGGCTTGCCCTCAGATGCCTTCTCCTCATGGTGGAGCTTTCCTATAGTAGCTCTCCAGCAGGTGGCAACATTCCAATCATTACTATATATATATATATATATATATATATATATATATATATATATATATATATATATATATATATAAACAAGTTATTCATTTCCTTATGCATCTATATCAGTCTTGTGTGAGAGACAAATAAAGAATAAAGAAGGAACAGGTAAGTATATGGCCCATGCTTGAGAGAATATATTTTTTAGTAGTCTAGATTAGGGATAGAAATAAAGAGGTACACAAAATAAATGAATATTCTTGGAAAAGAGTATCATCAATGAATGTCACTCAAGAATTTGGAGTGGGATAATGAAGCAAACTGTCATTAGGGTTAGAAAAAAAGAAAAACAAAAGTTGTGGGGTCAGTGGGGAAATGAGTAAAATAGCAGAGTAATAATTCAAGTCAAATGAAGGAATTTGGAATAGAATATACCAATTAGAGTATATATATAAATCATCTCTACCTTGAGATAGTATGTAGAAAAAGGCTGGGATCAGTTTAAAGCAAACAAAATTAGTCACAGGGAGAGAGTGTAAAATTAAAAGAGAAAAGAAGAAATAACTTCAGAAGATAGATAAAGGAGAATGTAAGTCTAAAACTTATAATCTTAAATGTAAATGGATTAAACTTCCCAATAAAATAAAGGAAGATAATTGAGGGGATAATACAATGAAACAAAAAAGCTTGGCGTATGCAAAAAACTCATTTTAAAAACTAAAAACACAGAAAATTAAGTGAAACAGCAAAACAAAGTTTATTTAAAAAACAAAGTTTTTTAAATGGAGTTTGATGTTTTTTTTTTATTTGTTTGTTTGTTTTTTAGTGAGGCAATTGGGGTTAAGTGACTTGCCCAAGGTCACACAGCCAGTAAGTGTTAAGTGTCTGAGGCCGGATTTGAACTCAGGTACTCCTGACTCCAGGGCTGGTGCTCTATCCACTGCGCCACCTAGCTGCCCCCATGCATCATATTTTTAAAAAAGATTTAATGGTATTGTCAAAAAATAAAATAAGTATAAAAGGAGAAAAAGAAAAAGAATAAAGAAAAATCTTCAGGTTCAAGAGAAATAGCCAAAAGGTAACTATTTCATGCAAAAATACACTATAGGCACAGAAAAACTATCATTATTAAACTTTTGCATACCAAATATTATGGCCTCTAAGTAAGGAAAATAAATTGTGAAAAAGCAGAGATAATATAAACACAATTACAGGAAACTTTAATATTACTTTCTGCGAACTGGATAAATTAAAAATTCTTCATAACCCCATGCCTTCCTATCTTTTCAGTCTTCTTACATCTTAGTCATTTCCATGTACTCTGATTCAGTGACAATGGACTCCTTGCTGTTCTTCCATTACGTACTACCTTCTTCCAATTCTGGGCTTTTCACTGGTTGTCCTCTATGCCTGGAGTTCTCTCTCCTTTTTCATTTCTGTCTCCTGCCTTTCCTGGCTTCCTTCAAGTCTCATTAAAAATCCCACCTTCTACAAGAAGTTTTACCCAGGTGTCTTTAATTGTAATGCCTTCTATTTGAAATTATCTTTAACTTATTTGGTATAGGTCTTGATTCTAAGATATATAGTCATTTGTATGCTGTCTCCCCCATTAGACTGTGAGCTCCTTCAAAACAGGTACTATTTTCTAGTCATTTTTGTGTGTCCTCAGCACTTAGTTTAGTGCCTGGAATATAGAAGGTGCTTAATAATAAATGCTTTTTGAGTTGACTTGAGAAAGAGAAAGGAAAATGTCAACAAACTATTGGACAAAGAATACACACATTTTAGTCTCCCAACCTACATTAAGAAACTAGACCTACCTTAAGACACAGAGAAACTATAAATGAATATAAAAAAGACAAAAATATTAAGTATCCTTTTCAAAACAATGCAATAGTAATAGTAAAATAGTTATTAATACAAGAAAAACAAATGATCTGAAAATAAATGGAAAAAAGTAATTACAAAGTGATTAGTGAGTGACTCAAAAAATTTTTTGACTATATTCAATTCAATAGAAGTGTATTAATCAGATAAAGCACCAGCCCTGGATTCAGGAGTACCTGAGTTCAAATCCAACCTCAGATACTTGACACTTACTAGCTGTGTGACCTTGGGCAAGTCACTTAACCCCCATTGCCCCACCCCACCCCCCAAAAAATAAATGTATTAATCACCTACTATGTTCTAGGCACTTCACTAAGTGCTAAGGATACCCACCCCTCCCTGCCCCAAAGAAAAGTAAAGAAAAAAGAAAAATGCTCTCTGCTTTCAAGGAGTTTACAATCTAATGGAGATATACATAGTTTTATAGCTTTTTGGGCATGGTTCCAAATTGCTCTCCAGAATGGTTGGATCAGTTAACAACTCCACCAACAATGTACTATTTGTTCTAAAGTGTAAATTTTTGGCCATTAATTCTTCTCTAGCCATCATATTTGTATATCTTGTTTCATTTCTTCCATGAATTCCATTAGTCTTTGTGGCCAAGGTTTTCTTATCTCTGAGACTCTAGGTGGACTTGCAGAATTATTCTGGGTTTACTCTTTGTACTTCTTCAAGTCCAAGTTATTTCTCCGTTGGCATTTTCTTCTGTTTTTTTTTGTTTGTTTGTTTTGTTTTGTTTTGTTTCATATCTCTTGCCTCAGGTTCTAGATTGAGAACTTGTGCTTGAGTCAAACTTTACTCCTGTGATTTCATTAAATTCAAAAGTTTTTGTACAAACATAAGCAATGCTTCCAAAATTAGAAGGGAGACAGAAAACTGGGAAACAATTTTATAACCAATATTTCTGATAAAGGCCTCACTTCTAAAATTTATTGGGAAATAAATCAAATTTATAAGAAACCAAGTCATTCCCCAATTGAGAAATGGTCAAAGGATATGAACAGGCAGTTTTCTGATGAAGAAATCAAAGATATCTATGGCCATATGAAAAAATGCTCTAAATCACTACTGATTAGAGAAATACAAATTAAACCAATTCTGAGATACCACCTGACACCTATCAGATTGGCTAATATGACAAAAAAGGAAAATAATAAATGTTGGAGAAGCTGTGGAAAAATTGGAACACTAATGCATTGTTGGTAGAACTGTGAACTGATCCAACCATTCTGGAGAGCTATTTGGAACTATGCTCAAAGTGCTAAAAAGCTGTGCATACCCTTTGACCCAGCAATGCCACTATTAGGTCTTTTCCCCAAAGAGATCATAAAAAGGGCAAAGAACCCACACATTCAAAAATATTTATACCTGATATTTTTGTGGTGGCAAAGATTTGGAAATTAAGGGGTTGCCCATAAATTGGGAAATGGCTAAACAAGTTGTGGTATATGAATGTAATGGAATACTATTATTCTGTAAGAAACGATGAGCAGGCAGATTTCAGAGAAACCTGGAGGGACTTACATGAACTTATGCTGAGTGAGGAACAGAACCAGGAGAACATTGTACACAGTATCATCAACATTATGTGTTGATCACCTGGGATAGACTTGATTCTTCTCAGCAATACAATGGTCCAAGATAGTTCCAGGGGACTCGTGATGGAAAATGCTTTCCAAATCCATAAAAAAAGAACTGTGGAATCTAGATGCAGATTGATCCATACTATTTCTATTGTTTTTGTTGTTATTGTTGTTTTTCTTTTTGAGGTTTTTTCTTTTTGCTCTAATTCTTCTTTCAGAGCATGACTAATGCAGAAATATGTTTGATGTGATTGTACATATATAACCTTTATAAGACTGCTCTACTGTCTTGGGGAGGGGGGAGGGAGGGGAGGGAGGGAGAAAAATTTGAAACTAGAAATAATCTTATAAAAACAAATGTTGAAAACTATCTCTACATGTAACTAGAAAATAATAAAATACTTTTATGGAAAATAATTCTCTACTCCTGTACTACTGCAAGCAGTGGGTAGGTCTTCCATGACTTTGCATTCTGTGGCTGAGTCTAGGCCCTTAATTCCTTGTCTTTTGGTATAATTCAGACCTAGGCTACCTGGATGCTGGGTTGGGCATTTATTGCTAAGTCAAGACACTGCTCTAGCCCTGTCTCCTGCTTTCATATGATATCTCTAGATCATCCTATCTAGAGTGATACTCTAACCCTGAATCTTTCTATGGGTCTGGACTCTTTTATGCTTTACCTTCTATGTATCCTAGCTTGCCTTCACTCTATGTTTCCTTTGGATAATTACAGTCTTTTATCATGATCCTGCACTGAACAGATGAGTTTAGAGTGGATTCTCTTTGGTTTTATTCATCATTGTTTCCCCTTGTGTAACTTTATACCTTCCCGGATTACTTTTATTTATTTATTTTTGTCTTTCATGTCTTCTTCTTTTTTAATTATGAAAGTATTTTATTATTTTCCAATTACATGTAGAGATAGTTTTCAGCATTTGTTTTCATAAGATTTCTACTTTCAAATTTTTCTCTCTCCCTCCCCTCCCCACCTCCCCAAGTCAGCAAGTAATCTGATATAGGTTATATATGTACAATAACATTAATCATATTTCTGCATTAGTCATGTTATAAAAGAAGAATCAGAGCAAAAAGGAAAAACTTCAACAAAGAAAAACAACAGCACCAAAAACAAAAGAAATAGTCTACATCTATATTCCACAGTTCTTTTTTTTCTGGATTTGGAATGCCTTTTCCATCATGAGTCCTTTGGAACTATCTTGCATCATTGTATTGCTGAGAAGAATCAAGTCTATCACAGTTGATCAACACCTAATGTTGATGATACTGTGCACAATGTTTTCCTGGTTCTGCTCATCTCACTCATCATCAGTTCATGCAAGTCCTTCCAGGTTTCTCTGAACTCTTCTTGCTCATCATTTCTTACAGAACAATAGAATTCCATTGCATTCATATACCACTTGTTCAGCCTTTCCCCAATTGATGGGTAGCTCAATTCCTTGCCACCACAAAAATAGCAGTTATAAATATTTTTGTACATGTGGGTCCCTTTCCCTTTTTTAGGATCTCTTTGGGAAAAAGACCCAGTAGTGGTATTGATGGTTCTAAGGATACTGGAGGACTTTTATACCCCATTTTTATAGGGATGCTTATAGAGGATCTAGGCTCCTCTAGGTTCTAACATTCTACTATCTTCCTATAATTCCTGAATAAATGTTGATAGCATTCCATATATTTACAGTACTTGTGAACTATAGTATCTTCAAGGCATTATTTTCGTGGTTTTAAAGTTGGCACTGTCTACTCAGTATTGCACAAGAAAAAGCTTGTTAGAAGATCTGAATGAGAGGGTGGAGCCAAGATGGTAGAGGAGAGGCTGTGACTCCCACAAGCTCCAGATAAACCTGTCCACTCATGCCCAAATAATATGATTTTAAAAAAAGAACCCAGAGCAGCCTAATGCACATAAGAACAGAGTGAGACTATTTCTCAGCAAAAGAGGGCAATTCCGATCACCTACTGATCAGGCTGAATAGCTCAGCATGAAATCCTGACCCAGCCAGGGACAGTGCTTCCAGTGCCCATCAGAGTCTTCAGAACCCGTAGTTTCTGAGGCTCCGATCATGGACTGGTGAGAGGGTTAGGTGGTAGGCCAGGGCGAAGTGGAGGTAGTCTCTGCTGGAGTTGTAGCAAAGCAACCTGGGTCTTAACTGGTAGGCTGAATCAAGTGGTGTTGGCCCAGTGGATGAGGGGCACAGGCACGCCAAGCTTGTGACCATAGAGAATCAGAGTTCAATCAGACTTCTCTTTCCAGGTCAAAGAGAAAGGGGATGGGGTTACTCACAGGCCAGGAAGGCTGAGAAGAAGCCCAATAACCTCCTGGGAAATGCTGTAGCTCAAACAATGTGTCCTGGAAGCAGCACTACACTTTAAGAAGGAGTTAAAAGCCAAGAAATAGTAAGCCAGAATGAGTAGACAGAGAAAGAAGAAGAGCATCAAAAACTTCTTTGGGGAAAAGGTAGACCACAATACACCCTCAGAAGAAGAAGATAATAACAGGGTCAAAGCTACAATATTCAAAGCTTCCAAGCAAAATATTAATTGGTCTCAGGCCATGGAAACACTCAAAAGGGACTTTGAAGAGAAAGTAGGAGAGATAGAGGAAGATTTAGAGAGATGGAGGAAAGAATGAAAAGAGAAATGAGAGGAATGAAGGAAAGTCATGAAAAAAAGTCAACAGTTTGAAAAGGCAAATGGGAAAAAAATAGAAAAGCTCTCTCAAGAAAATAATTGCCTAAGAATTAGGATTGAAAAAATGGAAGCTAGTGACCTTATGAGAAATCAAGACACAGTAAAATAAATCCAAATGAATGAAAAAATAGAGGGTAATGTGAAATATCTCCTTGGAAAAAAAGCTGACCTGGAAAATAAATCTAGGAGAGATAATTTGAAAATCATTGGACTACCTGCAAACCATGACCAAAATAAGAGTTTAGACAGCATCTTCCAAGAAATTGTCAGGGAAAATTGCCCTGATATTCTGGAAGCAGAAGGCAAAATAGAAATTGAAAGAATCCACTGATCACCTCCTGAAAGAGATCCCAAAAGGAAAACCTCCAGGAATATTATAGCAACATTACAGAGCTCCTAGGTCAAGGAGAAAATATTGCAAGCAGGTATAAATAAGGAATTCAAATACTGTGGAGCTCCAATAAGGCTAAAACAAGATTTAGCAGCATCTACATTAAGGATTGGATGTCATGAAATATGATATTCCAGAGAGCAAAGGAACTGGGACTATAGCAAAAATCATGTTACCCAGCAAAAATGAGTATACTCTATCAGAGGAAAAAGTGGGACTTTAATGAAAAAGAGGGCTTTAAGGCATTTGTGATGAAAAGACCTGAACTGAATAGAAAATTTGACTTTCAAATACAATACCCTGGAGAAGCATAAGAAGGTAAACAGGAAAAAGACTTCATGAGGGATATTAAAAGATCAAACTGTTCACATTCCTACATGGGAAGATAATACTTCAAAATCATAAGAACTATCTCAGTAAGGAATTCAAAGAAAACATGTCTGAACTGAGTATGAAGGGATGATATCTGTAAAGCATTTAATTTTTGTTCTTTGTGGGGCAGACAGGATGGGGTGTCTTATGTCTGGGGCCAGATTTGGGCTTGGGGCCTCCTGGGTCCAGGGCTGATGTTTTGTCCACTGTGCCCCCTAACTAATCCATGATGACATCTTTAAAATAGGCTTGAAGTGTAGGAGGAATAGACTGGGGGAGGGAGAAGGGGAGAGATGGTCTGGGGAGAGGTAGTTCACATGAAGGAAACAAGAAAAAAGCTTATGGAGGAGAGTAGAAGAGGGGGAAGGAGTTGGGGAGTGAGTGAACCTTAATATCATCAGAGTTGGCTCAAAGAAGGACTAACATACGTACTCAAGTAGGTATGGTAATATATTTTTTGCCCTGAGGGAGGGGAGGCAGATGAGGGTGGAAGGAAGAGGGGAAGGCGGCAAGGGCAGATTGGGGGAGAGAGCAGTAAAAAGCAAAATACTTTTGAGTAAGGTGAAGATGTTCTGCATTACTGCACAAGTATGATGTATTGAATTGCTTGATTTTAAAGGGAGGGTTGAGGAGGGAGGGAGGAAGAAAAATTTAGAACACAGAATTAGCTCAAAGACCTTAATCAAATCAGAGTGGGCTGATGGAAGGAATAACATTCACACCCAATTGGGAGGAGTAATCTGTTTTTTTCTTTTTCTTTTTCTTTTTCTTTTTTTTTTTTTTTGCTGGGCAATAAAGGTTAACTTACTTGCTCAGGGTCACACAGCTAGTAAGTGTCAAGTGTCTGAGGCCGGATTTGAACTCAGGTCCTCCTGCATCCAGAGCTGGTGCTTTAACCACTGTGACACCTAGCTGCCCAAGGAGTAATCTATTTAACCCTACATGAAAGTACGAGGGGAAGAGAATAAGGAAGGAAGGGTGACAAAAGGGAGTGCAGAGCTGGGGAGGGGACAGTCAGAAGTAAAACACTTTTGAGGAGGAATAGGTTAAAAGAAGATAGAAAATAGAATAAATATCATGGGAAGGGAATAGGATGGAGGGAAATAGTTGTGATGATTGATTATAATGGCAAAACATATGTTACCTCCTTTGCTGGGTTATTATGAAGAAAATTCTCTGTCAAGTTTAAGGTACTATATACGGGTTATGATGAACAGGATACTATCAGAAAAACCCAGAAAGTCCTACATGAACTGAAGCAGGGTGAAATGTACTGTATACAAAATAACAGCATAGTGCAAGATGATCTGCTGGGAAGCATGTGCTTATTTTCAGCAAGGCTGAAATACAACTCTGAAGGACTTATGAAAATTGCAACCCATCTAGAGAGAAAGAACTGATAGTACCTGAAAACAGATTGAAACACATTTTTAAAATTTTTTTTTCCTCTTTGACAATTTCTTAATCTGAAGTTTTGGTTTTCTGACTGTTGTCTCTCACAACCTAGCTAATGCAAGAATGTTTTGCATGACTACTCATGTATAACTCATTTTGAATTGCTTGGGTTCTTGTGGGTGGGGGGTGGGAGTGGAGGGAGGAAGAGGATTTGGAACACAGAGTTTATAAAATTGATGTTAAAATTTGTTTTTACATATATTTTGGAAAATAAAATTTTATTCAATACAAAAAATTTAAAAATTTAAAAAAGATCTGAATGAATTTGGTATCAAATAAGCTCTTTATGAAACTGCTATAAAATACTATCTTCTTATGTGGTGGGGAGTGGGGAACAGGGCTCAGATACCTTTAGGCATTTTTCATAAATAAGCACCTATCCAGTTGTCTAAATTGATAAAAATCGATGTAGCCTACTACTCATAGTTAATATAGAACTTTAAAGTTCCTACACAAGTTTCAAATTAACACATTGAGAAGACTACTGATGTCCATTAAAATGTATATGGGAGCCTTTAAGATTTCAATTGATTTTCAAGCTAAAAATTCAGGACATTTCAGCCACCTGAGCTGCCTTTATTTAGCTTATTAGTTATAATGTGGCATGAACTCTTCCTGCTATTGGACAATAAGAAATTAAAGTCAACAGTTTGTGATCATGATTAGTTAATGTCAGCTGCTCTTTGCCATTTTTGAAACTGCAGTTTAAGAATTTTCTATCTTTTCCTTACATTTATTATGTTTTCTACCTAGTATCAAGAATATCTCTCTACAGTATGCATTGTCTTTTGAGTGCTTAACAAAACAGAATTAGTACTTCACATGCCAGGCTGTATACATTTAAAGAATCATTAGCCAGAAGGAGTGTGCCATGTCCCCCAGCTATAAAATTCTTTCTAAAAGTATAAAGCTGGGAATTTGTAAATTATTTCTTTGCAGTTCTTTACACATGACACTCCATCATAACTTTTCTCCCTGTCTTTTCACTACCTGCTTTTCATGCCTTGAACGCACTCACTCTTCAAATCCCTGGTAAAACCTGGCATTCAGCTCAAGTATCATCTTCTAAATGAATCCTTTTCTAGTCTTCCTGGCTTTCCAATAATAATCACCTTGTATTCATTGTGTGTGTGTGTGTGTGTGTGTATACACACACACAAAATGAACAGTATACTTTTTATGTAGTCATGATGTCTTCTCCATTAGAATGTAAGCTTCTTGAGTACAGAGACTTTCACTTTTGGCCTTGTGTCCCTAATAACTAGCATACTTCCTAGCATGCACTAAAATTTGAATGAATGCTTAGTAATTATTGGATTATTGATCAATTTAAAGCAACCATACATGATTAAAATTAAAAGAACCATGAAATTGAATGCATCCCTAAATTATCTAGTTGGAAAAAACCAAAAGCAACATGCATGTGTTTCCTAATTTGACATTCCATGCTGCTTCCATGGCATTGATTAGCTATCTATTGGTGGTGAAGAAACCTGGTACAGAATCTATTAATTTGGGATTCCATTCAGGCTACATTTTAAAAATAGAGTATTTGTCAATATCAGTATTTCATTTGTAGAAGTATGGTACCGTTGTCCATCAATTACTATCTACAGTCCAGACCAGCTATACTATGAATAATACTTGTCTCCATCTAATCTATCGAAGCCAATGGATATTTGAACTTGAAATGACCAATTCTTAAGATAGCTAAAAGATTCCAACTTCTTTTTTTGAATCTACCCTAGGAATCAAGTATCTGTGAAACTAAGTTTGAAAAATCAGTACAAATCTTCCCATCTCTCTTGATAGGAATTGTCTTTTCAGAGATAGTTTCTTGTTCCAGATGGTTTCTAGCCTATAACCTTTGACCCAGCAAGACCACTACTAGGGCTATTTCCAAAGATGATTTTTGTATCTTTTTTTCCCTTCTAATTTTCAGTTGTCAATACCAATAACTTTCAATTGTCTGGTAATCCAGACTGATTCTTTTGTAAGTTACTACATTTTTCTTTATATATCCATGATACTTCACCTTCCTTTTTGTACACTATTGCTAATTTGTTAACCTTAAACATATCTGTTTCCAACTCATGTTTTGTGGTGTTTTAATAACAACATTAGTTTAGTTTGCCTTTTCCCACTCATTCTCTTTTTCTTTTTCTTTTCTTTTTGTGGGGCAATGAGCGTTAAGTGACTTGCCCAGGGTCACACAGTTAGTGTCAAGTGTCAAGTGTCTGAGGCCAGATGTGAACTCAGGTCCTCCTGAATCCAGGGCAGATGCACAGAGGATACACTGTGCCACCTAGTTGCCCCTTCCCACTCATTCTTTTTTGCAATTTAGTACACTTTCTATGTTTGGGACTAAAAATAAATTTTCCTTTTTTATTCCTCCTAGATAATTACAACTAGATCTGTATACACTTTGCTTCATTTTGCTAATCAATTTAATTCAACCTAGTCATTTATTTATACTGATGCTCATGGGCAATTGATAGTTTTCTCCCTAAAAATGGAAGTACTGATTTTTCCAAAAAATATTTCCTCCTTCAGTTGAGAGGAAAGATTAAAAGGCAGAAAAAAGAGTTTAACTTAAACACTTTTTAGTAATAAATCACCTCAAACACAAAAGCACTTTGAGAGAAAACAAAACAGCAAAATGTCCTTACATTCTAGATTGATCCATACAAAATGCATTTACATTTTAAAGAAGATAAATATTAGAACAGGATTTGAGGGTATTCCTTTATCAATTATCTTCATAATAGAATTTGTTGAATATATTCAAAATTATTAATTTCTAATTTAATAATCGGTAATTAATCCTGAGAAACTTCACTATGAAATTCAGGATAAAGTCAACTTTGTTTCCATTTTAATTTGAACATTCATATCAAAAGTTCATACCTGACTATGTAGGCTATGGTTCTTACTACATGAAAATGAATTCTAATAATTACATTTCATTTCTTTGATGGAGTCAAAAATTTGGTCTCCCCCCCCACCCCTGCCAAAAAAAAATAATTTCAGGAACAAGAGAGAGTATTTTTGCAATCTCAAGTGCATGATTTCCTTCCTGTCTTCTAATATGGCCAAATCATGGGAAATAAAAGATCTCAAATTGAGATCTCTTTTCTTTTTTAAACTGATTCCCTTTCTTCAAGGCTGGTCATCCTAGGAAAATGGCAAACACTGAAGAGCCTGTGGGAAAACACTCACATGAATTCATAGATGGACTGTGGGAAAACAGGCACATGAATGCCCTGTTAGTGGAGCTGGAAAGTTATCCATTTTTTTGAAACAATTTGGAACTATGCTAAAAAAGTCACTGAACTATAAATAACTTTTTACCTACCTATACCACTACTGGGTATATACCCCTAAAGATACACACACACACACACACACACACACACACACACACACACATATCCCTACCCACTGGGGTATGAGTAAGTAATTTAAGTAATAAAATATTACACCAAGAGAAATGACAAAATGGGCAGTTTCAGAAGAAATGGGAGAGATTACCACAAACAGATATAGTGAAATGAGGCAGAAACAAAAGAGTTTATTTAAAAACATTATAAAGAAAAAACAACTTTGAATGACTTTAGAACTCTACTCAATGCAATGGCAAAGCACAGGACCTATGAAAGATTATACTCATCTTCTGACAGTGAGATGACAAATGACACATATACTTTTGGAGGTGAGCAACGAGAGAATTTGCTTCTATTTACTATGCATATTTGTTATGATTTTTTTTCTTTTCGTTGTTTAATGGGGTAGAAGAAAAAATAAATATTTGGTCATTGAAAAATAATATTGAAAAATAAAATACACTGGGGCAGCTAGGTGGTGCAGTGGATAAAGCACCGGCCCTGGATTCAGGAGGACCTGAGTTCAAATCTGGCTTTAGAAACTTAACACTTACTAGCTGTGTGACCCTGGGCAAGTCACTTAACCCTCATTGCCCCACAAAAAAGAAAAAAAGAAAAGATAATTGGGGCAGCTAGGTGGCGGAGTGGATAGAGCATCGGCTCTGGAGTCAGGATGACCTGAGTTCAAATCCAGCCTCAAACACTTGACACTTACTAGCTGTGTGACCCTGGGCAAGTCACTTAACCCCAATTGCCTCACCAAAAAAAAATACACTTGTTTTAATCAAAGTATTGTTTACAGAGTTGTTCTCATTATAAAAATCTACTTTTCTGAAAATTAAGTTCTATCTTTCTTGAGGGATGTGATAAGACTTCAAGAGTATACCTCCTCCCATGATACTATATGACTCAACAGAAAAAAAGGATATTAGACTTTCAGAAGAAAAGAAGATGGTGATATCTGGAACACAGAAAAAGGAAGGTACAAGAGAAATAAGAAGCCATAATTTGTTATAGACATGATATAGAAAGACAGACAGATAGGGTCATTTCAGGGTATCAGAAAGTTCCAAGAAAACCAGATAAAACAGACAGCAGAGCCTTATCTAAGCAGCATAGACGCTGGTTTTCAGACAAGACTAACAGAAACCAGAGACATGGCTAAACTTAGAAGTTTTATGAGGCCTTCAGTCAATGCCAAACAGATCTAACTCACAACAAGAGAGTATCCATGAAGTTTGAAGATCCCTTCGTGCCAAATTCACTTAATACATTCAACAAAGACAAACCTAGATAACTCCATTGCAGGTTTAAAACCTACTATGTATCAAAAAGAGTCAATTTCTCTCTCTGTCTCTCTCTGTCTCTCTGTCTCTCTGTCTCTCTGTCTCTCTGTCTCTCTGTCTCTCTGTCTCTCTCTCTCTCTCTCTCTCTCTCTCACACACACACACACACACACACACACACACACACTAGAAGGTACTAACACCAGAAGCTAGCTTAATACTAGATGCAACTTTTTGGAGCTATTAACCACAAAAGACAGTACAACTGTCAAGGGCAGAGCCAAATCACCTCATGGTTTAACTAAGAAAAGGAAATTAAAACTTCCCCATGGGGAGAATGTGTTGATCAGGGCATATTTTTACCTTTCTGATTCAGGCAGCCCAGGCAAATGTCCAACCCTCACCAAGTCCCTGATTAGTAATTTTAAAGTGTGTCTTTACTTAGAATGGGTCTTAGGGTTTTGGTGTGGCAAGACCAAAAAATGCCACTGACTAGTCACAGAGCAGGGCTTCATCCAAGGCACAGCATGAAAATTGTTGAAAAATAGACCCATTGCTATACTTTGGCAGCTAAACTGAAGGATCATTCTTAATTATTTACAGATGTAGAGAAGGAAGCATTTCACACAGAGACACAATCTCAGTACTATAAAGAAGCAACACCCTGAAACTGAGCAAGGCTGAACTTTTTAATATGGCAGCTAGGTGGTACAGTGGGTAGAGTACTGGGCCTGAAGTCAAGAAGATTCAACTTCCTGAGTTCAAATCTGGACTCTGATTCTTACTAACTGTTTGACCCTGGGCAAGTCACTTAAACCTGCTTGCCTCAGTTACTCATCTGTAAAATGATGTAGAGAGGGAAATGGTGAACCACTCCAGTATCTTTGCAAGAGATTAAAGGTCAGCTGGAAGATGGAGGTACAAAGTTAGGAGAGTGATGAAGATATGTAAATTTGAGAAATAAAGGCATGTAAAATCAAATCCTTTGATAAAAATATTGTGTCCTAGTCAGACCATTGCCCTTCCTGCTGTTCCTCACACATGACATTTTATTTCCCATCTCCATGCATTTGCAAAAGCTGCCCCCCCCCCTACCTCCACTTCTTGGAATCTCTGATTTTCTTCAAGGCTTAGCTCAAACTTCACTTTTATTAGGAGTCTCTTCCAGGATCACCAAGTGACTAGTTCCTTTCTCTCTATGATTAGTTTGTGTTGACTTTTAAAAT
Source organism: Dromiciops gliroides (assembly GCF_019393635.1). Taxonomy (NCBI): domain Eukaryota; kingdom Metazoa; phylum Chordata; class Mammalia; order Microbiotheria; family Microbiotheriidae; genus Dromiciops; species Dromiciops gliroides. Next base: position 154,854,113 of record NC_057864.1, on the reverse strand, counting down.
ATTTTGCATATATCTGAATTTGTACATGATGTCTCCCCTATTAGAATGTAAACTCCTTGAGGGTGTGATGTTTAAAATCTAGCCTAGAGTTCCAGCCTGGTTGGGTTCTTCCTGAAGTCCTCCTCCACGAGCCTGCTTTAATCAGGAACTCTCTCCAGCAAACTGATTGTGGAAGCTTTTTATAGGTCTGGAACAGAGGCGGTTCTTACACACTGCTTCAAGCTGATTGGTTGGTGTTATCCATCCAAATCCATTGGTTCTGAAGGTGTTCTCAAGGTGTGATTACAATCCAGTTAACCTGAAGTAGGCTAAATCAGAAGTTAATCACTCTCACTTGATTCAATCAGTCTAGATTAATCTCCAGGTGGGTCTTTGAGTATCTGCTAAATCTCATTATTTCATCACAAGGGAAGGGATGTTTTTACTTTTGTCTTCATATTTCCTGTTACTAGCATATGCCTGGCAGTATGGGGTGCTTAATAAAGGCTTGTTGATTTAACTATTTATTAATGAAAGAAAAGAGAAGATGGTCAATTACATAGCATTCAAGAATACTTACACCTAGTGCAAAGGAGAATGGAGAAGCAAAGAAGGAATAATGATAGAAATGTGAAAATAAAGGGAGTATAATATCACTGAAGGCAAGGAAGTAGAAAGTAAAGGGGATGTTCAATAATGTCAAAAGGCAGTGAGAGCAAGCAGGATGAAGGATGAAGAGACCTTTGAGAGAGTAATTTTATTAAGGTGATTGCAATGGAAGTCAAATGGCCAAGAGCTACAGAATTAGGAGGTACAGAGGAAATAGAGGTAGCCAATGGAGGTCAAATTCATGAAAGGCAGTAATCATGTATTGCAGTTCCCTTTGGGTCACCCAAATTACTTCTGAACCTTCAGAATGATGATTGCTTACTTGGGATCCCATTCAGTTTGAGCCCAAAGGAGGTGGTTCTTGGACTCATGTTGTTGCCAAACCATGCAGCATAGGGGACCCTGGAGTCAGCAGAGATTTTGTATTGGAGAAGGGCCATGGAGTTTGTGGAATAGGGTGAACATCCCAGTGACCTTCACCTCATTCCCATTCTCTTCCCAAGGCATAATGCAGGGAATCAGTGCACCTAGCAACAAATCTCAGTCATTGAATCATAAGATCATAGATTTAGAACTTGGAAGAATGTGAAAGTCATTCAGTGCTCCTGTTTTATAGATGAGAAAACCAAAGTCTATAGAGATAAAATGACTTGCCTAATGTCAATTAGGTAGTCATTGGAAGAATCATGATTTGATCCCACATCCTCTAATTCATAACCCTTTCTAACCTTACCAAGATACTGAAAAATAGTAAATGAATCTTTATTTATTTTTTCTATTATTTCATTTTTTCTCAACATGTAAATTTTTAACATTCATTTTTTATTTTAAAGTTCAAATTTTCCCTCCCTTTCTCCTTTCCTCACCCCTTGAAAAGGAAAGTAATTTGATATATATTAAACATGTGTACTCATGCAAAACATATTTCCCTATTAGCCTTGTTGTGAAAGAAATCACAGACCAAAAAAAGGAAAGAAAGTAAAAAAGTATGCTTTGATCTGCATTGGGCACCATTAATTCTTTCTCTGAAGGTAAATAGCATTTTTATCATAAGTCCTTTAGAATTGTCTTGGATGATTGTATTGCTGAGAATAGTTACTAAGACATTCACAGCTGATCATCATACAGTATTGCTGTTACTGTGTACAATGTTCTCCTGGCTTTCTCACTTCACTTTCCATCAGTTCATGTAAGACTTCCCAGGTTTTTTTCTGAAACTATCTTACTAGTCATTTTTATAGCACAGTAGTATCACATCACAATCATATAATACAACTTGTTCAGCCTCTCTTGAATTGATGGAAATCCCTTCAATTTCTCATTCTTTCCTACCACAAAAAGAGCTGCTATGAATAAATATTTTTTGTACATATAGATCCTTTTCATTTGTTCTCTTTAGGATACAGATCAAGTAGTTGTATTGCTGCATCAAAAGGTATGCACAGGGGCAGCTAGGTGGCACAGTGGATAGAGCACTGGCCCTGGAGTCAGGAGTACCTGAGTTCAAATCTGGCCTCAGACACTTAACACTTACTAGCTGTGTGACTCTGGGCAAGTCACTTAACCCCAATTGCCTCACAAAAAAAAAAAATTAAAATGTGCATACCTTTTTTTTTTTTTTTAGTGAGGCAATTGGGGTTAAGTGACTTGCCCAGGGTCACACAGCTAATAAGTGTTAAGTGTCTGAGGCTGGATTTGAACTCAGGTCCTCCTGACTCCAGGGTCAATGCTCTATACACTATGTCACCTAGATGTCCCAGGTATGCACATTTTGATAGCTCTTTAGGCATAATTACAAATTATTTTCAGAATTGTTGGATCAGTTCACAAATCTACCAATAGTGCATTGGTGTCTCAATTTTTCAACATACCCTCCAACATTTATCCTGTGCTTTTTAAGTTATATTAGTCAATCTCATAGGTGTGAGCTGGTACCCCAGAATTGTTTTCATGTGCATTTCCTTAATCAGTAGTGATTTAGAGCTTTTTTCATATGTCTATTTATAACTTTGATTTCTTCTTTTGAAAACTGTCTGTTCATATCCTTTGACCATTTATCAATTGGGGAATGACTCATATTCCTATTCAGTTCTCTCTATATCTGAGAAATGAGACCTTTATTAGAAAAAAAATATACTATAAATTTTCCTCCAATTTTCTACTTTCCTTATAAACTTGACAGCATTGATTTTAAAGGTTTATTGATTGATTAATCTACTGCAGACCATCCCTACCAATTCTGCTTTGCCCTTGAGTCCCAATCAATGGTGAGAATCAAGGGAGGTGGAAAAACAGTTTTGTCCTTCTCCATACCTTCTAATCCTCCCAACCTGCACCCTTATTTTTGTTGCTACCGATGGTGGTGGTGGCAGAATATCTATATAGTTTAGAAACTCTCTAAGAACCCTTATATTTCTAATGGTTATTGGATTTTATTCTGTTTTTTGGGGGTAATGCTTCTTTACCTTGTCAATAAGCTTGGGATAACATGATCTAGATTTGAAAGGAAAAGAAAGAAGGAAAAAGCATTTATTAAGTGCTTACTATATGCTAGGTACTGTGCTAAGTGCTTTTCAAATACTATCTCATGTGATCCTCACAACAACCCTGTGGGGTAGGTGCTGTAAGTATCAGCCCCATTTTAGAATTGAGGAAACGGAGGCAGAGGTTAAATGATTTACCCAGAGTCAAACAGTAAGTGTCTGAGGTTGAATTTGAATATAATTCTTCCTGTCTTCAGGCTCAGTGCTCTATCCATTGTGTCACCTAGGTTTAAATATCACTTTGTATATGTTGACACTGAGACTCATTGAGAGGGAATTACAACCAAAAATGAAATTAAGTTTTTTTTTTAAATTCTGTAGCTGTCAAAGTTTCTATACCGTGGTAAGGACAACTTCTGCCCCTGAACCACAACCATGTCTACATCCTAGACTATCTAGATGCCTTATATTCAAGTAAGTTCCCCTATGTCCAGCTCAGTCTCACATATCTCCCATTTAACTTTCCCTGTCCTCTCCTTTTCAGTCTTCCCCCTGTCAGACATAAAATTACTCATTCCCCAGGAGATGTTTCTATCTTTTGAGTCTCTCTTCCAATGAGCCTTCTCTAGGAATATCACACCAGGGACACCTAGGATTGTTTCCAGGTTACTAGGACTGGAGGCTGAGGCAGAACTGAGGTCTCTGTGTTTGAACTATGTACAGAGTCCTGGTGTGAGGGAAGAAAAAGGAAGGGGAAAGTATGGGCCCTCACCTATGGAAACTTACTGTCAGATAGGAAGGAGGGCAGCTCTCAGCAACAAAAATGCATGGAGTCCTCAAAAGATGTTCTGATAAAGGAAATAAAGGGTTCCCAATGTCTTGAGCTCCTCCCTCCCCCTGAAGCCTAGTTTTAAGTGAATATGGATAGCTCTTTTAGAATTCCTATACTCAAATGTGTGTCTAGTTCCTTTCAACACAACTTCTGTGAGGGCCTCTCCTTTTTGTCTCTACACTTCCAAGAATGATGAGAAACAACAGCCTACTCACTTTTCCCCACTCCTCGCTCTTTTTCTTGTTGTTGCTTTGGATTAGACCTGTAATTTCTTTGGTTTAGGGTACTCTGAATCAGGAAACTTCCCTTACCTATGTAGAGTCCCACCTGTTCTGACTTATGGTCTTACAGAAGCATAAATCTTATGCATGGGCCTTGAGATATCTAGGAATTTCCCAAGGGTAAAAAAAGCAATGTATGTCAGAGGCAGAATTGAAACTCAGGCCTTCTCTATGCTGAAGCTGTGCCAACTCTCACACTCTTATAGTAAGTTTCCCCTTCAAAGCAAGAATAAGCACTGAAGAGCATAGTGTTCTTCCTTCTTTGTGTCTCTCCTCTTTTCCTCTCCCTCTCGCTCCTTTCCTCTTCATCTCCTTCTCTCTATATCTTTTGCTCTGGCTCTCCTTCCTTCCTTTCCCTCTCCTTCTTCCCCCCTTCCTCTTCCATTCCCCTTCTCCCTCCCCATTCTCTGTGTGTGTGTGTGTGTGTCTCTCTCTCTCTCTCTGTGTATCTGTTCCCCCAGCCCCCCACTATTGGTTGACTTCCAGGTCTACAAACATGTTTTTAAAGGAAAAAAAATAATTCTACCAATTTTACAAACTGACTTATTCCAAGCCTTTTTATCTTTTAGACCTGGAGATTATGTGTATATAAATACATATATATGTATGTATGTATTTATATGTACATATTTTTATGTATATATTTATGTATATCTATATTGAGTATATATCATGGAAGGGTCATGAAAGGTTAGTGGTTTTTCCTCAATTCAAACATTTACTGATTGTTATTTTATTATTATCATTAATTTATTTTTTTAAATCACTTTAATCACAACCAGCCAAGGAGGAATCAAAGGTAAATAAGTTTAAAATTAAGTTTAGGATACCATCCCTTTTTTCATGGAAATTCCAGTCTAGTAAAATCTAACCTTAACATCTCCCTAGAAGCCATCAAATCCTATGTTAGACTTTACAGATTATGTCTTGCTCATCACCATGGAGCTGTATCTCTTATTTTGTCTGTATTAAGGCCCTTCCATTTCTACCTCTCACCTCTTTGGGCATTGATATTCTGGCTACTCATCTGATTGTTTCTATTAAGTTTATAATAATCCATCAAATAAAAATGCTCTCAGTCCCACAGTTTGTAGAAAGTGGCTAACTAAGCCTCAAAGAGTCATATGACATGAACACCAAGTGTATAAGACACAAAATATCAGACCAAAAATTCAGGAGTGGGTTGACTCTTTAATATCAAACTCATTAAAACCCTTAGTTTATTCTCCCTGGGAAAATGGTATTTAATATGGGTAAATATTGTTATTATTACTGATAATAAGTCAGTTATATCACTTTAAGGTTTACAAAGTGTTTCTGTCATAACAACCCTGTAAGTTGTACAGTGTAAGCATTATTACTCCATTTTATAGTGTAGGAAATTCATGTTTAGATGCTAAATGACTTGTCTATAATCACAGAGAAAGTAAATATTTAATCCAAGATTCAGACTCAGGTTCTCTGACTTCAAGTCTTCCACACGTTTTACTACATGTTCTAAGAATCATTATCCTCAAGTAGAAGCCATTATTGGCCATGCCCCACTGCTGACACTACTTAAATTCATGCTGTTCTACAGTGGGCCAGTCAGAAAAAAAAGATTTTCTAGTTTGTGGCAGATATACTGTCTTTTGACCTTGTGCCAAACTCACAGAGATGCTAGGATAGGGATTTCTTTCCCATAGCCCGGCGCAGGGCATCTTTGACCTCCTTATTCCTGAGAGTATATACAACAGGATTCAGCAGTGGAGTGAAAACAGTATAAGTCACTGAGATCAGTTGATCCTGGTCCCTGGTATTTTCTGACTTTGGCTTGAGGTAGGCAATAGAAGCACATCCATAATGGATAATGACCACAGTGATATGAGAAGCACACGTAGCAAAGGCCTTCTGCCGCCCCTCAGCAGATGCAATTTTTAGGATGGTGGAGATGATGAGGACATAGGAGATGAAGACCAAACCCATGGGCACTACAATCACTAATGAACTAATGATGAAGTTGATGATATCATGAATAGAGGTGTCAGCACAGGAAAGTTTCATTACTGGGAGGATATCACAGAAATAATGGGGTACTTTTGCTTCACAGAAGGGAAGTCTGAACACAGATGCAATCTGAACTGTTGCAACAGTCAGACCAATGCCACATGCGCCACATATTAACTTGGCACACATCTTCTTATCCATGATTACTGTGTACCTCAAGGGGTTGCAAATGGCCACATAACGATCATATCCCATTGCTGTGAGCAGGAAGCAATTGTTGATAGCTAAGGTGATAAAGAAAAACATCTGGGTAGCACAACCTGCTAAAGAGATGGGCTGGTTCAGACCGGTGAGGCTGGCCAACATTCGTGGGACAATTACCAATGTGTACAAGGTCTCAGAAGTGGACAGCATACTTAGGAAGAAGTACATTGGAGTATGGAGGTGACGGTCCATGCTGATGATGGTCACAATAACAGTATTGCCTGCAAGGGTTAAGATGTACAGAGCAAGGAACACCATGAAAAGTGTAATTTGGTGCTCCCCAAAACTGGAGAACCCTTGAAAAATAAACTCACTCACCTCTGAATAGTTTTCTCTCTTCATTGGATCTGAAAAATAAGAAACATAGATTTAGTCAATTGGTCATGTAATAAAAAAAAGCATACATTATTCAGAGAACTTTGTACTAACTAAGGGAAATGGAGATAATCCCAAGCTGTTCCTGGTATATTTGGAGAAACAGAACACATGTGTCAAAAATCTAACTTAGCATAACCAGAAAGAAATTTATGGTTATATGGGATTTCATAAAATTCTGCTGGGGGAGAAATGTAGTGATGAGAATTCAAAGTTAACCTTATTTGGAATTGTAGTGCCAGGAAAAGCAAGGTGCATTGATAAATGCATCGTATGAAGAAAGGGTTATGGACTTAGGGAAGAAAATGGAAGGATGAGAGAGTGAATAATAAAGGTTTTCAAATTTTTCTTGTTGTCACCCTGTCCTAGTCATTGTCATAGATGCAACCATAACTTCAGTATTTTCCATGGGAAAAACTCGTTTACCCATCTATACTTTTTGCTTCTCCCATTGTCTTTTTTTTATTTAGAAGTTAACATCCTAGAACTTGAAATGGTTCTAGAAATTATTTAGTTCAATGCCTTTACTTTCAAATGAGAAAACTAAAGTTCAGAAAGGTAGGGTGGCTTGTCTAAGGTTACATACATGCTTAACAAACTGCCCTTATTTCTCATTACAATCCAGACTCCACTCTTTGCTTGAGTCACACAAAACTACCCATTACTTTCTACTCAATTTTCACCCATTCCTTCCATGGAGCAATGCCACCTAGTTCATTCCCTAAACCCAGACCACTAGATGGCAATCTTTTCACCAAGTCATGGCCCACCTCCCTCCTTTAAAAGTGGACTCAGCTCTCTGCTTCTTCACACTAATCCTACTCATAATTCCAATTCTTCAGCCTATACCAAGTTTTTATGCAGCAAGGTAATATGGTGCTGTGGAAAGAGTCCTTATTCTGGTATCAAAATGATCCATGTTCAAATCCTGCCCTTGACCCTTGCTACCTGTGGGATTTGGGGCAAATCACCCTGGCTCCCTGTTTCTTGGTTTCATCATCAGTAAAATGAAGGCCCTGGGTTATAAAGCCTCTAGGTTCCTTACAGTTTAAAATCTGTATTCCTAAAATGTCTTGGTGAGATAGGCTATAGTGGGTTCTCTCTGTATTTTCAGGTTTCTCCAGATGGTATCTTTTTTTCTTTTGTGGAGCAATGAGGGTTAAATGACTTGCCCAGGGTCACACAGGTAGTAAGTGTAAGTATCTGAATACGGATTTGAACTCAGGTACTCCTGAATCCAGGGCCAGTGCTTTATCCACTGCATCACCTAGCTGCCCCTCCAGATGCTATCTTAATGTATATAATCATAGTTCTCTCATCTCTCTTATTAAATGGTGAGCTCTATGAGGGACTAATGCTCTTATAACATTAATAAAGAGCTCTATAAGAAGGGTGACCTCAGAGGCATTACTTTTCAAATCCTTTGTTCCCCTCCATCTTAGAAAGAAAATGAAATTCAAAAAGTATGGGAGCTGGCCCACTGGAGCAAAGCTCTGGCTTTAGGAGACAGTCCATTGAGGCAGAATCCATGAGGGCTTTTGCCCAATCACAGGCCCCTCACCTTTGAAAAGCAGAAAAGAATGAGAGAATATAAAGGAAAGAGTACAGGATGTGGAGTCAAGATATGTGGGTTTATATCCAAGCTATGAATTTATTACCTGATCATGAGAAAGTCTTTTAAGTTCTTTGGGACTTTATTCTCTCATTTATAAAACAAGTGAAGTTATTTGTCCTACAAACTACAAAAGATTGTGCCTTAAAAGATGCATAGTAAACCTTAGGGAGTTCCAGAAATGAGAGCTGTGTTCAAGGGTTAAAACACAGCAAAAAACAAGTCTTAATTTGACATTTTGTTGAAGATATTGGCATGTCATATCTTTGAATGAATATTAACAATGCATCCTCTGTCAGAAGAAGCATTAGGCAAGAGTGAAAGACTGAGGAGGAAAGGACAAATGAATGGACTTGTTTTAGCTGAGAGAAGGGAGGGTTGAAGGAGAGAAAAATGTCATCCTTCAAGTCTCTAAAGACATTTTATGGGAATGGTGACTTAAGAATCTTTATTTCTACTGAAGATAGACCAAGAGAATATTAACTCTTACTGTGTAAGGACAAATTTAGGTCAGACATAAGGAAGAACTTTCTGTTGACAACCAGTATGAAATGTGAAAGGTTAATTGTATTAGGTTGGAGAATTTTTGCCTCTGAAGATCCTTACAAATATGGGAATGAAGTCATTGAAAAAAGATAAAGTAAAATTCTGTGTGGAGATTAGGTGGTAGAGTGAACAGAGTATCTGTCTTGGAGTCTGGAAGACGTGAATTTGAATGTAGCCTGAGACTCTTACAAAATATATTACTCTGGGTTAGTCATTTAATCTCTCTGCCCCAGTTTCCTCATCTATGAAATGGGAACAATACTAGCACCCAACTCCCAGGGCTATTGTGAGGATAAATTGAGATAACATATATAAAAATGTTTGTTATGATAATGGTAAAGAAGAGGGAGAAGTTTGAATACCCTCAATAACTCTAAGCTTTATTCTGTGGTGCATTATTGAACAAGGAAGAAGAAGGCACACTGCTATCACTAAGAGAATTATCTTCCTGGTGATAAAGGGAATGGGGGAGATGATGAGAAAAGAAAGGAGTTGGGTAAGAAGAGAGGAAATTGAATGTAGCAAGACTTAGTATGATAGGATCACAGATCTAGAGTTGGAAGGTGCTTCAAGCAAAAATCATCTAGTCTAATTTGCCTCATTTTATAAATATGAAAACTGGGGACAAGAAAATCTAAGTGGCTAACCCAAGGTCACAAAAGTAATAGAATTACAACCTCTCTCTCCCTAACAACCTCAAAACCCATTGACACAAAAAGAAAGCAAAGTCACAGTGATGTGTGGCCTCATTAGGGGTATTGGGGTCTACTCTGCTTTCCTTAGATCCTGAATCTCCTCATATTTTAGTCATGTGAAGGAAAAATGTAATAAAAATATTACCTCCCTTTGTCTTGGGTTCTAGATTTCCAACTAGGAGTAACAGAAGGAAAGTCTTCCTGAATTCAGAACTCCCCGCAGAGGGCATTTTTTTTTTCCTAGGCTGGTAGAGAGAAGCCATTTGCCATTAGAGAGTGATAATCTCTGTGGTAAAGATGCTGCTGTCATTTACTTCATACTATGAGCATCTCATTGTAAGGATAGTCTTCCACCATTTTCAAACTGCTTAGTTTATTACTTATTTACCTGGTAGTTTAAAATATATTTTTGTCATTTATTGTCTATCACTATAGCAAGAATGGCATGAGGGAATGTGAAAATCAATATGGCATACCCATCTCGAGAAACTACGACTAAGAATTCAGGGGGACTTTAAGAAATTGTCACTCACTGCTACCAAAGACCACTCATTTCTATTGGCCCACATCAAAGGGGAGGAGAGGGTTTATCCCCAACCAGGAAAGTTTAGGAAGAATTGAAGTAACTGTTACCTATTCAGAGAAAAACAAGAGAGAGTGTCCGGTCTCCAAGAAGCCCTGATAGGAGAAATTTAAAATTAAATCCAAGGAGAAACCAGCTCTCCTGGGGCCAGAGTGGACCTCCAACCACAATTATGAAATGAGAGGTCAAAGCCATTGGCTCTTGTAGCCTAAGAGTTTCATAAGGGAGAGATGGAGTCTGTTCAAATCTGAATTTCAAGCATCTTTGGTTGTTTGGCCTCCAGATGAGGATGAGATAGGTCTGTCCCAAAGCTCCAGGGAACTTCCCCTAGAGTACCTATCACTCAGAGGCACAGGGGGTTAGGCAATACAGAGTCTGACTCCCCTTCTCTGGAGGCCTCATTAAGAACTTAAGAAAGGAAAGCTGTTTCCATTTAATTTCTGATTATCAAAATCACTTGAGTTGAAGAAATCAGGCCCATCAGAGAAAATGAGAAAGTGTACCATAGTGGATATTAGATCCAAGTTACAGTTGTCCCAGTGACATGTGGGACTCATGACAAATCATTTAACCTTTCAGTGCTCATCAATTATCTAAGATCACACATTTCAGAGAATGTGCTGATCTGAATTGGTAGAAAGTTTCCATACTAAGAGTTCCCTAGACCAATGAAATCACAGATCTATTCCCTGCAGAAATTTTATGCTAAAAATAAACACTAGCATATCTCAGAGATATTGCAAATTTGGTTCCAGACCATCACAATAAAGTGAATATCACAATAAAGTGACTCACACAATTTTTTTTTTATTTCCTAGTGCATATAAAAGTTATGCTTATGCTATACTGTAGTCTATTAAAGTGTGTCTAAAAATGTACATACCTTAGTTAAAATACTTTATTGCTAAAAAAAATGCTAATCATCTGAGCCTTCAGCTAGTTGTAATTTTTTTTCCTGGTGGAGGGTCTTGCCATGATGTTGATGGCTGCTAAGTGTGATGGATGCTGAAGATTGAGATGGCTATGGCAATTTCTTAAAATAAGGCAACAACGAAATTTACTGGGCATCAATTGACTCTTCCTTTCACTTGAATACTCACAGTTCATTGTAGGGTTATTAATTGCCCTAATTTCAATATTGTTGTATCTCGGGGACTATTGAGGCATGAGGAGAGGGAGAAAGATGGAGCAATGGGGGTTATTGGAATAGTCAGAACACACACAGCATTTACAGAGTAAGTTTGCTGTCTTATAGGGGTGTGATTCATGGCACACCAAACAATTTACAATAGTAATATTAAAGATCGTGATCACAAATTATCATAGCAGATATAATAATAATAATAACAACAATGGAAGTTTGAAATATTGATGAGAATCATCAAAATGTGACCAAAATGAGAACTGGTGAAAAATTTGGTGAGAATCATCAAAATGTGACACAGAGATAAAAAATGAGCAAATACTGTTGGGAAAATGCTGTTAAAATCTTGCTTGATACAGGGTGGCTACAAATATCCAATTTTTAAAAAATGCAATATCTTCAGAGTGAAATACAGTGAAGTACAATAAAATGAAGTATGCCTGTACAAACATAGAAGACATATGCCAAGGGAATTCCAATTGCTCTAACTTTCAGCCTCTGGATCTAAGAACAACTTTTTTCCCCTTAGCAGGTTCACTCAGATTATAAATAATAGCAAAAATATCATGTATATCATATTTGTAGATATCACAAAGTCAATATATTGGATGATAAGATAAAGATTCAAAGGATGGTAACAGGCTAGAATGATGGGCCAAATCAAGTAAGATTCCATTTAATAGGAATAAGTACAAGGTCCTATACTTGGATTTTAAAAATGAAATGGACAAGTAAGGAATGTCCAGAAATGAGTTCATGTAAAATAAACAGGCCAACCATGATGGCACAAAACCAAAACAAAACAAAATTTTACATAAATATGTCCAAAACACATAAAATAATCAATACCAACAAATCAGGAAACAAATATCCCCATCCCAGGAAAAAAAAATAAAACACCAAAGAGACTATATCTGAACACTCAAAGAGGAAAAAGTCTCATTATTAACAAACTTATAAGTGAACCTTATCAAATATTTAAAGAGCTACTAGTTTGTATGCTACTTAAATTGGTCTTATAAATAAAGAAGATACTCTTATACAAACTCTTTTATGGTATAAATATAGTCTAGAGATCAAATCAAAGAAAGATAAGCCAGAGAAAGAGCTATTGACCAACATAATTAAATATATTTATGAAATTTTCCATTTAAAAATGAACAAAAAGACTATTTTGGGGGATGTTGGGGAGGCAGGACTGGTGATTTAATTAACTGATGTACATTTGTTTGTTTGTTTGTTTGTTTTTCAGCAACAAACATTTATTTTATTTTCCAGTTACATGTAAGGGTAGTTTTCAACATTCATTTTCATAAGATTTAGAGTTCCAAATTTTTCTCCCTCCCTCCCTCCCTATCCTCCCCCCTCCACAAGATCGCAATCAGGTTATATATGTACAATCCATAAGTGTTCTTTTTATCAATTCTTTCTATGGGGGTGCATAGTAAGCTTCCTCATTAGTTCCTTGGGATTGTCTTGGATCAATGCACTGCTGAAAGTAGTTAAGTCCTTCACAATTGCTCATTGAACAATACTGCTGTCACTATGCACAATGTCCTTACAGTTGTGCTCACTTCACTATACATTAGTCTTTCCAGGTTTTGGGGGGATCATCCTGTTTGTCATTTCCTGTAGGACAAGACCATTCCACTACAATCATATAGCACAGATTTTTCCATCATTCCTCAATGGATAGACATTCCCTTGATTCTCAATTCTTAGCCTCCACCAAGAGTTGTTATAAATATTTTTTGTACAATATTTCTCCCTTTTCTCTTTTTCATGATTACTATTGTTAACTGTTTCCCCGCCATCCTATTCCCTTTCCCATGATATTTATTCCTTTTTTTTTTTTTTGGTGAGGCAATTGGGGTTAAGTGACTTGCCCAGGGTCACACAGCTAGGAAATGTCAAGTGTCTGAGGCCATATTTGAACTCAGGTCCTCCTGAATCCAGGGCCAGTGCTCTATCCACTGCACCACCTAACTGCCCCAATATTTATTCTATTATCCATCTTCTTTCATCCTATCACTCTTCAAAAGGGATTTGCTTCTGTCTGTCTCCTCCCCCACTCTGCCCTTCCTTCTTTTGCCCCTCTCTCTTTATCCCCTTCCCCTCCTATTTTCCTGCAAGGTTAGAGAGATTACTCCACCCAATTGAGGGTGTACATTATTCCCTCCTTGAGCCAATTCTAATGAGATTGAGGTCTTTGAGCCAATTCTGATGACTATTAGGCTCATTTACTGCCCAGATTAAATAGATTACTCCACCCAGTTGGGTGTGTCTGTTAGTCCCTCCTTGAGGCAGCTCTGATGAGTTTAAGGTCTTTGAGCCTTTTCTGATAAGTGTAAAATTCATTTACTGCCCTGCTCCTCTCCCATCTCTTCCCTCACCCCATAAGCCTTTTGCTATTTCTGTTATTTCTGTTATTTCACCTCTGCCCTTCCCCTCCCCCAGTGAATTCCCTTCACCCCTCAATTTAACCCTAAAGATGTCATTACCTAGCTAAGTGACACAGTGGACAAAGCATCACCCCTGTACCCAGGGGGATCCCAGCCAAAACCTGGCCTCAGACACAAGACAGCCTCCCACTGTATGACCCCAGGTATGTCCCCCAGCTCCAATTTTTTATGGTTCTCTAGGGTCTTGTATTTGAAAGTCAAATTTGCCATTCAGTGCAGGTCTTTTCATCACAAATATCTGAAAATCTTCTTTTTCATTAAAGTCCCATTTTTTCTGCTGAAAGATAGTGCTGAGTTTTGCTGGGTAGGTGATTCTTGGTTGTAATCCCATTTCCTTTGCCCTTTGGAATATCATATTCCATGCCCTCTGGTCCTTCAATGTAGAAGCTGCTAGATCTTGTGCTATCCTGACTGGGGCTCCACAGTACTTGAATTCTTTCTTTTGGGCAGCTTGCAATATTTTCTCCTTGACCTGAGAGCTCTGGAATTTGGCTATAGCATTCCTAGGAGTTTTCCTTTTTGGATCTCTTTCTGGAAGTGATCGGCAGATTCTTTCAATTTCTATCTTAGCTTCTTCTAGAATTTCAGGGCAATTTTCCCTGAGAATATCTTGGAAGATGGTGTCTAAGCTCTTTCCTTGATCATGGTTTTCTCGTAGACCAATAATTTTCAAATGATCTCTCCTGGACCTATTTTCCAGGTCGGCAGTTTTTCCCAGAAGATATTTCACATTGCCCTCTATTTTTTTATTCATTTGGATTTGCTTTATTGTTTCTTGGTTTCTAATAAAGTCACTGGCTTCCATTTGTTCAATCCTAATTCTTAGGCAATTATTTTCATCAGAGAGCTTCTCTACCTCCTTTTGCATTTGGCCAATTTGACTTTTCAAGCTGTTGACTTTTTTCTCATGTCTTTCCTGCATCTCCCTTATTTCTCTTTCCATTTTTTCCTCTACCTTTCTACCTTTATCTTCAAAGTCCTTTTTGAGCACCACTATGGCCTGAGACCAATTCATATTTTTCTTGGAAGCTTTAGATATAGGGGCCCTGATGTTGACATTTTCCTCTGAGGGTGCCCCTTGGTCTTCCTTGTTACTGAAGAAACTTTCTATGGTCCTCACCTTTCTCTGTCTGCTCATCTTGCCTTTGTTTTATTAGACTTTTAGCTCCTTAAAGTGGGGTACTTTTTCCAGGCTGCAGTATCCCAAGCTTAAGAAGTCCCAGGTGGTATGATTTAAGGAGAATCAGGTTCTTCACTCACCTGGCCTGTTCCCTGGTCCTTAGATGACCCCAGACCAACGTGCTAATCAACCAGCTTTGTGTGTTCTGGTTGTTGGCTCTTATGAGCCTGTGCCCATCCCCCACCTAGGCCACTGCTACTGGAGCCTACCTCCTGGTTCTCAGCAGGGGTGTAAAATCCAAGTTCTGCCTTAGCACCAGCATAGATCCCTGTAGTCTCCCCACTGTCCAGGGCTCAGCACACTCACCACACTGTGAGCTTATTTCCAGACAACACTGGTGCTTCAGCTGATTCAGAGGCTCTGGGGGTCTGCTTCTCTGGTGAGGCCTTCCTGGGACTTGATCTGTGTTAGGGTGACTGTGGGGTTGGGCTCGACTCCTGTATTGGCACAGCAGCTCCCTCCTTCTGGTGACTTCAGCACATTCTTCTTTGAGTTTTGCTGCTCCAGGCATTTTCCTATGGTATTATTTGGATGTTTTTTTGAGCAATCATGTCTTGAGTTCAGGAGCTCCAATTGATGTAACTTCTGATGAGGACATTCCTACCAATGAAGAACAGTAACTGCTTTGCAATTTACAATTTTAATAAGTTGATGAGGCATTCATGAAGTCACACTGAGAGGTTGACCAAGGATTATATAGCCAGAATTTGTCAAAAGTGGGACTTGAACTCATGTCTTCCCAACTTCAAGGTTATTTTTCTATCTACTAAAGCATACTACTTCACAAAATGAATGATTATTACATATAATGATCTATGGCAACTATCAAAGACTCACGATAAACAGTGCTATCTACTTCCAGAAAGAACTGATGAACTCTCAGTTCAGATTGAAAGATTTTTTCAAGTCCTTAATTTTTCTTGCTTTTTTTTGGTAACATGGCCAATATGGAAATATGTTTTGCATGACTTCACATGTATAATGGGCATCATACTGTTTGCCTTCTCAATGGGGAAGAAAGGGCTGGAGGGAGACAGAGAATTTATAATTCAAAATTTAAAAACTTATTACTACTATCCAAAAACATTTTTAAAAATTTTGACTACATTGTATTTATACCAAGGATGCTTCAACTTCAGGAAAAACAATGAGTATAATTATATGTTAACAAATATATGATGATATCAAAAGATATTAAAGGGAAATGTCATATGACAAAATATAGAATTCATTTAATTTTTTAAATGAAAAAGAAAAGTAACAGAAGAGCCCCTTTAATATAATAAAAATATCTAAAAATTAAGAACTAGTATTTTCTTTTAGTGAGGCAATTGGGGTTAAGTGACTTGCCCAGGGTCACACAGCTAGTAAATGTTAAGTGTCTGAGGCCAGATTTGAACTCAGGTACTCCTGACTCCAGGGCCAGTGCTCTATCCACTGTGCCACCTAGCTGCCCCAGAACTAGTAATTTTGAAATAGAAAAATACTTGGGTTTTTTTCCAGTAAGATGCCTTGACTAGTACTAGAAATACTTGCAGTAGCAATAAATTAACAAAAAGAAATGAAAACAGTATGCATTGCCAAGGAGGAGGAAAAATTATTCCCATGTATAGACATGGTGGTATATTATCATGATGGTTAAATAAGAAAACCACAGAGAATCAACATCAAAAATCTTGAGGCAATAGTTTCAGTAAAGTAATATGATATAAAATAAATGAAAAAAGGTCAAGGTGATTGAATAAAGCCAGGTACTTACTTATCTGAGCTCTTCCAAATTTCCCTCCAAAGAAATTTAAAATAACTGCTCAAAACAAATTATGGAGCAGCAGAACCAACAAAAGATCAGGGTGACAGATTTTTCCAGCCCATGACAACTTAGAAGGTTAGCAAAAAAGGTCAATCTCACAAGGATGAGAATGGAAAACAGGATATACCCCTGCATGCCAGCAGCAGGCCTTGGGGGAAGCTGCATTGGAAACATTTTCCAGAGATCTCAGCCCACAGAAGGCAAGGGGTTTGCCCCACCAGAATGAAGAAAATTATAGTGAAACTTTGCTGGCATTAGGTGCAGGACTCTTGAGTTACCCATACATGGTTCCAGGTCACAAGCCAAGGATAAAGACAAGCATTAGGACAACAGAGTTGTAACCACAGGGAACTGGGGGCTCTGGTAACACTTCTAAAGTGGAAAAGAGTGCTTGTTTTCACTCATAGACAAAAGCATAGGCCAGGAGATCAGTGACCACACCTCTCCTTATATCATACCACATTAGAAGAACCAAAAACTTACAGATACCTCAGAATTATCTATGAAAGCAGCAGCACAAAACCCATGAAATTTGGGAAAGTGTCCCTTCCAACCTGGGAGCAAAGCACAACTTAAACTTGAAATTAAAAGTCAGGAAATAGGCTGAAAATATGAGCAAAAAACAAGAGGGAATTGAGAAAGGCAAACCAAGTAGAAGGCTATTGCAAGAGTCGAAGTGAGAGGTGGCAAAGACCTGAATTAGAATGCTGGTTGCATGAATGGAGAGAAAACAACAGATGTGGGAGATATTGTAGAAGTAGCATTTATAATATTTGACAACCTATTCCATTTGTGAGATGAGGGAGAACAAGAAGTTAAGGATAATTCTGAAATTATGAGCATGGGTGACTGGAAGGATGGTGTTGTTCTTGACAGAAATAGATAAGTATTTTCTGATCCTCATATCTACTAGTTCTTCCCCCATAAAATTATTATGTATATATCTTGTATGTACTTATATATCTAAATGCCCATTATGATAGCATATAAATTCCTTGAGATCAAGAGCTATTTTATTTCTGTCTATATCCCTAGTGACTGGCATGGTATCCAGCACACAGTAGGTACCTAATGTTGATTGGTTCATTGCCCTTGTCTTGAATCTCAGCTCTGCCCCTGTATACTACCTGTGTAACCTTGAGAGGCGCACATGGTACAACTTCTTGGAGGAATAGGTGAGAGTGAAATGACAGGTGGACACCAAAGGTGGATGAGCAGGCCTGGAAAGGATTCAGCAAGCCCACACACCAGAGATGCTAGTCCTGCCTGAGTAACCCATATACCCTTTGGCAAAGAGTAAGCACTTAACAAATGCTATTTTATTCATTATTCATTCATTCATTCATTCATTCATTCATTCATATTCTATTTCTGTAATCATAGTACCCCCACATCTTCCTCTTTCTTATCATCTATTTTTTTCTTTTTCTTCTGATCTTCATCTTTCTCTTTGGCCTTCAGTTTTTTCATCTGTAAAATGAAGAGTTTCAATATATTCACATGATATACTACATGTAACCAGCACTAAACCACATTTAAGATCCATACAACCATTGACCTTTGCATTCTTCTTTTCATATACCTTGACAACTTGTGCATAACTCTTCCCTCCTCTTGTACCCCCTCCATTTTATTTTTTTTTTGCTTTTTTGTTTTTTTAGTGAGGCAATTGGGGTTAAGTGACTTGCCCAAGGCCACACAGCTAGTAAGTGTTAAGTGTCTGAGGCTGGATTTGAACTCAGGTACTCCTGATTCCAGGGCCGGTGCTCTATCCACTTCACCACCTAGCTGCTCCCACCCCCTCCATTTTATAACTTCTTTCTCTGGATATAACAATAGAATTAATAATATCATTCTGTCTGGTATGAAGAAGGCATGGTGATTTATTCCCTTCTATTTATCATCCCTGTTATCTCTCAAACCAAAACACCTTTCCCTGTTTCTACTCCTCTCCATGTGTTAACCCTTGTTTAAATGTAAATTTCTTAAGGAATTGTACTGTATTGCTTTTGTATTTATGTCCTTTCACTTCACCCAGTCCTTGGCAAAGAGTTGTTATTTGTCCTTTGTTTTTTGAATGACATTAAGATGTGTTGGGTGGTGTCTTGACTTTCACATGAATTGGGTTTAAGTGAGGCAGAGATGTACAAAGTCATCAGCCTTACTGTCTTTTCCAGAGTCATCAAAGTCAAGTGGCAAGACAAAAGTCAAAATGATTGGTCACGGCCTAGATTGTAGTGGATAATGTTAGCATTTTTTTATATCTGACCAAGCTCTAAGTGCTCCATGGTTTCTACTTCAGCTGCCTTCATGGACATTGGAAGAAATTGTTCTCATCCGTATAATCCTCCAGGGGAAGTGCTTGGAATATACATCCCCCTAACTCACAGACAGGTTTGAGGCTTGTTTGATTACCTTCAACCAGATTGAGTTCTTTTACCAAGATGGTTTTACAACAGTGTGGCCACTGCATATGCTACAACTTCTTGGAGCCACAGGTGAGAGGTGGACAACAAAGGTGGATGAGCAGGCCTGGAAAGGACTCAGCAAGTCCACACACCAGAGGTGCTAGCCCTTCCTGAGTAACCTATATACCCTTTGGCAAAGAGTAAGCACCTAGCAAATGCTATTCATTCATTCATTCATTCATTCATTCATTCATTCATTCATTCATTCATTCATTCATTCCTATTATATTTATTTAATCACAGTACCCTCATCTCCCTCTTTCTTCTCTAGTCTTTTTTTTCTTTTTCTCCTGATTTTCATCTTTCTCAAATCCTTCTCAAATTCTTCTCTTCCCTTATCTCTAGCCCTTTTCCTTCAGATTAAATCATCCTATACAACTTCTTTTAAAGTCCACCCAAATTTTCCCTAACCAGCTAAATTTCTTGCTTTCTTCACAATTGCAAAGGCCTCCAAATCACCTCCATAGTTGCTTCTATTACTGTTCCTTTTCCATCCACCTGGCTCATCCTTTTCCTTCACAACTATATCCCATAAAAACTAGAAGTATAGTCTGAATTGATGCTGAATAAAGAAATACCTATCCAAACAAATTCCACAATGATTTGAATCATGTAAGTGAACACAAAACTAAAAGGAAACAAAGTTCATGACAAATACAACAGATAATGTTGCTTCCAAACTACACACCCTTCCTCTGTTAACAAATGGTAATTTTATTTTTTTTTTTTGCAGGGCAATGGTCGTCAAGTGACTTCCCCAAGGTCACACAGCTAGTAAGTGTCAAGTGTCTGAGGCCAGATTTGAACTCAGGAACTCCTGAATCCAGGGCTGGTGCTCTATCCACTGCGCCACCTAGCCGCCCCCAACAAATGGTAAACTACAT
Source organism: Dromiciops gliroides (assembly GCF_019393635.1). Taxonomy (NCBI): domain Eukaryota; kingdom Metazoa; phylum Chordata; class Mammalia; order Microbiotheria; family Microbiotheriidae; genus Dromiciops; species Dromiciops gliroides. The sequence continues at coordinate 154,833,920 of NC_057864.1, read as the reverse complement.
AGTACCCAGGGAAACCTCACTATTAGAATATGGTTCACCTAAGACCGAGTTATCTCAAGTTCAATGAAACCTGCATGTTCCAACCAACTAAAATAACATAATTCACAAATCTCCTTTAATGTATTGACTTTTACTAGTCAGCCAGAGGACAAAATTAATTCAAAATAAAGATATTTAACAAAATATCAGAGTGAGAAAGGTAACAAGAGAACATTTTCTCCCAAAATTAAGTAAGTGCCATCAGTGGGAAGAGTGTATACCACTAGGAAGCACACAGACACATGTCCAGGATACATTTGATTGTCTTTTTTCTAATTTATCAGGGCTCCCAATGTATTCTGGTAATGTCATTGGGTTGTTCCAACTAATCTTGCTTCCTACTAGTCTTGGGTGGAATATATTCTCTGTCAGTTTTGTATTTTCTGTTAGGTATGTGGGTATGGCCTATAGTATCTTCTGGTAATTACTGTCTTCTGGTCAAATGTGATGACTGCTGGATAATAATAATCCATTGGCCCCATGATCACTGGTAGTTGCGGACAAGGACAGCTCAACTGGGTAGGAAATTGTGATACTTTTCTTTGCATCCAACCTTTGACATCACTAGAAATCCTTAGCTCATTATCTCTTAATGTAAAAAATCCTAAACCCTTAATTACATTTTTTCTTGCAAAGACAAAGTTTTCACACACTTATCATTAGGAAAAAACTCTTCTCTGCTCCCCCCACCCCAAGTAAACTTTGTAGGTCTGTAGGCTCTAACAAGCTTAGTTCATTTTCTTTGAAGGAAAGTTCTCATCCTAGACCCTGAGTATTTTTGAAGACAAAACAGACAGACAACCAAGTAGTGCCCATAAGAATTGTCTCTTTTGTAATTTCAATCTCCTCCTCACTAAGCACAATGTCCCTGTCCTAAGCTTCTATTTAATTTAAGATTAGAAAATCTTTGTAATTCCCTATTTAATATCAATTGTTAAACACACCTATTTAGCATAATTTTAGGGGGTGACATTCCAACAAATTGGCAAAGCCTATTGAGATCTAAAGTTTTCTCAACCCTGGGATTCCTTTGGTCTTCCATGAAAATGAATTAGAAGGGGAAAGGAAAAGAAACAAAAGCCTACACATAAAATTATTTCAAGGAATTGCCATCTATTGAAATTCTTTATTTCAAATTCCCGCTTATATTATTGTGTGGCAAGCCAAGACTCTCTAGGTTCTGAGAACTACCATATTTATAAAAATAAGCAATTATTCATAGACATTCATAAATGCTATGTCAGGCAGTATTGCTTAACTAATTTATTATCATTATTATTATTTTATCACAAGTTATTTATGGGAGTAATTTTTTGGGGGGTGGGGCAATGAGGGTTAAGTGACTTGCCCAGGGTCACACAGCTAGTAAGTGTCAAGTGTCTGAGGTCGGATTTGAACTCAGGTCCTCCTGAAACCAGGACCAGTGCTTTATCCACTGTGCCACCTAATGTCCCCCTAGTAAGTCTTAACAAAAGCACTATTAAGTGTGGATAAAGGGTTGGACTTGGAGTCAGGAACACCAGGTTCTAAGCCCTTTCTCTAACAAATAAATGCTGGCCATGAACCTACATTCAAGTCAGCACTCAGTGCCTCAGAAAACACTCAAGAACCTACATTACAGACAGATCAATTGCTAATCTGCTTTGTAGAGGAAGTTTCCACATCAAAAGTTCCCTTTGCCAGTAAAATCATATACCTAGCCAAAAAAAAATATAGTTTGTTGTGAGGTAACCAATGTATGAGAATAAACAAACAATTAAAATTATTTTAGAAGGGAGAGGTGGGGAGTGGTTCATGGGTTGTAAAGCACAATATTATCAGCAATGTCATGTGGCAACTGAAAACATCATGTGATTGTAAGATATATTGATAAAGTCACAGTGTCTACAATGAAGGAGGTGAGACTCCCACTCCACTCTGTCAGGCCACATCTGGATCTCTAGGTAACAGATTTAGAGCTAGCAGAGACCTTACAGCCATTAAAAATAAATAAATGAGGAAGCTGCAATCCAGAGAGAAATAACCGAGCCACGGTCATAAAGTGCAGAAGTAAAAATATCAGAATTTGAACCCTGGTCCTCTGACTCCAAACCCATCACTCTTTTCACTGTCCCCTACTGTGGTAATCTGTCCAATTTAGGGCACTGCCTTTTAGGAGGCACATAGCAACAGCATGAATGGTTCTTGAGGAGGAATAAGGAGTGGTGAGGAAACTTCAAACTCTGCTATATAAAGATTGATTGAAGGGATGAGAGGTGTTTAGTTTTCAGCAGAGAAGGTTTAGGTAGCTAGGTAGTCTAGTGGATAGGAGTGTTGGACTTGATTTCAGGAAGATCTGAGTTCAAATTCTGTTTCTAAAACAAACTAGTGACCCTAGGAAAATTACTTAACCTTTCTCAGCCTCAGTTTCCTCAATTGTAAAATGGGGTAACAATAGCACCTACCTCAAAGTATTTCTCAAGTCAAATACTAGCCATGTGACCCTGGGGAAGCCTCAGTTTCCTTGACTTGGTGTTAGGAAGATGAATTTCAATCCTGCTTCTAAAATTAGCTGTGTCATCCTGGGCAAATTACTCAACTTCTCTCAACCTCAATTTCCTCATCTGTAAAATGGAAGTAATAATAACATGTATCTCACAATGTTGTGAGGATCAGATGAGATAGATAACATATGTAAAGTGCTTTGCAAGTCTTAACATACTATGTGAGTAGTAATTAGTATTTGGTAGATGTCTTTAAATATTTAAAGGATTTCCATGTAAAATGAGATTCAAGTTTTTTTCTGCTTGATCCCAGAGAGGAGACATAGGACCAATGGTTGAAAACTAGAAGAAAACAGATTTAGACTCAAAATATGGAAAATATTATTTGGTCACCCAGGTAATAGAGCATTGGACCTGGAGTCAAGAAGACATGAGTTCAAATGTGGCCTCAGACACTTACTAGCTGTGTAACCCTGGGTAAATCACATAACCTTGTTTGCCTCAGTTTTCTCATCTGTAAAATGAGCTGGAGAAGGAAATGACAAACCACTTTAGTATCTTTGTGAGTCCAGATGGAGTCACAAAACAACTCAAAAACAACAACAAAGAAAATATTCCTAAGAAATAGACCTGTACAAAAGCAGAAGGAGCTAGTGACTTCTTCATTACTGGAGGTGTTCAACTGTTATAGGGTGAAAAACAGTGGAAATGTCTAAGAGGAAGTTTGTGAATCAGGTAGAAATTGGACTAGAAATTGTTTGAGGTCCCTTGCATCTAGTCTCTACTTATCTCATGGTATAAGTAGAAGGAGGTATGGATTTGAAGTTGGAACACTGGTCTTGAGTTCATTCAATTTTACTTCATTCAATTCAGCAAGAATGCATTCGATTCCTAATACGTGAAAGAGGGAGAGTATTAAGCACTGGGGATGCATAGATAAAAAGGAAATAGTCTCTGTCATCAAGGAGCTTATATTCCATTTTGCAGGACTGTGTAATATATTTACAAGTGACTAAATACAAAATGTATATGGAGAGTAAGGCAAAGTAGTTTTAAGAGAAAGAGAATAAAAAATAAATAAAAAGAAAAAGAATGCTAAGTACTGAGGGATGGGGAAGGAGAAGATGGGAAGATCAGAACAAACCATTTGAAGGAGATGGAACTGGATCTCTGATTTGAAAAAACAAAAAAAAACTAGGGATCCTATAAGACAGACATTAAGATGGATTATCTTCTGGCAATGGGGGACTGACTACTCATATTCAAAGGCAAAGAGATGGAACTTAGAATGCAATGTATGGGGACCCTTGAAGACCATTTACTCCAACCATCTCATTTTCCAGATAAAAAAGTGAGGCACAAACATGGTAAGTGAATTCCCAGACCTTACTACCTTTTCTCATAGTGTTTCTAAATTCCTAATAGATGTTAATATTTGGGATTTGGGAATTCCTAAAATCATGTTATCCTGTATTTTCTTAACATTTTATTTCTGTATTTAAAAATAATAATGAATGACAGTGAAACATTCTTCTGTAATAATGTTACATTAAAAGTTTCATAGATTTTTCTATAAAAAAATGTGATAACAAATGCATGATTTATTGTTATTGTCAATGAATATATTTTGACAATTTTAAACATATCTGTCAATGAGCTGACTGATTTCCTTTATCTTTCTTAAATTACTTCAAGCATCCTTCATACTTTACTCATTATTATTGCTATCTTAAAATTTATTTAATAAATAGAAATATTAAATTAAGTAGTATTTATGAAAAGTCAATAAGTCAATCTGTAAACATTTGCCAAATGCCTACTATGTGCCAGGTATTGTGCTAAGCACTGGGACTGAAGCCTATCCGCAATATTCAAACACCAGAAAACTCTAGCAAACATTATTGGGTAGTATTCAAATGATATAATATTCAGATACCCTAGCAAGGCTCTCAGCACTACACAGAATCAATCACATGTAAAAATTGCCAATTTGAGGAATTAATTTGCTTCCAAAACTTGTAATTTCTTGGAACATCACTCGTAGGGTTTGTATAAAAATATACTGAGTATAAACTTATTAATATTTATTTTGCTTGAAAGAATGACTCACTTAACAGCAAACAGGGTCATGATCACACACTTATAACATGGCAACAGCTACAAGCAAAACTGATTAGATTATAATCACTTTTCTCCTGTGTGCTTCTATCTCAGTTCCCAGAAATGTTGTGCATGTCCTTGGTAACTGCTCTTACTTTTGACTTGACGTCAATGAATTTCTTTGAATCAGTAATGTCTCCATGTTGATCATTAAACTTTAATTCTCACAGGAGAATTATACTACTTTTTCCCAATTTTTCTACTGATTTTTCTTATGATTGGGATTTGTAAAAAAAAACATGTAAATTTCCAAAGAAATGAAATGAGTGGAATTAGGCTTAATAAAGACCTTTGTCTATTCCCTCTTATACATAATATCGAGACTGGTTTTCCTAAATATCCCAAATCATAAATGGTTCTTTATTGCTTCAACATAATAGCAAGCTGGTTTAACTGGAATATAGATTATATGAAGGTGAATAATGCACAATAAGTGCAGAAGGTAGTCTGAAGCAAAATTGTAAAGGACTTTAAATGCCAAACAGGGGATTTTGGATTTGATTCTAGAGACAAGAGGCTTATTGAAGATTTTTGAATAGGGGTGACATGGGCATATTTGTGTTTTTGGAACATTAATTCAGCAGCTCTATGGAAATTGAACTAAAGAAGGAAGAGACTTGAGGCAGAAAGACCAATTAGCAGGCTATTGCAATAGCCTAGGCAAGTGGTGAAGAAGACTTGAAGTGGAGCAGGGTCTGTAGGAATGGAAAGGAACAAATGTCAGAGATGTTGTGGAGATAGAAATATAGTACTAGGAAGATGAATATGGGAGGTCAGGGAGGGAGAATATGCTTCTGAGTTTGTGAACCTGGGTGACTATAAGGATGGTAGTGCAATCTACAGAAATGAAGTTTGGAAGAACAGAGTGGTTAGGGGGAAATATAATTAATACCACTCCTGTTTTTGTTAACTATGTAACCTTGGGTAGGTCACTGAACCTGTTTGTGCCTCAGTTTCTTCATCTGTAAAGAAAGAGGATTGAACTAAATTATCTATAAGGTTCCTTACAACTCTAAATCTATATGATTCTATGAGAGCAGTTCAGTATTTAATAGTGAAAAGTTTGGAGTTCAAAGATATGGGTTACATTTGTAGCCCTATTATTTGTTAGCTTGACCTTGGACAAATCATTTAACCTTTATGAAACTCAGTATCCTCATATGTAAAATGGAAATAATATTACTTTCATAAGGTTGTTGTGAGGAAAGTGTTGTGTAATGTTCAAAGCACTAAGAAACATATTATTATTCGTGCTCGTTCTTAGCATTTTCAGAAGATAATGGGCAAATTGTGGCCCTAGCCCAGCCTCGGATGCTAACTAGTTCCCCTATTAGAAACTAAGTTTATCTTCTTTCTCTAAGTTACCCTTTCTCAATTTCTTATCTCCAAGGTTCACAGCCTAGGAATCCCATATACTCCCATTCTTGCCTCTTTTCCACCTATCCAGTTCATTGCTGTCCTTTCTCCTTTTTACCACCATCAATCCCATGGAAGTATCTCAGAAGCCTAGACAGACATCTTCCAAAATGGACTTATCTCTGGGTCAGCTTGAATAATTCCTGTGTTGAGCCAGCAGAGGTCACAAGTACTCCAAGGGGAATAATCCACACTAAAGCCCTGGATTGCAGGGCAGACAATCAATAATTAGTCTTCCCATCATATCAGAGTTTTCCAAACTCCTCTAAAACTAACTGTCATGATACTATCAGAGTTGGAAGGGACTTCTGAAGAACATCTATTTAACCCTCTTATTTTTCACATAAAGAAAGTGAAGCCAATCCAGGAGAAATGGCTTGCCAGACCTCATTGCCTTTTAGATGGACTATTTTAACAGACTCATCCCCCAACTAGGGCCCTGGTCCATTTTCACCTATGTAACATAGTTGTATTTCAGGAATATTTTTTAAATTATCACACATCAAAAATGGTTCCCTATTGCCTGAATAATAGAGTTATAGATAAACACTGGACCCATGATTTTTCACTGATATATGGATCTCCCAAATGAAGTAGAACTGCATGTCTTCATCTTCTCTTCAACTTAGTCCTAAGAGAGTTGCCTCAAGCATATAGTTGTTCATTGACTTGCCTAGTGTCACATAGCCAATATGTGTCAGAGATAGGATGTAAGCTGAGGTCTTAGTTATTCTAAGGCCAGTTCTCTATCCATTTGGCTATACTTGCTATCTCTTGGATTAAATCATTCAAATGCCACAGATTCAATGCATTTTCATTAAGAGCCTACTCTGTCCAGAGCTAAAATGTCT